>NW_027437186.1:14315885-14345885 GCF_033239565.1 Halichoeres trimaculatus | reverse complement strand
TTTAATTCAACAGCTGATTTTTGTTCATTTTAGTTTCCATTCTTTAGAGATATGAGGCAATAAATGATGGCAATTCAATATTTTAAAAGATTTATGACCAATCAATCTTTTGTTAACATGATGACTGATCAATCAAGGTCCTGTGTCCAATGACTACCTAACTACCTACTATGAGCTTTAACAATGAACCAATGCTAAGACTGACCAGTACTCATTCTGTTTTTGTTCAGGTAATGAACGAAAGTAGTGGGTGCTGGTGGGAGGCCCTGACTTTAAGGGCGCGGTCACACTGGCCATCCAAACTGTGCGTGCTTAAGCACAATTACCTCCCTGCAACACTGTTCCCCAGCTGGAGAATACGGCCAGCAGCCACACTGCTCCAATACGAACCAGACTTAAGCGGATATCTCACACGTGCATGGCCCGCCTCAGTCATCGTGAAGCGTTTGTTTACATGAAGCGCGATCTCATCAGAGACAGCACAATGAGACACAGAGAGCACTGCTACAAGTTTAGAGACTTTTGGACTTATGGTAAGTTGTTTTCGCCCGAAACAGCCCTCTAACACCCCCGCTCTGTTTAAAATGATTGTCCAGAGATGTGCTTGCGGTGATCATACATCATGGATTATACGCACTGTCCGCGTGCTTGTGCTCGTGCATGGAGTAAATCGTGCTGAAGCCCACCTCTCTGATGCGTGCCAAAGTAGAGAAGTGAATCATACTCAAGCACGGCACGGTTGTGGTTACACAAGCCATTCCAAACATGCTTTAAGGCTGAAGCATGCTTAAGCACGGCACGGTTTGCCAGTGTGACTGCGTCCTAAGGTTGGGCGTACTGGTGTTGGTGGACACAGGCCCCAAAGCTCCTTAAAAAAATTTCTGTCACTTCAATCTCTCTAATCTCACTTAAACACTCATGTGTATACCTTTAAGGCCAAATGCCACATATGCGTGTTGATCTCATTTCGGACCAGATGCAACATGTAGGTCATTTCAGACAGTGTCATCCCTTTTAGCTGTTAAAAAGCCAGTCATCAAAAAGAAACAAAATTTAACACAAACTTTTTACTTCCTTCATGTGAATTAAAAATCCCAAAACATGGAAGTCCTTATCGCTATGTGTTATGGCCAATCACAGAGCATTTCAAGAGTCATGTGTTTTAGAAATAACGACACTGTCTGATATAATCTTCACATCAATGAGCCTTAGAGATACAAAAGCATAAATGATGCATCTGATCTAAATGGGAAAAGCACCTCTTGGATTTAACGCTAAATATGCATTTTCTTTTTTGTCTTTTTCAACTGCAGAAAAGGAAAACTAAATTTAATCAGGTGCATGAACAAAGTGTAGTTATTTTGTTGATGTGACTGACTTTTAAAAAGGCACCTCATGAGGATTTAATCTGGATCCCAGACACTTGTAATAAAAAGTGTATTAGGAGCCAGAGGTGTTTAAAGTCCTTCAGGCTGTACCTCAATAAGCCTTGTTAGCACTCATTAGCTCAGATTATTAACAGGTGTCAGGGCCGGGTGTTGGAGTGAGAAAAGTCTGCAGCACAAATTCAGCAAATAAATCATCAGCTTTTCTAAACCAGACTACTCCTGCCATAAACACACAAGTTCACACCACAAGAAGCAGTAAAATTATACCAGAAGTTTCATTTTCATACCCAGTTGTGTTTACTGTTTCAAGAGGAAGAAATTCTAATGTTGCAACTTGTTTTCTGAGAGGGTTCATTGTTCTCTGTGTTGACACAAACTCTGCGACCCCACAGCTTATGAAACCATTCAAACTCTCTCTGAGTCGACACGAAAACACACACACATAGGACGAAGACACCCAAAGGTTCTACATCACTGATCTGATGCACCACTGGGACCACATTCAAAAGAAACCAGACTTCAGGATGAGCAACTCGATGAAATGATAGAGCTCACTCTCATCCGGCTGGTGATAGCAAGCAGAGACGTACAAGTTCTCTTTAGGCTGTCATCTGTTATCAAATCATCACTAAATCAAAACAGGTGTCTCTTAATGACCTACAAAAGCAAATGAGTTAATTATTTCTAAGACTATTACAAATAATTAACATCTGTGGCTTCTACAGCCCAGCAAAAATCAGGAGATACACAAAATATTTCACAGCACGCTGCCGAAACTGCCTTTTTTATACAATTCTCCCAGCAAATATGGTATTAATATGACGGTTACAGAACAGTTATTATCACTTTAGAAAAGTGATAGAGTCAGAACAAACCAAGACTCACAGGATGTTTCATCTGAAGAGTAACAATACTCTTGATTCCAAGAACATGGTGGGAATCAACGAGCCCACCATCCCATATTTTTAACTCTAGCGATGCAGCATCTATTTCACATAAGAGTGTACGGTAATCCAGACATCATCCAGGAAGAAAAAATTAACAGCTTTCAAGGATAAACTCAACTGAATGAGAACAACAAGACCACTTTGACAGCATGAAAACCTGGATAAGTTAGATCAAGTTTTAAAAACAGCTCCAGGATGAGCAACAGGAGTTGAAGAACAGTGCCAGCCATAACTTTGTTGAATGACTACAGAATGACAAGAAGAACTGACATCGCCTCCGAGCCGCCTCCTACCTGCAAGGGCTTTGATGCGTGAGCGCTCGAACAAGCGAGCCGAGCTGTTCTCGTTGTCCCAGTCGTCAGCATCCCAGCGGTTGTTGACGCCATCGCTGAACTGCTGTTGAATCTCCATGTGTTCAAACTCTGCCGCCACCGACGTCATCTTGACCTGGCTGCGACTCCACCACCACCTCCGTCGCTGCTGCTGCCTTTGAGTCCTTCCACCTGCTGCCTGCAGCTGTTAGCGACCCTCAAATACGCACCCTCACACACTCAGACCGGCTCTGACTGTCAGGCCAAGAAGCTGGTCCTAAACCTGCACAGATTCAAAGAGAAAGAAAAAAGTGGTTAGAGAAATACACCGCATTGGAAGATTTTCATGTAAACACGGCTTAGAGGGAAAATGCACAGAAACCTGAATCAACCTGACTCACTGTTTATTTCTTCTGCTGCTGCAAATGTTCAACAGCAGAAGAATTTAATTGAAAAAAAAAATATTTAAAACCTTTATTTCAGCTTACAGTAGGGATGAAACATTGACCCTTTTGATGCCCTTTTTTTTAAAGAAAGTCCTTTTCGTATTGAAGCACATCTCAGCCATTGTAAGCATGCCACCTTGCTCTTGCTTGTACTTTCAAAACAGGATAAAACAACATTGCAATTATTCCCTTACAGACACAGAATATCATCTTTTTTTTATTTCATGATAAAACTGTTGTACCACTTATCACAATTCAATGAGCATTGAAATTTAAAAATCTAAATATAACCTTGAACTTGCTTCTCATAACAAAGAGTGTAATAAACAAGTGACCAAAGAGCATCATGTCCATAAAACAGACTGTGCAAGGAGAAAAGTACCTTGATGTCCTGATTGTTGGTACACTTTGCTGTAATGCTGTAGTGTTGCAAAGGTGACAACATGAAAGTACTGTTTTTTATATTTTACAGCATCTTGATCATTTCACTGTGTCGATGTAGAAAAACTGTCTCTCCAGACTACAAAGCTGGAAGGGAAACGCTGGAGAAAAGATCCAGTGTTTCAGGGAAAAGCAGTCTGCACTGTGCTGTTTGTGGACATCATATGACAATCACTGCTGTCTGATTGGCTCCATGCTCATACAGCCTCTTCCTGATCTGCACTGAGGGTATTTCTAAACTGGCACAATGGTGCCTCCTTCTGGTCATCACATGTTACTACAGGATCTGACATGGAACCTATCTGAAACAAATCACTGACGTGAGACCACATTTATGGGCCACATTTTAGAGGTTTAAATCTAAAAGTACATGTTTGTCCAAAAGTGTAAATACTGCAAGACAGAAACACAGGTGATGTGGTTCAGGTCCTTTCTGTATACAAGTGAGTTTTCTGTTAAGATGAGGACACCAGGCACTGAAAGGCACAGCTCTGTTCAAAATGCAGCAAGGTGAAGCAGACTAATAAAGTCAGGACAACAATGTGGCTCCCAATAATGCAATCCTTTGCTGAGAGGTGAAAACATTTTTTTTTTTTTTTGCCATGGCTACTTCTCTGAGAATATGTCCCAAATGATTGTGAAATACACATTTCAACTTACCTTTATAATTACTACAGCTAATTGTATCACAACTATAAATAATAAAGCTATTTAAGCAAGTATTCAACAGTCTGCCTGACTTGCAGGCTTCATTTCTCTTTTTCATTCAGCAGCAGTCAGGGTGTTTTCTGCCACAGAAAGAGTCTGAACAAACAGAGCAGGTAAACAGAGAGCAGCGAGTCAGCAGCACAACTAAGCACCAAGAGATCCTGCAGTCAGCAAACGGCACCATGACTCTGCACAAACACACCACAGCAGAAACACCGAACAGACAGACAGACTGCAGCTCAGGGCACAGATCAGTCTCATTATTAGTCTCAAGGTGTGTTCTCTGTCCCCTTCAGCGTTTCCAATGTGACAAACATCTGATCCACTTCAGACACAGCACCCAGGCTCTGCATCCTCTGAATGGCACCAATCTACTGCCAGTGAATCATGTTTAAAATAGAGAAAAGGATGCTTATTAATTAAAAATCTGGTACTGAACAATGAACTAAGATCAAAACAAAATCTACAAAAAAGAATGAAGTTTTTGTTGTTTGTTTTTTATTATCTTGACCAAACACAACCACTAGTACCATTTAATTTGCAAATAGTACAATATCAGTATTAACGCTTCTTTAACCTACAAGTTTCGGAGGTTTGTTTCTGTAAATTAATTATCACTTGAATATAAAAAAATGTTTCAGAAAATCTGAGCTGCAACACAGGTAAACTTTTCAGCCAAATAATAGCAGTATTTTCAGTCAATAAGAAAAGCTATTTTTAAATGTGTCATATTTTTCATGTCTTGTTGATGTTACCATTCTGGTTATTAAAGTCATATTCCTTTTAAACTCTACCTCGTATGGTGATGTTGAGTGCTTTGAAAGGGGCTTTAAATGAAACGCATTATCTTTATTAATATTTTTTATTTCATTTTTAGCTTGTTATTTATTTATTTATTTATTTTTTGGTACTATATCTAAGACTATTATAATCCCAGATGATTGTAAATGCCAAATGTAGACATATTTCATTCACCAACACCAAAATCTTGCACCAAATTCAATAACTGCTTTGTTTCATAAGCCCAAATGCTTAAATAAATCAAAAATAACCAACTATGAAACTTAGAATTAGGTTTATGAGAAATTAATTAGTTTATGCAAAAAGGAAAAAAAAACAAATTTCACATCAGCTCTGAGCTGAACAGCCAGTCCCTAATACATTCACTGATTGGCTGATAGTGTTTCAGTCCTTTAAACTGCTGATCCGGAGCAAATCCGCCCCCCATCCCGTCCTTTCCCACAGCAATGAATCCAAACTCTATTCTGCATCACATCACAGCTCCACCCACTGCGTTCAGCTCCACCAATGAGATTATTTCTGCTTCTGAGGAGGGTCCTCGGAGCCAAAACTCGGTTTCTCTGAGCAGACGCAAAGGAACAAACAGATATTGTGTGTGTGTGTATCTGCTACCACCCACATGCAGCTCAACGACCAGTCAGCTGCAGGATCTGCTTGTGTTGCTACGCTAAAAATATGCTGCCGCTAAGACCCTGTCAGTGTGTGTGCGTGTGCTGCTGGAGTGAAGATAACATTATGTGCACTCATTCAGAAGCAATAAAGCAGACTAACACACACACTAGCCATGGAGTCATGACAACACACACACACACTTGGAGATACACAGTTTTCTAAAAGTGCGTCAGGGCAGGAGCGATTCTTTCTGTGCCATGCTTTACAGTTCACTTAGAAGAAACTGGTGTTAAATGTTGCACACACCGCAACATCACAACTTTATTTCCTTTGATGATGATTCGAAAAGGATACCAATATAACCTTAAAATATTTTTCCATGTTCACATAATACTCAGAGCCAGAGAGCTCCCAAGTAAGGGGACAGGGGAGAACGAGGGCCGGTGTGAAGTAAACTCGTATCAGTGTAAATCCTCAGGAGGGATATTTATAGGAAGAAAGAGAGACAGAAAGGAGAGATAACAGAGGAGAGGGAGTAATGACACTGGCTGAGAACAGGAAGGACAGAAATAGAGAGAAAGAAAGATGACAGGATGGTGAATGAAGACATGAGAGAGAGAAAGTGCGGCTCAGAACCGTGGTGACAAAAATATATTACTTGATTAGTAAAATACAAGCTAGGAAAATAATTCTGTTCAAACAAAGATTAGCCTCTTTCTTGACTGTCACAATAGCAAACAGAAGATCTTCTGGTGCTGGTAATTTGAGCTGTTGATAAAGATTTTACTGATCAAACTGTTGGAGGATTAACTGATCATAAAATCATCTTAAGTGCAGTTTTATTTATGAAAATGTATAGCTCATTTTATTGAGTTATCTTTTTTCTGAGTATCTTCCTCTGCTCTTTTTTTGTCGCCCACGACATCCTCCCACCTCTCAGCATCTTTCACTACCACCAGCTCTTATCAAAGCTCTCACCATCTCTACCTCTGAAGACTGCTGTTAAGTGCAACAACCTTTTTTCTCTTCACTTCTCCTTAATGTTAATGCCTATAATATACGGTGCTATAACAATGGACTAAATTATAACACAGAGCTCTACAAAGCCTTTGATTGTTATTATTCTCTTGATGGATGCCTATCACCTGCTCATTACTGCTGCCATGCCGACAAATCTCAAAACTGAACATACTGAGTAACCATTAAAGATGATGGTACATTTGAAAAGGAAAATCACTGTAAGCCTACTATTTAAAACAGTCAGTCTTCACCTTTACACGATGCAGTGTTTTATTTTCTGTTGGAAATCAGGAAATTTGTTGGCTGTAAGACAGCAGCCACAAGAAGATTCACCACGAGTTGGGTGCCTGTCAGTTGAGGGTTGTTTGTTAAAAAAAAGGGCTTTAGATGGTCATGAAATTATGCCACTAGAAGATTAAAGTTAAGTCAATGGACGGGATAATACACTGAGACTGAGGCTAAAGCTACAGTAAAGGTTTCTGATTTGTAGAGAAAGGATAAAGCTTAGAGGCTCCCCTAATAATATCATGCCAACAGAACAAGGCAATAGATGACTCCAAGGCCACAATATCTTATCAAAAAACTGCAACTAAAGTTAACAGGCATTAATATAAGATATTTCTTTAATAGAGACAAAGTTTTATTCATTTATTTATTTATTTTATTTAACCTTTATCTTAAAGTAGAGCTTAAAGGTTCAGGTCATGTGTTTATAAATTATGATATCATTGACTGGTCCAAAGTCATAAAACCATGTCAATGCCTGAGGCTAAAGCTAACAAAAGGCATGATATTATATAAGGTAAAAAGTCAAGGTCGCAATATCATGCTATGAGAGTAAAGCTTTCAGGTTAATGATATAATGCTCTGATAACAGGCCATGCTATCATGGTAAGCTAAGGCTAACAGCTCTGTGGTGGTGACATCATGCTAGCAGGCTGAGTCTGAAGCATGATGTCATCAGACTGATGCTCAAGCTAGCAGCTTTACCGTGCTAACAGACACAATGCAACTCAAAGTTAACAGAACAGGATGCTCCAACCTGATGTTTCATTGCTAACAGGTTAATGCTAAAGAAAGTATTTCTCCATTGATATCATTATAGCAGGCAGTCTGCTAACAAATCCAAGTTAAAGATAAGAGGTCCCTGGTCATAGTATCACACTACAAAATGAAGCAACAAATAGAAAGCAACCCAGTGACTGAGCCAGTGAACGTTACACAATCTGACACAGTTTGGCCTGTTTAAGTGGAAAAGTCTCACAAATATTTAATTATTGTCTGCGGTGAATTATTTTGCATCTTTTCTTTTACTCTTTGGGTCCGCTGTGAAAGACCAACATTATCGAGTCAAAACCCCAGATCTCCATGGTTACTGGTGTCCCAGCATGCATTGTGTGGGAGTCCACTCGTCAAGCTGCCGACAGCAGCACAAAGACTCTCGGCTGGAGCTTCAGAGGGAAGAAAAAGTTTCCTGACAGCAAAGCCAAATTACTGAGACAGTTTACAGAGAAGAGTTAAAGAGACACTGCAGCAGAAAACTGAGACATGAACAATAAACATCTGGAGGAGAAAAAAAAATATCTGTGTCACCCTGAGATCTCTGTGACACATAGGATGAGAGTTACATAAGTCAAAGTAAATCACTTTAGCCGGCTGTAAACTCAACACAGGAAGTGGGCTGTACAATCTGCATTCAAGTAATGACAGAGGGGAAGAATTATGGAAGATGGTAAGCATCCTCCATAATTATGATCTGTTTTACTGATATTAATCATTGTTTAAATTTAACCTGGAGAGGAGAAAGAACGGTGTCCACAATGCTGCTGAGGAGTGACTCAACATGACAACTCTGTCTCTGTTTCCGTCACATGTAAAGATGGAAAAACAGATGGATACAACTCTTGTCTTCAGTTTTCTGTATTCATATCAATTGTTCACTATGGCAACCGCAACCCTGCAGAGTTACAGGCAGTGTTCAAACTCCCACGCAGAACAAGCTGCATGCACACTACAGCCATAACTCTCTCATCCTCGAATCTGTATTAACTGTACACACACACACACACACACACACACACACACACACACACACACACACACACACACACACACACACACACACACACACACACACACACACACAAAAGTACAAGACACTCATGTATTCATGCATGAGACTGCAGCACTCATTGTAAGAAAAATGTCACACAAAGAAAACAGATTTTGGCAGTTTAGTTAAATTCTGCTTTCAAATTAGCAACATTAAAAAAAAAATGTGAAAAGCACTCAGAGAGTGCATACCTCCACTAAGCATATTGTGATTGTCACGCAACACTTTAGTCCTACTTTAATGTTATACTCCCTTTCAGCAGACTGTCTGCTACAATTTGGTGTTAGTTGCAGGTTTGTACGATAATTTGTTTCCTGACAGTGTTGAAAATTATGATGACCCAGTACATATTTCATATTCTGATCTAAGTATCCAGGATATTGCTAGGATCTGGATCATACTTTTACATCTGTCAGAAATGATGGTGACCTTGTCTTGTATTGTTTTGCAAAGCAATCTGACCATTCATTGTGGCGTTATACACACATATGGTGAAAACGACCCTATCTCTCAATGATAAAGAATCTTTAAAAAAAATCCTGGATCCAGATGGTGATCCGGATCATCTCCAAAATTTAATCAGTTCTTCCTTATCCCAATTTAAACATTTCCTGATAATTTCATCAAGATCTCTCAGTTACTTTTTGAGTTATGTTGTTCACAGACAAACAAACAGACAAACTCTCCCAAAAACATAACCTCCTTGGCAGAGGTAATTGTTGCCTCCTAAGGCAATAACGCCTCATACTGATGACAGAAATCTTTATAAAATAAAAAAAATGTTTTCTTTATCACTTTTTGTTAGCAAAGCTAAAAATGATTTGCTTCACAACTGAATTACTTTCTAGAAATTCACTTGCAACTTAAATCACATTTTGCATCCTCTCTCTCTGTTAAAACAGTCAAACTTAAAACCTATTCACACATGAAGACAACTGACCAGATTTACACTTCATATGGTTTACTATTTTTTGGGCAAGTTTTCAGTTTTACTAAAACCTTTATTAGAAAGATCTTGCATGACTCAACCTGCTATCCAAGGTTGCTTCAACTTTCAGCGCAGTTTCCTCCTTGTTACTCATACACACACAGGTGTGTATGTATATTTAGGACATGTGAGTGTGTGTTGCTTGAAGAAGTCATCCATCACACCCTCCTCTCTGCACTGCTATGTAGGCCACACAGAGCCATGTAGGACAGCAGCAGTTATCTGACCTGACACCATCATAGTGAAACAGCATCTAACACAGCGGCTCAACGTCAGCTGGAGCTCAAAACACTGCTGTCCCCAGCCAGGGCCAAGTCTCCGCTCAGGTCTGAAGGAACAGATGCTGGAACATTCTGTCGCACTGCAGATATCAGTGATAAATTACAAAAACAAATATAATTTTGAGTTATGGAGGAAAAAGACTGAGACAAAGAAAGAAATAAGGATGGAAAAAGATACATATTAATGAATCTTTTTTAAAGTTGAGATCCTAACGATTTTTAGCATTGTCATGCTAGCCACATTAGCTAAATATGTTTTTAAAGCTCATGAGAGGAGATTCTGGCTCTCTAGAGGTGCCTCTTTATGACCTACAAGGTCAAAGAAAACCATCAGCAACGTTTTCTATTTCATATATTGAATTTAAAAATACTTGAGACTGCTGCTATATTCTCCTGAACAGAACAAGACCAGACAAGATTAAGATTCAAAGATAAGAGGTACAGCTTTGTCCACAGAGGGCGCCAAAATCATCACAGGTGGAAAGTATCACAGGAGCTTTCACAATAAGCACCTGGGCAGCATTAGCACATGCAATGCCAAGAGGAAACCAAATGGTTATTGCAATATCTCTACTTTTGACACTGAGTTTTCAAACTCCAGTGGGCCCAGCAGCAACCCAGAGGCACACTTTCACCAACAGCGCCAGGTTGTAACTCCATGATCTTTCAATGTGTTGACCATCACAATAAACAACTTCTAGACTCCACCCAGGGAGGTTGGAGGGAGCGTTTCCTTCCTGTTGAATCCTCCGAGTTCTGACAGTGATTGTTAAAATGACAGAGCACAGCGAGACCAGTTATCAGCCTCCTGCGTCAGCTCTGTTATGAGAAAGTCAAAGTGACACATGAAAAGCGTCTGTGGGCGTATCAAAGAGAGACAAAAGAGCCCACTGAGTCCAGGCTCTTCCTGTGCGTGTAATTATGGCATGAGATGGTGCAGCAGCAGATACATTTAGATACTTAACACACTTCAGCTGATGGATCCTTGCTTCCTGTATCACTCCCAGAGCTCACCAACCTCCGCTGCTCATATCAAAACCCCTTAAAACCAGGAAAAGAAAAACCTGAGTGCAATATGAATGCAAATGTGGTAAACTACACCTCAATGATGCTTTTAAAGCAAAAGTGAAAGTACATCCTGTGAATCTTGTCTCTTTGACAGAGTTAGAAGGTCTGTATGACAGTCAGCATCTCTGCTCTGAGTAATTAGGTTATCTGAGAAGGTTAACTGCTAATGCGTTTACTGGTTGCCATAGTTACTGTGATAAATCAATGGGCAAATGGACTGAAACACACACACACACACACACACACACACACACACACACACACACACACACACACACACACACACACACACACACACACACACACACACACACACACACACACACAGCCCTACTCTTTTGTCTACCATCATCTGAAAAAACATCCCTCTCTGACTCCTTTCATTTTTCCATTTAATTCATTACTGCTAATTGTTTACCCAGAGGGTGTTGGCCCAACAAGCTGAAAATGCAACAAGCTGTCCGTACTTCTATTTGATTTTCTGTTTTTTTTTCCTTTTCCACTCAAATATTTCTAAATAAACAGACTTGGACTCTGTTTGTGGCTGCAGTTGTCGTTACTGTCTACAATCCAGTTGTCACTGTGCCACAGGCTCTGCATCTCTGCCAGATTTTTATTCAGCCTAAGACTAAATGCAGCAAACATTTTCATGATGACTCACAAGTCGAAAGTTTGAAGATGTCAGTGGAAGTCACTTGAATTTTGTCAAGAGTGAACTTTCAGGTATGAACAGCGTGCTGCTTTCTGAGCGAAAGGATCTGTCTGTATTTAAAAAGACAAGTTTAACCTGTCCCTCTAACTGTTCAAACTTCTATACAAAGGAGACTTTGACTAAAATTTAAATGACACATCAGAACTTCAACATGAGACCAAGAACTGATTATTATTGCTGTTAAGACAGTTTGCTTCACAGCTACTGGTGAGAAAAGATGAAGAGAAGACGATGAAATAAGACGAAGATGATGGGGGGACAGTAAGTAAAAAAATAGACTCAAGAAAAAAGGAAAAGAATTAAAAAAGGTTTACAGAATAAACTCCACACAGGAAGTTCAGAACACACTAATATCTTATCAGGACAGCTTGTCACACACAACAAAAGCGAGCCCATTTGCGGTACATTTATCACAGTAGGATATCTTTATGAGTCTGTACAGCTTAAACACTCCCCACGCCAGATGTAAACAGTCAAAGTGTTTCAGATTGCAGCAGATGTGCTGTATAGCGTTTCATGTCTCGTGGTGTCACGGCTCTTTCCTCTCTGTCAGGGACACTGTGAGCAGGGGCACAGCTGCAGCAGCAGACTGAGGCCCTGCAGCTCTGTGAGCGGAGGTGACTAAACTCTGGCAGTCTGCACCGTCTCTGTCCTTCCACCGGAGGACAAACTGTGATGCAGATCCTGGAAACCAAATCCGCATCTGGCTCATCACAAATATGAGAGGGGGGGACGCACTGCATGTGCCCACAGCATGGACCAATCAAGAGAGTCTATGCTAATACATAAATAATCAAATTAAAAAGGAATGAACGTATCATCACTTGATCTACCATTTACAAAATAAAAGTCATGCACAGGTCAAGAAATTCAGACTGCCCACACCTTGAAAGACTTTCTTTCAGGGTTCAGAGGTTGATAACAGTTTTATTTTGATATAGCTCTTTCTTAGATCTGTTCTCCTGTTAAAATACCATGTTGTTTAACCTCTTCTGTTGAAACGTTTTCTCTACAGCTCTTTTAACGACAGCATTAACAAACAAAGCAGCTTCTCATTTTAGCTGTCTGTCATTCGCGCTGTAGTTTTGAGACTTTTTGTTATTTGAAAATAAAGAGGCTTATCCCGACAGGAGTCCTCAGTAAGGACTCTGAAAGGGCTTTGATTTCATAAGTAGACTCCATACTGAAACTGGATTTGATAGAGTGCTGTGTAACCCTTATGCTATGTCAGAATAGGTGTGGTTGTGGAAAACCAGCTGGAGAACTAAAGCTCTCATGCACTGATTTAATTTTCGAAAGTCTTGGCAGTGAGTTTGTGCAAAGAAAAAAGACACAGTAATGGGGAATAAAAACAAAATTAGATGAAAAGAAGATTAAAATACTGAGCGTTTCAAGTTTAATCGCTAGTGGGAGCATCTGAAGGTTACTCTAAAGGAATACACATCTCTCTTACACACATATGTGACTCTTTCCAGGATTTAGGCTGGGTGAGATAAAACGATTCAGTCTGTTTCCAGGGCCTCTCTGCTCCGTCATGTGAGAGAGTATGCAACACACACACACACACACACACACACACACACACACACACACACACACACACACACACACACACACACACACACACACACATACACACACACACACACACACACACACACACACACAAATGACAAAGAGTGAAGGAAAAAAAGGCTGAAAGAGGAGGAATGTGTCAGCAGTGGGAGCGGATGAGATCAGACTTCCAGAGCTGGCTGACAGACACAGAGAGGGCAGTAACAGAGAGTGAGAGGGAGGAGGATGAAGACAAAAGCAGAGGGAAAAAGTTGCAGTTCCACCTGTTATTTACATCTGATCCGTAACTGGAACTCTTATGGATCAGGAAAACCTGCAGTCACCTGAGGGGTTTGAACACCCGTTGGGGAAAATCAATAAGAACAGCCTGATCTGGACGCAGAGGAAAGACCAGAATTAGAATGCTGTTTGTTAGCAGGTGCCAGTTTAAGCTTCAGTACATCAGGACATGATGAACAGCCTGTGTTTGGAGCTGTGCTACTAGCTGGTCCAGTATGCACTCAGCCGTGCTTCATCCGTCTGAGTATTTGCGGGGTAAAGTCGTGTAAAAGATGCATGAGGCACCTCTACTTTTTCTTAATAAAGCTCCAACTTATCCAACACTTTAATGCATGAACAACAACAGTAATATATATATATATATATATATATATATATATATATATATATATATATATATATATATATATATATATATATATATATATATATATATATATATATATATATATATATATATATATATATCAGCATACTACAGGTAATGCATCTTTTAAGATCACAGTTATATAATTCTGACTTAACATTCACGTGAATATTAGTTTCGTCCACAGAGTCTTTAAAGCTCCTGTGAGGACTGACAATTGACGGATAGTTTCAACAGAGTAATTTTCAAACGCCTGTGAGAATTGAGGTATTGGACAAATATTTGGTACTTCAACAGCACACTGAATTATCCACATTTATTCAGATTTACAACGGCAAATGTTCACAATGAAGAAAAAAAAAGAAAAAAAACCTGGGATGTTTGATCAGAAAAGAAAATATTGGAATGTACGTTTAAGTAATGATGTACATTTTATGGCAATAGGGGGCACTAAAATCGACACAAACGAAAAGTTCCTCACATTAGCTTCAAAAAACATCTTGCTGTGCACAAAACTACAATCAACAAAACAATAAACAATTACACCACAGTGCTGTGGTTGAAATGCTTTCTTTGTATATTTTAGCAGTTACAATTACAAGTTTTTAAGAACTCTTCATCCTTATTTTAGCATTTTTTTGACAAAGTCCCTAACTCAATATATTTAACAGACCGGTTAATCAGCTGTCCACTCGATGGAGCTGCTTTATGTCATTTAAAAATAATCTGCATTGGCCAATATCTACGCTCGTAATGCCTGCAGCCACTGCAAGCACCCCCCATCAGTGTGGCTACTGTCCAGAAATGCTATGTTTATCCATATGTCTGTTTCACCATTCTGCTATAAACACCCTATGTCACCATCATTTTACAATCTTGAATGTCAGCAACCCAAACTTAAAGCAGCAAAAGTTAAGCTCTGTTATGATGTGTTGAATACTGCAGGTAAATACCACTTCTTAAATAAATATCAGTCATGCAATGTAATTTAATAACCATGAATCGATTAAAATTCCACCTGTGGCAGGTTACTGGGTAAAATAACCATACATATACTGTATGTGTATTAGATTTTAATGTTCCTGTATTTCTTTTTTATGTTTCTCAATAAATGAACAGAACATTTCGGCATTATGTGTCAGCCATTGGCCAATCTGCTCCCAAATTACTGGCTTCAATCACTGAAAAACTGTTATCAGCCAACCACTTGGTCATAATATTGATTTCTCTGTTGTTGATGGACATCAGACTTTGTTGTATTACTTTCTATGTTATTTCAAAGTGAAAACAGGAGGTAAAGTATCATGGTGGTATGAACTATCTGACCTCCACTGTCTCGCTTCTTCAAAAGCAGAATCTGAGATATAGTTTAATGGATGTAAAATACTCTAGAATTAAAAAAAGTTTGTCTACATCAGAAAAACTGCGTGTGCTATTTTTGTGTAATATGTGTAGTCCATACTTTGGTGTACGTGTGTTTGTGTGTGTGTGTTTGACAGAGTTATTATCCCTCGGCAGCTCGTTGACCTCTGATCCAGCGTTCCTCTCACCTCCCAGTGCAGTCTGGGAACTAAATCTGTTAGTTAGCTGTTGACCCACCCATGAGGACAGGAACTGAGCTCTTTTTTTTTCCCTCCAGGTTTGTTTTGTAGCTTGCATACAGAAGCAGTGCTGTGTGTGTGTGGTGTTGGTGTTTTCAACATGTTAACCGAGATTCTGATCAACAACCTTCAATAATTTGTTTCAGTCAAAGGAAAAGGACAACAATAGTAGATTTTCAAATTGGTAAATGTTAATAATAGAAATAAGTTTTCAGAGTAGCTTGGGCTTTGACACATACACACACACACACACACACACACACACACACACACACACAACACACAATACACACACATCAGTGTTTTCCGTTGTGACTGATGCAGAGTGTTTATAATTCTGCTTCTCCTTTGTGTTTGTGTCACTTTGATTTTCTTTTGAAGCTCTTAGACCTGCAGAATGTATCTTCTTTGTCTCTACACTTCTCACGGCTTCAAAGTGGCCTGAACTGAACCGAGCCGAGCCAAAACAAACCAAAGTGAGTCGCAGCAGATCTGAGGGACTACAGAAGCAAACCTTACTGGACTCCACACAGTACAGAGGCTGCTCGCCATTAATAAGTCATGTGGTCACATTTGCTCACTCAGGCGAGTTGTTTTCTTCAGAGCAGAGATTCAGCTGAGACTAAAAGACAACCTGACTGAGAACACACACACTACACAATTAGACAAACCTACAAACTGACTATTAATTGATTTTATACACTTAAATGAAACATTCCAGATTTACATGATAAATCACCCTGAAGAATAAGATACAGCATGTGTTTTAAAATGTGCTAGATGAATAAATGAACGTTGCTTATTTTATGTGAGAGTGATGAGAAGATAATCCAAATGAAATTCTAGCTGACAAAGCAAAATTTTAACAGAGAAGAGGAGAAAACTTCTGGTTGCAGATATGGATTCAAAAAGAAAAAGAAACTATAGATGTTCACATTAAATCTAAATGCTGCGAAGTGGCTGCAGCATGTTGTAATCCAAAACAATTTGTTATCCTGTTTGCATCAAGTCTGAAAAATATGTCCAAAAAAGTCCCAATTTAGAAATATTGTACAATTCAATCATGCATGATTAATTATTTCCATACTTGGCTTACAGAAGTTTACAATTTAAGAGGTTGCTCATCCTCTGCAAATTCTTCTGGTGATATGTTTTACAGTTCAGGGTTCAGCTCTTCCAATGTAAAAAAAAAAAGAGTACAGATTTTTTCTTGTTTACATTATTTCAAATTCAATTTATTGCATCAAAAGAGCAAAAACCACTGTTGTTTGTGAAATTACCTTGGTTTTAGTGCTGAAAACCAAACGATAAACTGAGAGGCTGTGTGACTTAAAGAAAGGTTAAATGCTCTGTTTGTTTTCTAAAAAATATGAAGCAGGATATGGTGCTCTGTGAGGGACATTTCACAATAATATGACACGATTGATTTCAAAGAACATGTGAAAGGCTGGGAAATTGGGAGAAGAAGGGATTCTTTAAGTGTCTCTCGGTTAAACCAGGAGATGCAGCGTTCTTCTGTATATGTGACAATATCATCTGAATATATTTCCACACCCCACTATCACAGTGGAGGCTGCAGCCAACCACACAAGAGCTGTGTCGTTTTATGTGTTGAGTGTTTTTTTGTGGATCCATATTTGATAACTTTACTGTGAATTAATCATGTGTTCATGTGAGCATGTTCATGTGTGTGCAGGCAGGCATGTGTAGGACTTAGACACACACGCACACATCCACACATACACAAAAATACAAATCCATTCTCTGCAGGTTGTCATCCATGTCCACTATCATGTTTCCACTGAGGCCTCATAGACACACACACAAACACCAATACTCAGAAACACACACACACACACACACACCATCATAAAGGTACAGCTCAGGAGGCACTTTGCAGTTATGAACACACACTGAGTACCGTTAAGCATGCAGCTGCAATACAGTGTATCAATTATCAATGAGGGTAAGTGCTGAATGTGTGAGTGCGTTGTGTGTGTGTTCTCCATCAGAAACAGAAAAGGACACACGCCATCCTTTGTCTAACCAGGAAATGAAGATGTCATAGTGTTGCATCAGCCTTGGGCCACAGACGCACACAGACACACACACAGACACACACAGTCTGTTAGTTTACGGCCACCCATAAAATGCAGTGATGACTTCCACTCCTGTCTCATAACACTACAGTGTGTTAGATGTTTACAGACACACACACACACACACACACACACACACACACACACACACACACACACACACACACACACACACATACACACATACACAGAGGAGGTGAGGCAGAACAGGGTCTGTAGTAACACTTAGAGAGAGGAGGGATTTAGGATGAGAATAAAAGGCAGCAGGAAAGGATCAGAGAAGGAGAGAAAGAAGTAAACGTTGCGTAACAGCTTTCAGTTTTTCATGCAACAGCTCCTCCCTTTATTCTCCTTTACTTCCCAGCCGTACTCATCCCTGAATTTAGTTCGTTTAGTTTATCCCCCTCTGCGGGGCAATGCTCGAAGAATGACTTGTTTCAGCAGCTTACATTCATATTTAACATGCAATGTCAAATGTTACCATTAAGTGTTCCTTATCTGTGTTTGCAGAAGTCTAATGCTGTGTTCCAGTAAATGTCAAGAAGGCAGAATAGCCACATCAAAGCTTCTAGAGCCAACAAGTGTCTCTGTTTGGTTACCCTCTTTTCTAAACACATACACAATCCAGTATTGTTCTCTTGTGTTTGTACTTTCAAATAAGATCTGACAGAATTTGTCAACAGCACCATTAGTCAAACATAGTATCAGTGTTTCAGGCTGCTGAGCTCAAAGGTGTGTGTGTGTATCTTCAGTCACTAATGAGATTTCTACATATTTACACAGAGAGGAAGGGTGAAAAGTGTCAGTGTGTGTTTGTGTGTAGCAGTCAGTGTGACTGTAGATGGTCGGGGTGATGAAGTGAAAACGTGGGAGTATGTGGGCGAGCTGGAGAGTATTGATCGAGAGTCATTCACTTTACAATTCAGGAGGATGCATAAAAATGTATGTGAAAGAACACTACTGTTAGGGAAATGGCAGAAGACAAATGTTAGATGACAAGCTGTTTGGTTTTAAAACATAAAACTGTCAAAGCACATTAGAGCTCTGTTGAAGTTAAGTTCCTTAGGTGAAAAGAGCAAAGAGTGGATCGAACATAACAGGCTCCTCGGTTTAGTCTTTTGACAAATGCAGATGCTTCAAGACACAAACCAACTCAAATCTGATTGATCAGGATTTCTTATTAAACGAAAACAAGAGCAATGCCCAAATTGTGATTTACTATGTAGTGCCTGCTCTTTGGATGATTAATGACAATTAACCAGAAGTGCGGGGTTAGTCGTGGTACACAATGATACGGGATGAAGAGACCATGATAATATCACAATCGTGTAATAATCCTTACGCTGCAAGACAGTTGGGATAGCTGCTGAACTAAAATATACGAAACGCTCCTAAAAAGCAGATTATGGGATTGGTGTATTTGTTCTCTGTTCATAGTTTTGGTTTTCAAAACAAGGTACAGAATTATTATGCTGTGTGTGGTACACCAAAGGATGTGAAACAATCACAGTCCTGTAAACCCCTTAGCCATAAGGGGGAATGAAAGGTTAGGGCTGTTAGCTGCTCTGCGTTAGCCACACCTTGTAAACCCACCCCTGTGAACCCATATTCAGCTGTGTTTGCTCAATTTCGATGTTTTTGTCTTATTTCTAAGTAAATTAGTTTTCAATAAGTGTAAACAAGATTCACATTTTATTCTACAAGTGTCAACCTGTATGACTTTACCTGTAATAGCTACAGGCACATTGACTGTGATGTAAATGACCAAAGCCAGATCTTTTTCAGGCCGCGTTTACAGGACACCAAAAATGGTCAAACCTATAACATTTGTTACATTTTAGCCTTGGGTTTAGATGAGACTGCGTTGTGTTTTGTCCGCTTCCCAGAGTGGAGAGTTTTCAAAACGCTCCTCCATACAGCCTTGTATAAACACAGAGCAGAGCGTTTCAGGGTGAAATGCTGACGTCACCGCATGGGCACTCACAGTTTCAGATGAAGGTTGCGCGCGCAGCCACAAGCCATTCTGGTCCAGTTGGTGGCGGTAATGCGCTTCAAGGTTGGATTGCCAACTGTCTCACACAATAAAACGGCAGAAAATAAAGAACAACCACAACAATGATGGTTGACTTCTGAGTAGCATATATACACACATATATCCACATTGCCAACTACTGGCCTGGCATGGCCACTACATTGTTGTGACTGTAGATGAACGCAGATCGTTTTCACACCGTCCTCATGTAAACGCGGGTGGCTTTTGGAAACGCAAAGGAAGAATCTTTTCGGGAGTCTCCATGTAAACGTGGCCTCAGTCTGCGTCTGTTCTCGTGTCTATAGAAAAATGTTGGTAAGATGAACACCGCTTGTGCATCACACTGTTTTGTAGCATGTAGGAATGTTATTCCTTTTAGCTATCAAGAAAATGGGTCGCAACTCCCACATCAGACTCCACAGACTGTTAGGTCCACCAGTGAGTCAAGTTAGCAGGAATAATCTGTTTAGGATATATACTTTGCCAATTAAAATATTATTTGGTGCTGTCATATTGATTGTTGTATAACAAAACTCAGGAGAACAATACCACAGAGCTGTATCAATACTTGGTCCAATCCCTACAAAATCCTCCTCTCTCTGAGCTGTTTCAGTACTTTATTACAGATGTAAAATTTTTCAAGACGAAATTTTCATACAGTTAACAACTCATAAAGTTGGCTGGCTTCTGGTTTGAATTTACAACAAACAGCACTGTTATCTGTGTGTGAAGGAGTCATTTAACCTTTCCACAACGAAAGAGTGTGAGTTAGGAAAGAGTGAATAGAAAATGAGCTTCAGTACTCATCCATATCCAGGTTCATTACTGTTCAAGATACTCCAAACCTGGCTTCAGTGAACCCTGTCAATTATGTTCAATCATAAATTTGGTACCACTGAAGGAAATCTGAACAGATTTACTCCAACAAGAGTTTAGCAAGACATTACCATCTGATAGATAAAAGCCTGAGTAGGCCGTGTAGTCAAACTTCCTGAAAGCTACAGTATACGTAGATGTTTGGGTTAGAGATGCAGAGTTCAAGAACTACGTTCCTGAGAATCTGTGAAATCTTCACATTTCTCTCTTACATGTAGATCTGTCATTTCACTTAAACACTCCAGACAGCAAATTTGGATAAAGTATGTAGTTTCTAGCCCAAGTGCTCCAATTTACTGAGATTTGTTTTAACCCCAGTCTGACCCCATGTCCACTTTAACAAATCAGTGTTCACTGCTTCACTCCTTCACAGCAGGCCTAGAGGAAACTGTCACGCCTTAACCCCGTCTTTGTCCCAAACCCTGGATCGCCCAGAGAAGTGACAAGGAGCAGAAAATTACAGGTTTCACTCCATTTAAACCTAAACATGAGCACTGCCTCCTCTTCTTCCTCACCCCCCTCCCACACCCTGCCTCCCCCTCGTTCCCAGACTGAACTCTCCCACTGCTTTCCTGCTATTATGCAACTGGAGCTTGCAGCCAAAAACAGCCTCCCTGCCCGGCTGCTTCCCTCCTGTCCAAACAAACAGCCTCTCCTCCCTCTGCATCGACAGCCGAGCAGAGGACACAGATGAATGAGGTGGAGACATGGTCGCTGTTTGCAGCCTTGTTTCATCCTGTAGAGCATGCAGATGAACAAACTTTGAAGGCTTAGGGTAGAAATCCTAGAGTTCTTTATTTAGAAGAGTTTATGTATTCAAACAAAGCCTGAGTGAACACTGGATTTCTAGGAAGTATCCTTTAGTCTTGGGTGACACAGAAGGTGGTGGAGAGTTCAACAAGTTTGAGCTGCCTGGTAAGATGTGAAATGATGGGCTGCTGTTTTGTGTTTAATGCTATGATCGAAGAATGGTGCATTGCTGATGTTGACTTTGAAGTGGGAAGTTTAGCTTCTCCACTCCTGAATCCTTTACACGTTTCTTAATTCAGCTTCATGCAGCAAAAAAGATGGGACTACACCATGAAGGAGCAGTGTGGTACTTGTACAGTGTACAGCTGTCACACCCTAAAACTCACCTCATGTTCATCTTCAAAGGTTGCCCAAGAGATACATGAAAAACAGCTTCCACCCTCACCTGAGCTATCACTCACTCATCCATTTTTTCGTTTTTTCTATTTTTTTTTTCCTCAGAATGAGAAAAAATAGTCCCAGTGGTCCAACTAAGGTCAGCACTCGATTTTCACAGCGGGAGATCATAGTCTCTGCGTTTACATGCAGAAAAGAGAACTGGGCTTCTAGCCCAGTACATTTCACTCCGCTTCGATAGGTGGCGCTATGTCCTTTTTTGATAAGAAAAGCTGCACAAGTATGAAACTAGTGTTCGTTTACCCAAAGACGAAGCAACATTCTAATAAAATTGGCAGAGATGGATGCAGCTCTTTATGTAAGTATGTGCCATGTTGTGTGTTTGTTGTGTTGGAGCCACAGACTGAATGAGTGCAGCGATCCTATTTATCAGGGTCACCTATTTCTTCTTTCGGCTGAATGCCAAGGGTACAGAGACCTGCCGGGTCCCACAGAATCTAACTGCAGTCTAAAAGCAATTGCACTGCAGTCTGTTCTCGGTCTGACTAAGCTGTTTACACACATCTTAATAGTCCAATCTCCGGCTGACCAAGCCCATGGTGTGAATTCTTAGGCCCCGTTTACACGACAATGTTTCATCTGATAACACTAAAACGCAGTAAAAAAAAAATCTGCGTTTACACAGCAGGGACTGAAAATGCTGTAGTAAGCATGCCAGGCCTGTAGGTAGCACTATAACTGTGTTGTCCAGAAGCCACTTTTGGGAAATCTCAACCGGAGTAGAGTTGAGCCGATCATCTGGTGTATTGGCCAATACTCAGTGAAAAAGAGGAGCAACAGATGCATACTTTGTATAAAGACACTCAGCAGATTCAGCAGCACAAGCACGACACGGTAGTTAACGACGAATGTAATAACGGCACTGTTGTCCTGTTGTATGCGTTAAGCGGACTGTGACATCAGCGTTTCCATTGAAAATGCCAACTTACTGTTTATACAGCAACACTGTCGGCAGTGTTTCAGAAAAATCCACCTCTGGAGGCCGTTTTGAAAAGTTTGCGTTTAGGTCAGCTGAAACGCAACAAAACTTTTGTGTTTCACCTTGAAACCATTGTTGTGTAAATGGCCCCTTAAGCTGCATGTAAACATACTGACTTAAGACACAGGGTGGTAATAATCGCAGTGCACCTGAACACCTGAACAGTTTGCTAAATACTGTGGAAGCTGAGTTTTCCCTGTACTTTTACAACTTCTTTCCCCACATACAATCCAATCTTCCCAGGGCCACTGTGATTGTTTTTTTGTTTTGTTTTTCTGAGAAGGTGAGATTGTCTGTAAGTTTATGGCCTTTAATGCTGTAATGAGAAGAAGTGCTTTAATCTACTGCTGTAACAGTATCTGACTACTTTTCTTCAGTTCTTCTGGAACATCTTTGTTTTTAAGGCTTTTGAAGATCAGAATATTGTACCGTAATGACATGTGTTAAAAGATTCAAGGGAGACAAAAGATCAGAGAGCATGGGAGAATAGATAGTACAGATAGTTCATTGTGCGTCAAACCCTCCATGCATACTGTACAGGCCAACACACCACCTAAACGCAGCAGCCAAATGGCTCCAGGATAAATGTGATATTTTCTGATAAACTGCACAATTATTCCCTCATATCCATTTCTGAATAGCCACTGTGTCTGCATCGAGCAGACAGATGGGCCGATTGTCGGTCCAGACGCCTGGGAACGGTCAACGCCGACAACAACACATTGAGGGGACGTAGCTGAGCCCTCATGCAATCATACTGAGTCATTTTAATGAAGTTAGGCCCTAATTTTCCCATAAGAGAGAGAGACAGGGAGGAAGGAAGAAAGAAGCCTTTTCTCTGCTCTCATTACTCTTTGTTTTTCAGTGTGAATCTATGACCTTAAGACACAAAAGAACAAATTAATGGAAGGACCTGAACTTTCCATGAACCAGTCAGTCCAGGAAAATTTAGTTCCAAGGTCCAATTTTTATTTTTGCACCCACTCGTTTCGCTGAGGTCTGATTTAAAAACCTTATGAGAGTCACTAGAGCTAAGCTGTGTTATTCACTTCAATGACAACAAGCCCCACATTCACATTTCATGACCAATGATAAGCCTGAACTCAGCTCCACAGCTGGAGTTCACCATCCTGTGGTATCTGCTGGCCTGTCAGAAAACAAAGAGTAAAACAAACACTGATATTAGATTGGCAAAGGGAGGAACTCACAGCTTCTTTACTCACTGAGAGGAAGAATAACACAGATTAATGAGCAGGCGTCTGTGCTCTCAACACACATTCAAACAACTGGAAACATCAGACATTCAGTGGTTGCTGAAGGATCTGGAGGTGGAGAAGGACGGGCAGAGGAGAACCAGGGTAGGAGGTGGAGGAGGGGGGTTATTAGTAGCTCCACAGGGAGGCGATAACTCCTTTTCCTCTGCTTATCAGGAGGAGCACTATCACTATCTCACAATCAGGCCTGGCAAATCATCCAGAGCTGACAGGGACCAGGCCAGACCTGCAGAGATCTACATAAACCAGGCCAGACCTGCAGAGAACCATATAGACCAGGCCAGACAAACAGAAACCTGGTTAGACCTTACTAGACATAGAGAGACTGAGCCAGACCCTAAAAAAACTCACAAACACCAAATTTACAGAGACCACGCCAGATCAACTAAGACCAGATCAGACATGGAGGGACCAATCCAAACCAGACCTACAGAGAACCACTTAGACCAAATGCACAGAGACCAACAGAGACAGAAACCATTATAGACTAAATCACCCAGGGAGACCAGAACTACTAAATTCCACATAGACCAGGCAAGATCTAAAAAGACCGGAGCAGATGAACAGAGATGCAGACCTGAGCAGGCAAACAGACCATCAAAGACTGGACCTGGCCAACAGAGTCCAGAACTACAACCAACTAGAAGAGTCCAGGTCAAACCTACAAAGACCAGGTTAGTCCGGACACTCAAAGCCAGAAAAACAAAGAACTGCAGTACCCACAATGCCCCTATATGTGTAGGTAAGTGCTAAGAAGAAGAAGAAGAAGAAGAAGAAGAAGAAGAAGAAGAAGAAGAAGAAGAAGAAAATGAAGCACAAATAAAGAAAACAGTAAAACAAGGTGATGAGGAACAAATGAGCAGGGGAAGAAAAAACTACAGAGGATCAAGGGGCGGGAGTAAAGGAGGAAAACGAGATGAAAGACATCAATAAAGAAATTGTCGAGGGAAGAAAGAGAGAGGAGGAATGTGTGGAGGAAGGAAAAAACATGGAAAGGACAGCAGAGGGAGGAATGAAGCACTTGAGATAAACAGCTGAGGTTAAGATCACACTTCAGACATCTCTTCTGATCCATCCATCTCTCTGAGGACGACGAGTGTTTACGGCTCAGATATTTACTGCAGTGTTCACACACACATTAGTTTAGACATTTTATCAGGGAATCACAAAACCCAACATCTTACAGCAGAGACCATAACTCTCCAATCTGTCTGATTCTCTCTGGTACGGGAAACTCACCTGAACTATTCAGTCACTCATTTAGTCAGAAAAACACGATATATTCAGCGTTTATGGTGTGAAATACTACTTCTACTACCACAACCGATATTCAAAGTGCCCCTGCTTCTCTTCAGATGATGTTTTATTTAAAAAGGGAATTCATTTTTCATGATGTAAGAGGTAGGCCTGTCCCAAATACCAGTTTGGGGGCTTTGAAGCTTCAGATTGAATTATGGTGATTCTCAGCTTTGCGGTGGGGGAGGGTCAGAGATGGTTTGTGCAAATGAAAGCTAACATACTTGCCCTAAATCTGATACACAAATTTATCATTTCAACTTTTAGTCTGTGTATCTTTTAAACTGTTTATTTCTGATGACACAGAATTATTAGTAAGCCATTTTTTAAAATGAAAATAAGCCAGTTTTAGTAATATTAAATCAAATCTGGGAAATGTTTGACCTACAGTAGAAGACACAGCCCATTTTTGGGAGTCTCCTAAAGGAGAAACAGGTTTCCTTTAGAAATGTATTATTTAAAAAAGTGTTTAAACATTCATTCTAACACTATATGTATTTATGTTCTGTATCTTCAAAATACTGAATTTACAAGGGCTTGGTCAACTTTTGGATTCTACTAAATTTTAATCACAACAACTAGAAATGTTTTCATAAAATCCCAAAATTTACCTTTAATGTATTCTAATTCCTTTTGGTGTTTTCTTTTCTCATAACACCAGGCTTCAGATAGTGAGATATTAAGAGGCTGGCACTGTTTTGCACATCGACACAGAAAAAAAGCAAAAATATTAAACTGAAGAGGAGCTTGACAAAAGCAAGGCCATTTGTAAGATATGTAACATGAAGTAAAAAATCTCCAAAACCATTTTACAAAATAAACCCAGTTAAATGATCTTTTAAGAATAAGTTGTACCTAAATTTAACTGGACTGAGGAGAGGATTTGTGTTGCATGCCCCAAAATTGCTGAAGCTGTTGCAACTGGCTGATTCCTGAAGTGGACAACGTAAAGGATTTAGACGTGTTAGTGTACATGTCACATGATGCATAAAAGCAACTAGATCGGGAGACTTTAGATCACACCCATTCCACATCACATCTTTCATGATCTTATCTGCTGGTTATCAACAACAACTGATGAGGAAAAAGCTAGACCCTGTCCTTTTCTATGCCAGACTTGATTCTTTATTATCTCAACATTTGTGATGTGTCCCAGCCTTTGCATCGTCTAGAATAGAAAGAAGTATGTGACATTTCTTGTAGGAACCCCAAATAGCAAAAGTAAATCTAGACTTTATTAGGTCATAAATATAACTGGAAGAAAAGAAGGCAACAACTCTACTGCGTGAAGCCTTTGATGTGTGTGTGTGAGTGTGTGTGTGTGTCCATTGGGTGGGGGTTCAGTCTCTGAAGACCGTTTCTGTTGAGAACTGGTTGTTCCCAGACTCTCCGATAGAGTCAGGACGGAGCAAGGCGAAGGAAGAGAGGGGTGGGGTGACTGGAGAAGAGCCAAGGAGAGAGGGGACAGAGAAAAATGGGAAGTAAAACAGAATGAGGCATGAAGAAAGGAGAAGTGCAGGAAAAAATATAACTTACATTTATCTTTGTACGAAATCTTTCTCCTCCTTAAGTCTAAAACCATTCCACCTCCACCCTAATTTTTTTCTCCTCCACTTTATGTTCAAAATCACTCTTTTCTCTCCCTTCCTTTTCCATGTTTTCCTCTCCTTCACTTCCTTGCCCTTTTATTCCCTTTCTATCCCCTCTTCCTTCTCCTTTCTCCACCCTGCAGTCTTAGGTCATAATTTTCAGTGACGGCCAGGGCTGATCACACACACTGCAAAACCACATGACCCACACAACCAGATGTGTTTTGCACGCCTCACTCACACACACACACACACACACACACACACACACACACACACACACACACACACACACACACACACACACACACACACACACACACACACACACACACACACACGCACACAGATGACCGTCTGGATGACCCTGCAGATGTTGAAATTGCAGCAGACTCTTCCACCTTGTTTCACTTCTTTTATCTGTTCACTCTGTTGTCTGACCCCCGCCTCTCTCTTAGTCCAATAACTGCATTAATGCAGCTTTAAGACATAATGCTAATAAATCCTCAACAGTTACCTAACCTTGAGACACGGTTTGCATTGAGATTTCCTGAAGCAACTTTTCAAGGCATTAAGGCTGAAATTTAATCCAGCTAGCTGTTTTTTCAGAAAAAAACTGAGCACAATATTAGAAGCACTGCTGGAAATCATTCAGGTTCTTACCAGCTTTTTCACAGGGGATGAAAACAGCCATGGAGCATCAGCAGCATGTGTGGCTAGTTTGTGTTAGCGCTCATCTAAGCTAATGTACCAGTGTTCACTGTACCATCAAAATAAGCATTTTTTTTCTTCTGCTGCTGTTACTATTTCTTTTACTCCTTCTTCTGTTGTTTTGACTGACCAGTCGGCAACTGGACACATTACTGCCCCCTACAACTATGGTGTAAATCCCATGTATGTAAGTGTTTGTGTGTGTGTGGGAAGGGGGGCCTCACTGTTTTGGAACAACTGCTCCAAACGAGCCAGGTGTGAATTCACCCTAAGAGTTGGTCGCTTTGCTAAACCTAAAGTTCATACATTAAACCTCGATGTTGTTCTACAGTGTGTATTTGTTTGTAGTTATTTCTAGACATACCTTCCACCATCATTCATCATGCTTTTTTCAATAGGCTATAAAAAGACCAATATTTGCATTGAAAACAACACAAAGTTGTATCAGCAGGAGCAGCACAGCTGCGGCTTTCCTGGTTTTGGTCTAAATCTTGTTTTTCAGCTGTACCTCTGATACGAACCCAACAGGCTTCTTCTTGAATCACCTGCAAACTGACTTTCAGCAGGAACACATCAACAAAAATATCCAGAATATTTGTTCAAGGCTTCAGCTCCTACAGCACCAGTCCAAAAATAACGCACACACACACACAAACACACTCATAGCACTCAAACTCTCAGCACTTCACAGTCCAGATTGAGGGGTCGCCTGTGTCGTCATGGCAATCCATCCCATCATCTCACTTTGGCCTGCTGCCAGATACTTTCACTCTCTCTGCAACACACACAATCCTGGCCAGCTCATGTTGCAGTGCATTGTGGGATGTCAGATCTAATCTATTCCACAGGATGCCTGTGTACGTGTGTGTGTGTGTGTGTGTGTGTGTGTGTGTGTGTGTGTGTGTGTGTGTGTGTGTGTGTGTGTGTGTGTGTGTGTGTGTGTGTGTGTGTGTGTGTGCTTGTACTGTAACTGTGGGTCTTTGTTCCAATATCTGTGTCCTGCTGGTCTCAGTGTGAAAGTGGGATCAAACACATTCCTGAACAGCACCGGTTCAGAACGGACTGCTCACCTGTCGCACTGACTCACCCGTCGAGCTGACTCACCTGTCTGTATGTCAACATGAGTGTCAGTGTGTCACTCTGCCTGTTTGTCCGCCCTTCTGTCATAACCACGACCCACATAATCACTCACAGATGAACCTCTTAGTCGGCTGTAATCCCAACATTAAAAACGAGGCTGGCAGAAGAGTGAGCAGAGAGATTCATGGGAAATGTAGTTCCTATTTGTACTCATTAACAAGCCCTCAAATACTGAATCCCTCCACAAACTTTAATGACAGTTAGTCAGCTAAATGATCTAAAAACCTGCAGATGTTCCACCCACTGGGTGCAAACACTGTGTAAGCATGATTTATTTGCCTGTTAGGTTCACATGTTAGCATGCTACCACTTAACTTGTATTCGGGTGTAAAATGTTTATTTCTCCATGGTAACTGCGTCTTAGCCTGAGCTTTCTGTTGTGAACATCAGCTGTGAAATATCAACATGTACACAACTTCAGTCTGATGGATGCATTCAATCAAGGACATGTGATCCCTCCCTCTCACCCTCCAGTGTCATCTTAGTTATTCTCAATGACAACACGTGCCAGCATGTATTTGAGGGTAAGGACTACACTGGTGTAAATCTTCTTAATATCCCAGGATATGAGTGCCAAACACACACACCCACAAGCAGCATGCACACACTAACATGTACATACACAAAATGATTTCTTTTCCTGACGACCTGATAGACTGACACGCACAATTCATGTAGCATTATTTCTATCATACAAAGCACCCAAGCCACAAGCCACACACACACACACACACACACACACACACACACACACACACACACACACACACACACACACACACACACACACACACACACACACAAAGACTAATGTAATGCATGCTGTCATCAGGGGTCGTGTTACACCTCTGCCCCAGAGAGGGAGAGGGTGGAGGTCAATGATGTAAGCCTCTCTGTTGCTGTAGCAACGCTGAAAAAAATCAGCTGCAGTCAATCCTGCTCAAAATGTGATCTGAATTTCCAGGAATCCTCCCTCTGTGACGAACCAAAATCTGTCAGAGCCTGGTTACAAACACACAGGATCTGCTTTCACAGCAGGAGAGAGGAGCCGAGGGGGGATTATTGAAACATGTGGACCAGGGCATGGGCAACGAAAATAAAAACAGGAAAGCACTTCAATCTCTCACATACATGTCAGTA
>NW_027437186.1:14270885-14310885 GCF_033239565.1 Halichoeres trimaculatus | reverse complement strand
TATCCCAGAAATTTCCACTAAACAGATCTAAATCTTAAGAGATAGTTTTCAAAAGTTTAGTCTGTGCAAAAAGCTGAGGAGAAGACGATATAGGTTTGTGTGTCTTTGACCAACACTTCAGTTTGACCTTTTTACCTTCCATAACCCAGCTATGTACACAAACACACACTAAAGCACACATTCAGCCTTGCCAGAAAAGAAGCAGAACCAGCCAGTGCAAACATGCCATGCCTTACTGATACCGTACTGTGTGATGTTGTCAAAAGGACATCGAGAATGAAAAAAAAAAGGGGAAAAAAGAAAAAAACAAAAATTTTCAATGTTAAATTAAAGATCATTTGGTACTTCTTCACACAGCCTGTTTGAGGTGGAACCTTCGCAGAATGATTGGGAAAAGGTTTTCTGCTGGTGAGCAACCGAGGTGACTGAGCAGGCAAGACAAAATATTGTGCGTGAACATGAATAGCCTGTGGTTTGATGACATGCCACGCTTCTTTCCCATCACTGTAGTTATTCATGTCATGAAATGCTACAAGGGTGGAGGTGTCAGACCAGACTGCTGACATCCTTGAAAGAAGCTAAATTACAAAGTCAAGTTGACCCTCTGTGTGGGTTCCCCGCCCGCTTTTTCAACAAAGAGCCAAGCTGACCGGCGTCTCTGTGAACAATACACCGACTACAAGAAGGAATGAGGCCGCGACAGATTCTGACACTATGACTTCTATCACTGTGCTTTTGATTAAAATTGAACAAAATTATTTCATGTAAAAGCAGTATAAAAATTATTTGGTAAATTAGGTATTTTCATTAATTTAAGTATGACAGAAAATATTAGCCATCCTGAAACTGGGACTTTTTCAAACTGCAACAAACCCTGAAACTGCTAACCACTAGGCTTTACACCGATCATATCGGCTACATCGGATCGGCCGATATTTGGCATTTTTTGTAATGATCAGGATCAGGCGTCATGTCATAAACCACAGATCAATCAATGACATCATGGTCGTGTTTAATCTGTCTCATTTACCCCAAACTAGTTTCACAGCATCGACATGTTTATTTGTTTGTATCGGAGAGCAAATGACTCATGATTAAAAAAACTGTTAATTTCGTGGATGTATATGAATGTTTTGAGGCAGCTTCGTTCTATTTGCACTAGAGTTACAGTCTGTGACTGTTCATTTAATTGATATGCTGCTGTATGTTTGAGGCAGCATTACTGTCCTTAATTTGCAGTATTTATTTATTACAGGAAAGTAATTAATTACAATAAAGTAATTTAATTACTAATTGCTAATTACTAATTACTAATTGGGCTAATTATTTTTGTCTTGGGTTATATTTTTGATTGTCCAGACTGAACTTAACTGAACTTGTCAGTCATTTAATGCCCTCCAGAGGTCATTGATGTTTAACCCTTGTACCTCAGTCAGATTGGGGCATGGCAAGATTGATACTCAGGAAACAGCACATAAGTATACAAATACATAAACAAGTAGTTTAAATATTGCTCCTCATGTGATCGGATCGGTGATCGGTTATCGGTTTATTTAAAGTCACTGATCGGTGATCGGTGAAATCATGATCTTGTAAAGCCTACTAACCACCAGCACAATAACAATTATCTCATACAAACAAAAAACTGAACAACCCCTTTATGAATGTCACTTTTGAGTCTTCAGTCCTAGATGTTATCATTTCACAATTCATTAATTAATTTGATCAACTGATAATGATCATCCAAACATTTTGTGCCATCATAGTAACTACACCAGCAGCTGAAGAGTGTGACACACAAAGATGTGTTGAGTAACAGAGTGAGAGGAGCTTTAATCTGAGTTTGTCTCACCTCTGAATGTTTGATGAACCTCTCAGTGTTCAGTTGGAGGTGGTGGTGGTCAGCTCCATCCCACTTCTCTATATTCGGCTGAAAGTTTGCCACTGGGAAAAATCCTACACTCCTCCTCCTCCTCCTCTTCCCTCACTCCTTCATGCCCTCCTCTGTGTCGCACTGCTCCACTTCCTATCCGCTGGACAGTTTCCAGAACATTCCTCCCTCTCTCCTCCTGCCTGGGAAAATCTTCCAGCTGGGACATTTTTGCTCCTGTCCTCCTTTTTCTCCCCCTCGTCCCTCATTTATCTCTTCACCTTCTCCTCCTACTACCCCTCCTCTCATTTTTTATCCCCCTTTCACAACTACATCGTTTTCCATCAATCCTTTCTGCTCTTCTTCACCATCAAAACAATGTTTATTTTGGCACATTTTGTTTAGGTTTTGATTTTGATCATCAACAATCCCACTTCTCTCACCCTCCCTTCATCCATCTCTAGCCTCCTCATCCTCTGGGCCTCAGGATAAAGTTTCTCCTCCACTATCCAACTCTCTGAGCTTAAAGCCTGAGCCTCTGAGCCATGAAGGAGGGAGGGAGTTGAAGGTAGAGGGAAAAACAGATACATGTTCACAGAAAAATCCCTGAAACACTATCAGCATCCTTATTTTAGCTTATTTTCTTATTTCATTTTATAATACCCTCTGGTTTTGTTCAGCTGGAAAATGTGTTTAAATTTTCCTACTTTATGGGTCAAGATAACACAAAAAGTGTGTGAGGTAAAAAAGAAGCCAAGAATGAAGAAAAGAGGAGAAGATGGACACTTGAAGTGACAAAAGGAGTCTATTTTATAAAAGGACTAAAATATTGAAGGGAAAGGGAGGAAGTGAAGGTGACTTTGGAAGGAGAACAGGAAGGATGAATGTAGAGGAGAAAAAGGTATATGTGAGAAGAAGGGAGGATCTGCAGTGGGGAGCAGGAAAAAGAACGACAGAAACCCGACTGGCCTTGTTTCTGAAAATACAACTGGCCACGCAGCTCTTAAAGGGACAACACGCCATATCTTCACCACTTATCTCTGATACCCTGTTAACCAAACTTTAAGTGGACCCAGCTTCGATGACTACTTTTACTCTGACATCTCCACATCTCCCTTATTCAACACAGAAAGGTTAAAGAAGGTGGGAAATTATTAGGAAAATATCACAATTTGAAGCCTTAGCTTTAAAGAGAGACAACAACAAGTAGACAAAAGTTGTGAAAGAATGACTGACTTTAGGATTATAAATGCCTTTTTTGTTTTGCACATAGCCTCTTCCCCTTTGTTCCTCAGAGTCAAAATGCTGCTAAGTACCCGCGTCAGTGATCCAGTCTGAAACTCTGTAAATTGCTCTTAAGTTTTCAGCTAAAGAGACGGTGACTCAAACCCAGAGCGGACCATCTGTATGCAGAGGACGATCAAAGGCATCTTTAAAAAGGTTCGTCTGCATTCTTTACGTTTCTGATCACATGACTACTGCTCCATCTCCCTGTGCTCACTTTGAACCTGGACCAACACCCCGACCCTCTGAGACACACAGTCTGTCAACATGATTCTGGACTAATTAAAACTACAGTGGGACACTTTTGGTCCTGTTTACATGAGAGGTGGAAGAAGTAGAATGAGCTTTAAAGAAAGAAAAACAAAGACAAAACCAGAGCGAGGGAATTGGAGGAAAAACAGGAAGACCGAAGAGACGTGAAATTTGTGCTGCCCAACAACTAAAACTGAGTCCGGCTTCAACAGACTGCTTAACAGGCCACTGAAACTAGAGATGGTACCAACCAAGTTCCGTCTGTAGTACCAAATATGGGCTCACGTAAAATATCATCAGTACACACGTCCTTGTGACTGTGAGGGAGTGAAAGAGTAGATGATTTTCAATGCTGGACATGAACACAGCATTTCAAGTTTATACATTGTACTGGCTGACCTGAATATAGGACAACCTTGATTATAAGACGACTCTCCTCGTCTCATGACCAATCTTCAGAAAAAGACTCTGATAATCAAAATTTACTTAGTAACTTTTACAATTGAAATTCTGAGACAATCATTGAAATAATAGAGACTGCTTTCATTTTTGGCTGTAAATACAATTACTCAGATCTGTGTTTCAAATTTAATTTGTAATGGGCATGCTTTTGTTACTTTTCTCAGCAAACAAACTCAAACACACTCCAGTCAGTCTCTTGGTAACGGCTAATTTAACGGCTGAAGACCATGATAAATACCAGCATGTGTCAATGGTTAGACTCCAACCATAAGACGACCCCACTGCTTTTCATATTATTTTCAACAAAAAAAAGTGTCTTATATTCAGAAATAATGTTACATTACATATGTTACATTGAAAAACTTTGAGATGTTATATTTAAACCCTTCAATATCTATTATCAAATAAACACACACAAAAGTAACAAAAATTAGTACTATTAAGTACTGATACCGATTGCCAGGTACCGGGAATCGGTACTATATTGTTTTAAATGTGAAAGGTACCCTTTCTTAACTTAAACTACAAGTAACTATGTTAGAATAATGTAAAACAAAGATGCTTGAGATCTGAATTTTAAGTCTATAAAAGAAACAAACAAATGGCCGTCAAGGCAGGGTTTATCCACACCGTCTCTAACACCACAAAAAAAATCAGTGTTTTTGTCAGTGGGATTTTTCAGTTTGACTTCTGGAAGACAGCTCCAGACCACATGCAGCATAACTGCTGCATGTGGCTGTGATGAACGTCATCACAAACAGCTTAGCCTGTGTTTTAGCCTTTAGCTTGTGTATTAGCCTGTGCTCCATCACTCTCCTGTATATCTTTCTTCTGCTCTTCTGCCCTTTTTCTGTCTGACAGTTCAGCTCCGCTGTCCATCATTAAAACAAAATAAGTGATGGCGAACTGTTGCTGATAGTAAAAGATTTTTTTCAGCAGAGAAAAACATAGATTTCTCGTCTTACGGCTAAACTTTGTCGGCCGGCATGGTGTTGAACTCACTCAATCTGGTCCTGCCCGACCGGGGAGCTGAGAAATGGCATTTAGAAACAACCTACTTCAGTGCTGATTGTCTCATTTAAGACTGTAGATTGATCAGGCACATCTAGGAATGAGACTTTTCCAAGATCACTTAGGAAGTCCTCACAGCCCCTTTAAGGAGAGAGATGTAATGGCTGTCTCTGGTAAAACAAAAAGGATTCTTTCTGTAACGCTGGCAACCATAGTGGGAAATATGACCACTGCTTGAAGCCAGATTTGATGGACACACTTGCCCTCTTGGATTACATTGCAGTCACTGAAACCTGTTTCAAGGCTGCAGGATGATTTTATCTGCTGGAGCAAGTTTCTTTTTTTGTGCCTTGAGTCATCCATAACACAAAATATGTAAAACATAGAGTTCCTGTTTTTTAAACACTCTCTTTTCAGTTTACCAAGCACATTTTTTAGCCCAGGGAAAAATCTTCATCCCCATGTTGTGTGCAGGTTTGTGGACTGTCTCTACCAGCACTTCTATGAAATACGTTGTTATGTAATCAGTAAAAAGCTGTACTCCTCTGTGTATTCCTTCGTCGAATTGTCTCTTACAGAGAGATGAACAAATGCTCCATGAGCGGTTCAGGTTTAATATTAGCCTGGTATTAAAATGATGAAGCCGCTTTATAAGACACTGCAGTAGAGCAGATGATTTATGGCTCAAATCTCTCTCTGCATCACGCCGGCCTTGCCGAGCCAAAGCAGGATCATCACCACCACCTCCACAAAGCTGAGGTATCAGTGAGGGGAAGAGAGAGTCTGACATGGAGCCAAAACGCTCCCAGTAGCACTCTTCATGTTTCCTGTAGGAGCATCAATTCACTTAAAACCTCCCTGCAGATCATTTATGATTAAAACATTCAAACCTGCTGAAAGAAACAGACTAAACAATAAGAGTTACTGTCCTACTGAATGTGGTGATAAATAAGTGAAACTAATTAATGAGGACCACCCAGCTTCAAATGAAACAAACTAAACTCAGAGGAAACAGGTCTATTTTTAAAACCTTTCCAAAGGCAGTTTGGCTCTCACTGAGTTAAAACCACATTTCCCATAAACCTCACTGCACCCAGCCCTCTTTTCCATCTATATCTGGCTTTCCTCCATTTGACTTAAAGAGCCTGTAAACACAAACAGCAGAGCTAAGCTCACTGAGCCGACCACATCAGCAAACGTCACATGGACGGTTAAAAAAAAACAGCTGTTTAAAAAAAGCACTCCCTCCTCTCTACTGTGAGGTTAAATGATTGGAAGGTTTCATTTAATATCCATTTAAATACACACTTCATGAATTCAATTAAATTTAAAGATTTAAAGTGTTATTCTTCCTTGAAATCTTCTTTTTCTTAATTAGAAAAACTTTGAGGAGTGCTTTTTAATCTACATAAATATCCATTATAAGTTGGGAATTTTATTGAAATTCAAGTTGTTTAAAAGCCTTTAATGCCTGAAGAAGGAGCTTCTTAATACCAAAAACACTTCCTCAAGTGATGCTACTTGAATCATGTGGCTTGAGTCTGAACCTACTGTACTTACCTGTACTGACAGATTCCCATTACTGATCTCTACTGGAGGCTCTGAAGTACTAGTTTTACACCACCAGATCACACCTAAACTCCTGACTGGACTGAGAAGTGATCCTAATCCACAGCAACGTATTTCCTCTTTGGAAAGTTAAATTTGTCCCATATAATCAATAAGGTAAGAAAACACTGAGAAAACAGTCAAAATCCTGTCAAAATGTAGCACACGAAACGGTTCAGTTCAGTTGGTCTGTGCGGCACGTATTTTACGGCGTTTCCACTGACTAATCCCGGGACAGATCCCGAAATAACTGAGATAAGTCACCCCACTTTTCAGGATCCTTCCGTTAGGGTGCCAGACTAAACCGATCCAATCCCAGAAGGTGGAGCTGCCACACTGAAGAACGTTGATTGGTTGAAAAAATTGTCACTTAAAGTGCGACAGCAGCTGTATTTCTCCTTGCTACACACAGCCTTCTCTGAAACAAAGCTTGATAAGGCTTTGTAAAAAGAGCCATGTGGAAATCACAAAGAAGACGAATTGCTGGATATCTCCAATCATTGCTTTTTGTTTACTGTGTTGCATTTGTCTTCTTTCTTGGATCTAAAAGCATGGTACACTGTCACACTGCTATAGCACCATGCTATTATTTAACTGACGTCGCTATTAGCACCCGGCTAACATGCCACCCAACACAAGGGGGCACGGTTGGCTGTGGAAATGCAAACAGGATCAAGCTTAACTGATCCAAACTGTACCAAACCTTACTGATCCAAACTGGATCTAATGTATCACAGCTGAACACTAGATCACACTAGACTGTGGGCACGTGATGTCAAACTGGTTTGCTGATAATGATAGCTGAGCTAGCACCACTGTCCTTTGGTCGTCCACAAGACTGTGACTGTTGAGCACTGCTCTGGTCAAACTGTTATTGATGCAGCCAAGACACAACTTAATCTACATTTTCTTGATCAGGATACTGCAAAACTCCAGCTCTATGACGTGCCATCCGTCACCCACGCTAAATAAAACCCAGGTAGTGGAGTGTTGTAGGGTTGTGCAAGTAGCCATTAACATGAAATAAAGCCCCAGCTAGTCACAGGTAGCTAACAAGCATTTCAGGCTTGACAGATGTGAAAGTACTGCAACCATGAGCAAGGATGATGACATGTAATTAGTCCTGAACTGAAAATTCAAAACATATCCTCTACACTGTGAGTGGTGTTGGTGCTCAGTTTTCACAGGGTAATGGAATGTTGCTGGATGGATTACAGTATCTTTTATTTTTTCCTTAGAGTAAGTTGTCAAAAAACACCAGAGACCAAAGCATTCACAACAATACTTGATCTTTGAGAAATTAATTTGACAGTAATATGCATTTAACCCCCATCCTCTCATATATTAGCTGTTTGTTGGGAGTTGTCTTGTTGTTTTTAAAGGGGAATGCTTGTAATTAGCATTTTCAAAGCTGCTTTCTTTGATGAATGTTTACCACAGAAAAACCCACATAAATGTATAATTTGGAGAAATCTTTTAGAGATGCATGTTCTAAACTGCAACAATAGGATGTTAAAGTTCAAATAAAGATTTTGGGTTTGGTTATAGCCACCATTTTAGCTCTGATTCCTCAACATCTGACCTCTCATTGAGTCCAAAGCTTAGAATCAAACTATTTCACTGCAAACATTTATGCAGGTTGACTTTAGTATCATTAAGCTACCAATTTAAACCATGATTTACATCCAAAGGATTAAAGTTTATTATATAATGGTGGTTGTTTTACTGCAGCTCGCTGTAAAAGCAGCAGGAGCTGCAGAACAACTCGACACCTCACTGTGACGTCTTAAAGGCTCCGGTCAACAAGTTGCCAAATGTTTCCCAGTTGCTGCATTTAAAGAAATAAAGAGGAGGGAGGTGAGAAAGATAGAAAAAATGGAGGAGAAAAACAAAATGATAAGAGGAAAGAGGAGGTGAGAAAGAGGATTAAGAGGAGATAACTCAAGGAGAGAGGAATTTGAAGGAGTAGGGGGGAAACTCAAAGAAAGGCTAAACGCAAGAGAAAATACAGGAGTAGAGAGGTCAGAGAAAGAAATCAGAGACAGCAAAACAGAAAAAGCAGAGAAGGGAAGGATCGGGAGGACAAGGCAAAAGGAGAGAGGGGGAAGAAATGGAGAAGGGGAGGGAGGAGGAGAGAAAGCAGCAGCCCAGCCTGTATCTGATTACATAATTGCTCTACAGGATTTGAAACAGGGTCTGCGCAAAAAGCAAAAAAAGAAGCCTCAAAGCAGCAAGGTTACACACATTTTACCATCACAGAACCAAGTACTGACAGCCAAAGGTTTTAAATAGAGAGATTTAACTAATTTAGATTAACACAGTGAGGGACTAACAGTTGAAATGCAAATAAAACAGAAATTAATCTTAATCCAATGGCACATGAAGGATCTAGCTGTGATTCAAAAACAGTGAGGCTAAAAGAGCACAATAAAAACACAACATCTGAGTAAGGCTTGCTTTAAGTGAAGTCAAAGTGGCACAGAGAGACACCAAAACATCCCAAAGCACAGATAAGGTCTCAGGGACTGCAAGGCGACGGGACTCAGGGTCCCTGTAGAGATGTTTCAGAGGAGTATGACGGGAGTATTTTAGTGTTGTGTTCTGAGGATGAGGACCACGCCTGCACCACCACCTACGTCTCTTGCATCATCATCTCCATCATCATCTACATCACAGAAATAAAGGGCTGAGGAGTCTTCGTCAGTTTTGGACTCGCAAAATTCAGATGGAAATGCGGAGTTCCCCGAAAATTCAACAACAACCAGCAACAAACAGCTCTGGCGCACTGAATCCATCACACACGCAAGCAGGCACACAAACAAAAACACACCGATACAAGTTCAACAGCACGATGGAGAGCGACGGAAAACAGAGAAACACAGCCGGGGGGAGAGCTCGCTGCACGGCTGCGTTTCGCGCCACCAACCCGCTGCAGCACCACATTGATTTACAGACAGGTTAAACCCGACATAGGTGGCCTCCACATCCCGAGGTGTCCGAGTTCAAGGATGCACATCAGCGCCACAGCCAAGGCGCCCCAGCTCAGTCACGCCAACAATGAATCAAATTCATACACACACGAATTTGGTTTTTGATGAGACTACCAACCAACACAGCTCAGCCCGGGTGTGCACTCACCTGGAGGCCGACGGAAGCGCAGTGGAGTCCCGCTCGGAGTGAAGGACGGACGGACGGACTGCTGCGAGCTCGAAGCGAAAACAACGCAAGAGCAGTGAGTCCTCAAATCCACCAATCCTCCTCCTCCGCCTCCTCCCTTTCATCCCCCCGCCCCTACTCTCCGCGCTGCCTCAGTAGGGCCCGGACTGCAGAGTGAGGTGCGCTTGATTCATGTGCCGCGCTGCTCTGGCGGGGTGGGTATCACAGTGGGCTGCTATCCCGTGAACGATGCCGTTTCTTTGCAGTTCCAAACATAAAAAGCAAACGATAAGGATAACCTTAAACTTTTTAGTGAAACTATCAGTCATAAACATTAACTGCACCATATCTGTACGTTTTATGTGACGTGACAGCTCTACAAACATAAAGAAAGAGATCTGAAGTCAGCTGGTTCAGCTGCAGCTGGTTCCTAATAATCAAATTAAACTACTCATTAATGTTAATTGATCCATACCAGAATGTTTGACTAAGAAGTGCTCACAAAAACTTCACAATCTCTTTTAGATTCTCTCACCTCATCACCCCTTCGTCCATCTCTTGATTTTTTTTTTTTTAACCAAAAAATAGGCTACATAAAATATCATTGAGTATTGCTCAAGAAAGGAATGTCATTCAGGGCTTATACTTTTGGTCCCCTCTTTACAAAGCAGTTTTACTGAAAATCCAAAAAAACAAAACAAAACAAAAAAAAAAAAACTGCAAACAAACATCTGTGGGTTGTTGATGCTGTTGTCATTGTTGGGATATAGACCTTATCTTGCTTCCCTAAGAAAGTCATACTTTTCACTCAGTAGGAAGGTTTGCATTTGGAAGAGGCTTAGTGTGCTGTTCATCTTTTATCTAACACCTAGCATGGCACACCTGGCAGCCATTTCTTTTCTTTCTTTCTTTCTTTCTTTCTTTCTTTCTTTCTTTCTTTCTTTCTTTCTTTCTTTCTTTCTTTAAGTGAACTGCAGAAAAAAAAAATCAGTGCTGATTTTTTTTCTTTTTAGGTCACGAAGAATCACTGTTGTGCTGTGTTTTCCAGTCATTTTAATAGCCTACTAAAAATTTCTACCAGGAAATCTGCGCTACGACACTAAACTAAAACTGAAAAATGCATTCAAATGTTTATCTCTAATAGATAAAGAGCTTGTTTTCAATCAAAAATCTATAAAAACTGTAATTTCACACATGCACTGAAGTTTTTTTCTGTAAATGTATTAGTGTTTTTATTTCTAATTTTATTATTTTTTATTTATTTTTCATTATTATTGTTTTATATTTTATTCTTTTTGTAGGTTATCGACAGAGAGCAGTGTGCGGCTCAGTTTGCTGTTGACCTTAGCTGGTCCTAAAGATATAAACAAAGGTTGTTTTAGTGATGTGAATTTATTTGCAGACATAATAACCGGTGTCCCATATTCAGGATAGGTAAGGTTAGTCTTTCATAAAATAAAATATTCCTGATAACTTCTTTTCTGTTTTCTGCTTACTGAATGAAATAAAAGTGACAATGCATTTTTTATCTTTATGTGGGACCAGACTGTCTCCACCCCTCTAGCTGCCTTGGCATTACAATGAAGCACCTCTAGCCCCTACAGTCTGAGTGAGAGGCGGAGATCCAGTCAGAAAGGAGGAGGGGGTGGAGAGGATAGAGGTGGGCAGAGAGTCTGCAGAGACTGAATGATGCCAAACATGCCAGACTCTGAGAAGTTGGGGATGAGAGCGACCAAAAGAACAGGAACAATTAATGAAGAACCAAATACCATAAAAAAAAAATCTAACAGGCGATCGAACAGGGATACTTTTACATACTGACTAAAGGTCTTTCTCACAGCTGTCTGGAAAGAAATATTGAGTTTCCAGACACATCAGATGTGAAGCAGACCTCTCTCTGATCGCCACAGCGTGAGCCAGCATTTCCTCCCAGATGAGACTCAAACCCCGCAGCTCTCTGTTCAAGCACTCATCCATTTAAACCTCCTACTCTGGTGAATCATCAGCCATGAACTCTGCTTATCACTCTCAATACGACAGTGCTGCAGCTAACTTATATCAGCTAAATGGAAAGAAAAGAAGCTGTTTTGGCAGAGAAATCTGGTCAGACCCATGCAGTGGTCCACTTTAAGACTGGTTATGTTGTTTTTTAACAAACTTTTTTTGTGGCACACTGCTTATGAGAGTCCAGCCTATCAGTGTTTCCACAGAATGTGATATTTAACAGTGGTGATCAGTCAGAAGAAGCCAATGTTACATCAGACAACAACACAACACAACGAACCATTCTCTATGGATCAAACTTCTGAAGATGATACACTTGCACTTAGATGCCAGTCTAGGTCGGTTAGTGCTCTTAAGGATCATATAACCTGAAACCAATGAACAATGTAGGTGATATTTCTTTTACAACCTACATCATGTCCTTTAATGCTGCAAAATATAAACGCTGTAAGCTCCACTTGAACTTCTCACTCTTTTCTTCATGGTAAATGATTCAGCTAATAATAATTCATCCCCCTAGAACATTTACTTTCTGATAACCAGCTCACAGGGCATTCAATAGAAAGAGTTTAAGATATGACTTAACAATGGGAAATGTTTCCAGTCCCCACTGCAGCTAATGGACCGCCTCTACTCAGCTCTTATCCAGAGTGCTAATGTAAGCAAGCACAATTCAAGATCAATAACATTACAAACACTTAATGCAGAGTAAGTAAGAAAGAGACATTGTATAGTGAGCAGGCTGTTATGTGAATCATAATTCTGGCAGGATGACTCTGATATCAGGCAGAGGGGTGTTTTTGACCTGTTAAGTGTGACGTACAGTCAGGTGATTCTGACAGACAGGGTTTTTCTGATCCTTCGCTGTTGGAGCTGTCAAAGGAGCGGCGGTGGTGGCAAACTGCAAGACGATTCTCCAATACCATCCAGCCAAGTCCAGGAAGGAACTCACTTCCTTTTTTGTGCGAGGTCGTGGGCAGCTGTGGTTGACCTCAACTTTGTCAACCTGGGACCAGACCTCGCCTCGTCCAAGTTGGTAGCCCGGGTACTTTGCCTCTTCTTTGGCCCACTGGCACTTGGTAGGATCCAGTGTCAGGCCCGCCTGCTGGATCTGGTCAAGGACTTGCTCAAGATGCTGCAGGTGCTTCTCCCAGGTGTTGCTGAAGATGACCACATCATCCAGGTAGGCAGTGCTGCACTCCTCACACCCCTGCAGGACCTTGTCCATCAGTCTTTGGAAGGTGGTGGGTACCCCATGGAGGCCAGAGGGCATCACCGTGAAGTGGAAGAGGCCAGCAGGTGTCCGGAAGGCATTGTACGGGCGACTGGATGCTTCAAAGGGTACCTGCCTGTAGCCCTTGCAAAGGTCAAGAGTGATGAACCTTGCCCGGCCAATCTTCTCCTGCAGATCTTCACTCCGGGGCATTGGGCATCGAACTACGACATCGTGTTGGGCAGGTTGAACAGACTGGCTAAGGTTGGCAAGTGTAGTCTTCTCCTCTCCCCCTTGGCTGTCTACCTCTGTCACCATCAGGGATGCCATGGCAACCGGAGCTGGAGCCTCCTTCCACTCCTTCAGCAGGTTGACGTGGTACACCTGCTTTGCCTTTTTTTGTTGGGATGGTGGATCTTGTAGGTTACAGGGCCCATCTTGCGGAGGACTGTGTATGGGCCCTGCCACTTTGGGAGCAGCTTGCTGTTGGAGGATGGCAGGACTGGCCGGGCTGGAGCTCTCTGTGTCTGGCCTGTTGGTCGTACCGGGCCTTATGAGTCTGCTGCGCCTCCCGCATGTTGACCTTGGCCTCGTCCTGGTACTGTGCTAGCCGGTCCCTCATCTCCAACACAAACTGGACCACACTGCGATCACTGGCACCGGTTGCAGGAGCCTCCCAGGTCTTCAGCAGGTCCAGTGGCCCCTAGACCTCCCAACTGTACAGCAGCTCGAACGGGGAAAAACCAGTGGAAGCTTGAGGAACCTCCTGGTAGATGATAAGCAGGAAGGGCAACCACTGGTCCCAGTCTCGTCCTGTGTCAGCCACAATTCAATCTGGAACCTAACCTGCCCCGGAGCAGGTTAGCCGTTCAGCGTATGTTGCCATGGAGACTCGCCTCGCTGAGGAGTGATCCCGTGTCGTAGAACAGGGAATCCAGAACCTATCCTCAAAGCTACCTCGCTAGGCAGTAATCCTGCTTCGTAGAACAGGGCCCTGGACCATGCTGGCTGGAAGTCATGGCTGGGTTCTCCAAGCTGATGTGGATTGGCTTTGGCAGCTGGTCTGGGCTGTGAAGAAGACTGACGACCAGGACCACCTTGGTAAGCAGCTGGGCCTCCCTGTCGAGCATTGAGGTACTGGGGTGCTAGCTTGGCTGCAGCTAGCCCCTCCATCAACTCGTGCTCCTTCACCCGAGTGCAGATGCATGCATGTAGAAGCTGTTCCAAGATGATCTGCTTGCCGATCTGTTCCTTGATGTGCTGCGCTGGACGAATCCATCGTCGGTAGAGACCTTTTAAGCAATGGTAAGTTTCTGTTGGGTTCTCTCTAGGTGGAACTGTCATGGACCTGAACTTCTGCCGATACATCTCTGGTAAGATGTCGAACTTTGTCAGAAGTGCTGCCTTCAAGCAAAACAAAGTATTTCACAGCAGCTTTTAAGGACTTACTCGGGCAGCTATTTGTCCACAATGCCACTAGGCCAAGCACACCTCATGAATGAGCAGAGCTCCCCTTATATACCCCCTTAGCCCCTCCCCTGGCAAACCAAACAATTTACAGGGTTTTGAGGCATAACTTAATATTTTGCAACAGAAAATTAATAAATCAGGAAACAACTTTATGATGACAAAATGAGTAACCAAAATGCTCTTCATATGGCTGTTAATTCATTCATACAATCTAAATAAATACAAAAGGACACAAACCAACTTAAAATGGTGCAGTCCGTGGTCACGTGATTCTCTCAAGCGCGCCAACAAGCGCTATTTACTGCGTGACCAGGAAGTGCCCCGGTTGGGCCCTCGTACAGGATGGAACACTTCCTCAGTAGCAGGTGAGCGTTTGTGTGCGTGCGTGTCTTTGTCGTGTAGGAGCAGAGTGTACATCCTTGGCAGCCTACCACGGGGTTACCGTGTGTAGAAGCGGGACCGTGGGACATAAATGCGGTCCTGCTGAGAGAAAGTTGTGGGGCTCAGTTTTTTTTACCGGAGCTTGGCTCCGCGGGAACGATGAAACATGCTCTGCTCCCGGCCCCGAGCTCTCCGACCAGGTGAGAGAGAGATACGCGCTGAGCAGGGAAGAGGAGCGTTCAGAAACGCTCCTTCACAATGAGCCATGCTGCTGCCTCTAAATCAGCATCAGGACTTTAACAGGCAAATGACAGGTTGGCAGCAGTAACTCAAAGATGTGAGCAAAATTTGAAGTCATACGCACAGCGTAATGAAAGTGGAGAGACCAGATTCCGCTTCAAACTTAAGGACAGACTCCCCTTGCAGGAAGCCGGATCATTTCTGACTTCAATAACACTTACTACTTGAGTTTTGGGTGGCACTCAGTCTGACAGACCTTCACGCTAGAGGGGGCAGTTAATAGCATTGTTTTGAGAGGAAAGGTACAACCTGTCAAGAATCAAATAGCAGCATATGCTTTTAGAGATCTTCTGTAGAGTCACACATTTCTTTTGGGAGGTGGAGGAGACCAAAAACAGAGACTGAATCTTAGATTGGATGCTCCAGCTAGGTTTACATGTGCACAAAATTCCTAGTCTCCTCTTGAATTGCATGTGTCAGCACAATCACTTACATTTTTTTTGTTGTTGTTTTAACCTAACCCAGATTCTTTCATGCCAAGTCTTTTGTTAATAAAACTTCTGAATAAAGCAAGGATGAGCTAATATTTTAGAAAATCCACCCTGAGCAAGTGAGAGACAGGTTTGCATCATGTAACCAACGTATCAGAGTCAATTTTGTGTTTTTGCTGTTGGAAACACAGGGCTCAAAATCTCAGTTATCCCACATTTAAACAAGAGACCTACCTCTAAAACAAAACACAGCCCAGTTTTCACTCAGGCTCCTGGATGGTGGATATCATGTTGTCATGACATCACAATGATGGAGAATGCTTCACACAAATGAACAAACACACACTGGGGATGATGCAATGATGCATTCAGGGTCTGAAGGTCATCCAACTGCACTCAAAGGCAATGCAGCACTGTGTGTGTGTGTGTGTGTGTGTGTGTGTGTGTGTGTGTGTGTGTGTGTGTGTGTGTGTGTGTGTGGGCAGAATGTGATCTGGCCTTGAAGGTCTTTTTGGGCTCTTGATGACTCACACGCAAGCACACTATTTAGTCATTGTGTGTGTGTGTGTGTGTGTGTGTGTGTGTGTGTGTGTGTGTGTGTGTGTGTGCATGCTGGGGATTATCACTCAGATACCAGACACCATGTTGAAATGTCCAGCAGACTGCAGCCATGTTTGTTTTGTGCTGGAGGATGGTGAGGAGAAGGTCAAAGGTCACAGTGGTAATTCTCATCATGCAGCTGCTGCCTGTCAGTGTTGAAAATCCCGGTCTGCCTTCTTCCTCCTGTTCTTTCTCTCTCTCGCTCTGTAAAAAAAGTTGTTGTCATCAGAGGTCACAGCATCTAAGTGGAGGACTCTGCTGCTCAACAAACAAGTAAAATTTTTTTTTTTTCATTTGTTTTGGGATGTCTTGGTGTAAAGACAAATGACCCCCAAAAATATTGACAAAAACTGTTATACAATAACTGGGCCTGAAAGGCAAACCTTGACTTTATCTGCAGCACCCATTGATCTCATCTCCTGTTTCACCATGAGGCTAACACTGCATCACTGACAGTATGACCCTGATTAAAGGCAAAATATTTTAGGGCTGTATGATAAAAACTGGGGCCTTAAGGCTGCTTTGTTTAAGCTTTGGATGGCTATCATGTTGGATTTCCTTCCTGTTTTAGAATAATGAAACTTGAAAGTCCATGTTTTAAATATTATGGCCCTGAAGTCTATTTTTTGTAGTATTTTGGCATTCCCTAAAGGAATCCTTTTCATAGAATGGACATAATTATTTGGCCTTATTTTTTATTGCAAACGTACAGTCCTTATCTTCATGCCCCCTTGATCATGATATGAACGTTTTCTCACCTAAGTTATGGCAGAGAAGGTGGTGAAGTTTGGTAGCTGTTAAACCAGACGATCAGCTGAATGTCCATGATGGATCCATCTTTCTGTAGTCTCCCGAAATGACCCATGAGTCAAAGCAGTAGATGTTTACATGTTTCAGCTTCAAGCGTGACCACTTAATAGATTTTCATGTATCATTGCAAAACCAAGGGGCTGATGAAGCTGACTTTGAGCCTACACTGTAACTTCTTATGCAAATCTTATGAAGTGTTTTTTTCTTATTTTAAGTAAAAACTGTCTTATTATACTTGATATGAGCCACATTCTACTGGTCAGTCCAAAAAAAATGTCTTGTTTCAAGTTATTTTTTTTTCCATACATATTTTTATTTGGTGGTCAGGATATAGTACATGTACAATTAGGTAGAATATAGTTCACCCTTTTTTTTTTTTTTTTCCCCTCTTATAACTCTAACAACAACAACAACAACAACCCCCCCCCCCCCCCCCCCCCCCCCCAGCAGAGACTAAATAAAGAAAAGTATTGATTATAAGCAAATACAACTCTCTCTCCTCCAAAATGAAAAAGAACAGGAGGAGTGAACAATAAACTCAAAAATAAATAAATAAAACAAAATAAAATAAAAGGGACTTTTAGAGGAGTATGTCAAAGTGGTTAAAAGCACAAAAACAAAGATTGACAATGGCAAATTGTATATGTTGTGTCTCACCTCTTACAATAACTGGACTATTTCAGCCTCCAGACTGGACAGTAGAAAAAGAAAAAGAATAGAAAATAAAGAGATATAAAAATGATACCAGTTAAACTCAATTACATCCATCTTTGTTAAACATCTAAGGAGGAAGTAGAGTTAATTAAGTTAAGAAATGGATTCCAAGTTTTGCTAAATTTGTCAGAGCACCCCCTGATAGAATACTTAATTTTTTCTAAGTGTAGGAATGACATAAGATCTTTTAGCCAAGAGTTGGGAGAAGGAGGGTTCTTATCCTTCCAATGTAGTAATATGCGTCTGCGGGCTACCAGAGATGCAAAGGCAATAGAACTACTTTCCCTGTTTGTAAAGTGTGTGAATTCTTCAGGCACACCAAAAATTGAGGTTAAAGGGCTCAGAAGCAGAGGTTTGTTTAGAGCTTTTGAGAGTGTCTTATAGAAGGAGGACCAGAATGAGCTCAGTCTTGGACAAGAGAAAAACATGTGTGTGTGACTGGCTGGTGACAGAGAGCACCTGTCGCAAATATCACTTGTGTTAAAAAGTTTTTTAAGTTTAGCTTTGGAAAAATGAATCCTGTGTAGGACTTTAAACTGAATTAATGTCAGACTGGCACAAGATGAAGTGGAGTTAACCCTGTCAAGGGCCCTCTGCCACCATTCGTCTGATAAGGTACCACCAAGCTCTTTTTCCCATGTACCTTTAGTTGCTAGTGGGGATGATAACGATGAGAAAATTAATTTTACCACAGCTGAAATGAATCCACGGACTGCAGGAAGACAAAGAATTTCTTCAATGAGCGTGCGAGGGGGTTTTTGGGGAAAGTTGGGAAAGTTACAGCGAACAAAATCTCTGACTTGAAAATATCTAAATAAATGAGTTCAAGGAAGGGAAAGTTTTGATTGAAAGCTATCAAAAGAGATAAAAGTATTCTTCTCAAAAAATTGCTCAAAATTTATCAGCCCTTTCTCTTTCCACAGATTGTAAGCTGAGTCAAGTGTGGGGGGTAGAAATAGATAGTTATCATGGATGGGCATTAGTGGGGAAAGGGAAGTGATTTTGAAGTGCTGTTTAAACTGTTTTAAGATTTTTACAGTAGACAAGACAATTGGATTGGAAGAGAATTTAACAGGATGCCCATTTATAGGAGCACATATTAAAGCTGGTAAAGATATTGATTTGCATGAGTAGGCTTCCATCCAACACCAGTCTATATTAGGGGAGTTATACCAACTATAAACTTTTTGTTTCAAGTTATTTTATGACAAAATGAGGTCTGAATTGCTTGAAACAAGTAGAAACAAAATCTGCTAATGGAATAAGAAAAAAATGCTGAAAATTTGCTTGAAACCGGAATAAATTCTAAACAGAAGTAACTTTTCTCTTCTTCCATTGGCAGATTTTTTTTAAACTTGTTTAAAGCAATCCAGACCTCATTTTTGTTTTTTGAATAACTTGAAACAAGACATTTTTCTGGACTAGTCAGGTGAACATGGCTCATATTAAGTCTGAAAAGACATTTTCAACTGAAAAAAAGACAAAAATACTTGATTTAATTTTAGTTTCTGCAGTGTAGGTTGAAAGAGAAAATACTTTTTTTCAGCTGATCTTTTAACTCAAGTTACCATCTTTTTTTTTTAAACAAGTTTAACAAGTCACAATAATTCACTTCAAGTCTTCTTCAATACGGCATAGTATTCATTTTAAAAACTCTTGTTCTACCACTTGTTAAATGCTCATAAAAATGTTTCATCCTGTTGGGCAGTGGCTTTCAGATGGTCTAATCTCAAGACCCACCACCTCCTCCTTTATGATAGCTGTAAAGATTGGCTTCTTTGTAATGGTGTGTATTCAGTTTCTTGTGCTTCTGGAGCTAACCTCAAGTGGACTCTCAAGGAACATCAGTTTTTAGCACTTTCACATCAGCCTCATTTCTAACTTGGTAGGAACTAGGGTTACAAAAGGATGCAAAAAATTTCTGGTACATTTTAGGAAAGTTTCCTAAAATTTCCCGGGGTACTCCAAGCTCAGGAATATTGGAAATTTTCATGGTTCTGTGTCAGTATCTCCCCCAGCCAACTGTCTGTATATTGTGAATTTAGTCTGTTTATGAGCAAATGAAATCCCTGGAAACCTTTTATACACACTAATGTACTCCGAGTTTTAATGAAGGTAGTTGTGTGGTGATGTGTGGTGATGTGTGTCTCTGCTCTGTAAAATTCTCTCTGTTTCATTTCTGTCACACATGAAATCTGCTGCTGCAAAATAAAACAGAGAAAAGAAGAAAATATGGTGCCTGAGTTGAATGTCACTGTTTCTCTAACAGCAAAGTTAGACTCAACTTCAGCACGTTGCTTGGCAACAGCTGGCTGTCAGCACCCACTCAGGTGTGTGTGTGTGTGTGTGTGTGTGTGTGTGTGTGTGTGTGTGTGTGTGTGTGTGTGTGTGTGTGTGTGTGTGTGTGTGTGTGTCATTATGAATAAGACTAACTGTGTGGGCAGTTAAGTAGCAGTCAGATTTTCAGAGAGATAAAAGATGGATGGAGAAGAAAAAGAGGAGAGGAGAGACAGCTTAGAGAGGAGGAAAGGAGGGAAGGTGAAAAGAAAAGCGGAGAGGACAGAGAAGCAAAGACAAGAGGAAGACTGCTGAAAGACATGGACATTAACTTTTCTTTCCTTTCTGTATCTCTCTCACAAACACTTCCAGACTGAGTGGTGTCTCCATGGTGACCACTATGGGATGCCAAACTGGTTGCCGGGAGAGGAAGAGGAGGAGGAGGAAGAGGAGGAGAGGAGAAGAAGAAGGGTCAAGGCTGGTGGATTTTTTCCAGCTTTTCTGCAGTAGTTGAAGTGTGTGGGTGGCCTTCCTCTCTCCTCTCTGTCCCCCTCTCTAATGATAGCTGTGTGAGTGTGTAGGAGAGAGCCTGTGTTATTATTTGCTGTATTAGATTCTGCAGAGCAACAACAGTAAGTGTGAAAGTGTTGGAGGTGGAGGGTAATAGAGCTTTTATTGGGCTGTTGATTGTCCAGTCTGAGACGGGCTTTGGTTCAGCAGCTTTGGAAGGTTATTGAAATTTCAATAAGACACTTGAACATTTAACAAAAGATACTTCTTGTTCAAGAGCAAATTAACAAAAGTTTGATAACTGACATGCTAGTAGAAAAATTAGTGATTTTGCATTTCCTAAAATCATCTGGTGCACAGTCACTGCAGTGGTCAGTTGTTTCAAAGTCATTTCCTCCTAAATGCAATGGTCTCCAGATGAAAGTGTATATCAGTCCCTAAAGTGCCCTCTGCTGCCCCACTCCTTTGAGGTTCATTCAGAGGCCAGGTGATGTAACAGCAAGTCATTTTTTTCTGACTCTGAGATGACTGCCATGCAGCAACTATTGGGGACCCCTGCTGCCGTATCATGTCAGTCCTTGAATTCAAAAAGAACCTTAGAAATAGAAAGAATATGATTACATACAGTAACATCTAAGTAAAAGAATCATTCAGTTATTTTTGAAAATTTTGTTTCTAATAAGCAGTGAATTACAGTTAACCATGTGTCCACGTGTATGCCATTCAACACCAAGTATATTTCCAAAACAAAGTTAAAATGTGTAAACATGTTAAGCAAAGCATAATAAAGAAATAATTATTCACAGAATTTAAAAAACAAAACAAAACAAACAAATAAAAGAAAAAACACATTGAACATAGCATTAGTTTGGGCTGGCCACAAAGTCAAGCTCCGCTGCTCTTAACTCCAGCCCCACGAGCTGACAGCTCAACTGATTACACTCCAACTGGCAGATAGCAAAATTGTTGTTCTAATTTATTTAAACTGCTTTTACTTGCCTGCTTCTCCTGCAAACTGCTTCACAACCAAACTCAACCCCAGGGTCCCTGCCTTGGCTGTTCATGTATAAAAGAACACTCCCCGAAAAGAGCTATACCTCCTAATTTAACTTGTAGTGTGTGAGTGGTCCTGTAAGTTGTCCTGACTCAAGTTCTCCGTGTGACCCCAGACCCCGGACAAAATGGCACCTCTAATCTCTGCTCTTGCCCATATGATGCGTACATACATAAGATATATGTAGACAATCTTTCCTGTTTTCTGGTTGGACAGAGAATTAAATCGTATGAATTCATATGTGGGCTTTTAGAAGAATGAAGTGGAAAAAAAAACTTGTAGGTGGAGTTGTGCATTTCCTGTAGAGACTACGCCTACAGCTTTTAATCTATTACAGCCCCAACTCCAACCAGTCACACACAGCTTAGCCATGATGGCGCATGGAGGGTCAGTGTGTCCATCCTGTGCTCAAGCTGTGTGTGTGTGTGTGTGTTCTACTGTTATATAAGAGTTTCATTACATCAAGATCCTATTCAAACAACCAACACCCCCTCATCTCTTATGCAGATTGTATGTGTGTGTGTGTTGGTGCATGTTTGTGATCAGTGTGTGAGTCTCGGGATGGGTTGGCATGACGACAAAGCGTCCACTTCTAACACTGTATCCAGGGAGACTTGGTCTCTGAGCACTAACACTCACAAAAATACACACACACTGTGAGATGCTTCAGACTGGGTTATCAGATATGTATAAGCAGAGAATGAATTTTAAAGGACCATTTTGGTGTTTTATTTTTCATTTTCAAGTTCACCTCATAAAAATTCCACATTCCCTGCCTAATACTTCTTTAAGTGTGCCTATTGAATGTGCTTCAGTCTCAGACAGACGGACACACACACACACACACACACACACACACACACACACACACACACACACACACACACACACACACACACACACACACACACACACACACAGTCACAGTCGCAGTCACAGTCGCAGTCACAGCTGTAAACAGTCCCTGCTGTGTCAGGGTTTGTTGTGATCAGTAATGGGGATGATGACAGGTGATTGGTTTATGTGACTTGCTCATTGTATTTCAGAATACTGTTTTCATCATATAAAGTTTTAATTACCAGCTTGATGTTTTAAAGGATAATTTAAAAAATGTAGAGGGCAAATCCCACCTCTAAATAGGTTACAGTTCTCAAATATTTTTCTTCTTAGCCTTTCAACACAGTAATACTCATGATGCCATATTTGATTTGGCAGAGGTCTCTCTGGCCTTCAGCCAGAGAGGCTCAATGGAAATGTGAGAAAATTTCCACACAGCCCGATTTAGGTCAGGCCACTCATAATCATTAAAACAGCCTCAAGAGCAGGGCTGGAGCTACACTTTTATTCTTGGGGTGGCCAAAGGGTGGCCATGGCTATTTCAGGGGGTCCACAGACTGTCAATAAATTGTTTCTCGAACATCAATTACAGTGAGAGAAACTAAACACAGAAGTATATTTAAGCATAGATAAAGCACACAGGAGATGAGATCTGTGTATGTAATTTTCATTTTATTCACAATATACAAAATGTTAAACATAACTTGGCAACAATTTTTCAACAACTTGTACACAAATGAAAATGCACATGCACACATACATCTACTCACACTCACAAGCCTGCAAAAAGTCTCTGTACTTTCTCAGTACCTCCCAGTTACTCAATCTTGGTTGGTTACACCCTCACATAGTTATAGTTACTAACTCACACTCAGTTGGTACATACTCACACATCCTTGAATAGTGCTTTTTTCCGATTGGAGAAAATAAAAACAGTGCTGGAGAAAACTAGCTGTAGGCCAGGCTCACTATCATCCTTGTCAGAGGCAGAGGCCTCTGTGTCCTCCTTTGATGGATCTACATTGTACAAAAAAATTGAAAATAGTACAAACAAAATAAAATTGCAGCTAATATTGAAAAACAACTCACGTTATCAGTAATGTAAAATTCAAAACATCTAAAACTGAACCTAAAATCATGAACTGAGCATGAGACTGCTCCTGTAGGTGCTCTGACCTGGGGATGGTCGGCTGGGTTTTACCTGACATTCCCTCTCCTGACTAGTCTCAGGATGGGAGCTTGAACAAAACATGAACAGAGCGTCGCTGACGTCACCCATCTGTTCTGAGCCACGGTTTTGAAGCCAATCCATGGCTGCGGCCATTGTGGAAATGCAGCATTCCGGTGCAGCCAGGCTCCGGTTCAGAAGCGGAGTCCAGACAGAGCGTGGGCGGGCTAAATTGTGATTAGGCGATGAAACCGCGCCCATGTAGCTCGACGCTACAGCTAAGCTATGCTAAATGCTAGTTAGGGGGGGCTAACGTAAGCTAACTGGCTACTGACCGGCAATCCCCTTCATCTCCGGACCTCTACACCCTTCAATCGCACTTTTTGGGGTTAGTTGACCCAAAACTTGAGAAAAAGTTGTAAGAAACTGTCATCATGCATGTCAATATACAATTTCAATATTCAAACCTGCAAGTTATTTCTTAATGTACAAGCATAGCAAAACAATGTTGACAGTTATTAGATCAGTGTTACCGAACCCTGCATGTTTTAGATGTTACCCCACTCCAGCACACCTGATTCAAATGAATGGCTTGTTATCAGGCTCCGGCAGAGCTTGATGACGAGCTGATCATTGTCCAGTTTCAGGTTAATTTTTAAAAGAATCCATACTCTTAATGCTGTTTTTTTTCTCTGCCTTTTCATCTTTCCAAAATTATTTTCATGTCCTTGTGTCTCTTTCCCAAGACTGCTTCCCTGACTCTGTAGCTCTCCCAGCCCATGACGGGCATAGCTTGCAACGTCACCCATCTGTTCCTGACACAGTATGGATTGCTGACCCAAAAGGCAGGCTTCATGACTCCTCACTGACAGCGAGTGTGCTGGGTGCAAGTCTGCAGTCCGTCTTGACCAGACTTTTAAAGAAGTGACACTTTTAGGTCATCTACAAAGGCTTCATTTTTTAAGACTTTTTGTTTCCAAGTCAGTGTGCTGAAGTATTTTTTTAAAAGTTTGTGTTAGTCTGTACAGTTTTGTTTCTTGTTACGATAGTTTCAAAATATGTTTGCACTAAATAAATTATTGTTATGTTTGAACCACTTTGTGTTTATGACTGACAGCAAGTTTTGGGCTTCAGATACCCTTACATGCGTGAACTTTCAACTCATACATTCATTGAAAGAGCTTTATTAACACAAAGCTTTGCTGTGACGAAACATTAACAAATAAGCATTATATTTCTTACTGGAGTAAAGTACTTTTTTATACAGAATAACTAATGACTATTGCCCCCACATAGTAAGTTAGGTTTAAAGGCAGGCCTTTTTTTTTTTTTTTTTACAATATTCGGATCAAAGTCAAGATTCAAAAGGAATAATGCATTGGAAAAATATGTGCATATACAGCACAAGTAAAACAGCGGGTCAGGTGCTGGATAAACTGTCTCAGATCAAGAAATAAGATACCTGTCTGCTGCACATAGTTTTTAAGCTTCAACAATAATGTCCTTCCACCCACTCACAGGCATTGTCATGGCTGTGATAATGGGAATTTAGAAAAAATCAGCTACTGAATCCAATTCCATCAACCTGATTTTTTTTGTGGACACTTTCACAGTTCTGCCACTTGGGTGCAGTATTTTTCCCACTCATCTCTCTTTCACCATTCTGCCTTTTGGACATGCTCACCTGTACATCAGGTAACACAGAGCACCTGAGCACCCAGTTGTAGCTCATCTGCTATCAGACCTGTTTTTAATCCAGACCGTACTCAGTATCCCCACAGTACTTTCCAGCATTTAATTCTGTTTTGGTTTCCTGTTCTGATCCTTTGCCTGTCCTCAGCCATGGCCTTTTGGGGACTTATTGCTTTTTTGCACTGGTTCCTGGTTTTAATCCCGCTGCCTTGTTTTGAATTTTGAATTGTTTAAGTTTCTTTCATCCAAAGACATTTATGGTCTTTTTTGTGCTGGGCTTGGGTCCAAACACCACTTCTTACTGTCACATTAACACTAGCTATACATTTCTCACACAAGGACAGCAATGCATGAGACGATTTTAAGAAAAATGGAGGCCCATTGGGTTTTGAAAAAGTCTTTAGTTAGCAAATATGCCTGATTACAACAGAATTTTAATAAATTATCCATCAAGGCATTATATCTACTGACAGTCAGCATTGAGTCTTGAACCCCCACAAGTTTATCCAAAAAGTATTATTAGTTTAACAAGCAAAAAGGAAATACTAATTCTACTTTCTTAAACACTTTCAATTGGACATAGGGGAGCAGTTTAAGGGTTTTATTGCACAAGATGTATGAGGCACTGGAGGTTAAACAAAGACACAAAGGGTAAGTCATGGGTAAAATCGCAGAAACTAACTTAAAAAATCTCAACGATAATCAGAATCTTTTGCAGTCACTAAAATCATCTACACTATAAATGCTGCAAATGTGAATCATGCTTCATTCATCACTCTCATTTGAAAAAAAAAAGAAGATATTTCTAAAATAACTGTCAGAGATGTTATGTATGAAACCAATAACTCTTCCATTACCTCTCTATGACAAAAGAACTCCCCACAAAATACTGGTTTGATAAGTATTTGTACAGTTTTCTCAGAACCGGGTTTCATGTCCAATTTTCAGAAAAACACAATTTTGCAGGCTATTTTTCAGCAGAAATTAGGCCTGTTTTTAGCCTTTCAACAAATAGGCCGTAACTCCACAAAACATAGCCCAGGGGCTCCAAAACTTCTAGGATGTGTCTGTGAGGTCCCTAGGAGCATCCCCAGTGGGTTTTCTCAGATCCGGGTTACGGGTCCAATTTTCGGAAAAACACAGTTTTTTGTGGGCAACATTTAAGGGCCTAATTAACCTATTCTAAGCCTTCCACCAATTTGGCTGTATCTCCACAAAAAAAGCTCAAGGGCTCTGAAACTTCTAGGATCCGTCCGTGAGGTCCCTAGGAGCGTCCCCAGTGGGTTTTCTCAGAACCGGGTTTCGAGTCCAATTTTTTGGAAAATTGCAGTTTTTTGAGGGGCAACATTTAAGGGCTTAGTTGACCTATACTAAGCCTTCCACCAATTTGGCTATATCGCTACAAAACATAGCCTGAGGGCTCCATACTTCTACGGTGCGTCAGTGAGGTCCCTATGAGCGTCCCCAGTGGGTTTTCTCAGAACCGGGTTTCGAGTCCAACTTTCAGAAAATTGCAGTTTTATGAGGGCCAATTTAAGGGCATAATAGGCCTATTTTAAGCCTTCCACTAATTGGGCTATAACTCCACAAAATGTCAGGTCTAATTTTCGGAAAAAAAATGTCTGTTTTTCGAAGCCTATTTTTACATGCAAACAAGGCCCATTTCAAGCCTTCCACAAATTAGGCTCTATCTCAACGAAAGAAAGCATGAGGGCTCCCAAAATCCCAGGATGCATCCCTGAGGTCCCTAGGAGCGTCCCCAGTGGGTTTTCTCAGAACATGGTTTCGGGTCCAACTTTCAGAAAAAAATTGCAGTTTTGTGAGGGCTTTTTTTCAGGGCTTACAAGGCCTATTCTAAGCCTTCCACCAATTGGACAGAATCTCCACAAAACAAAGCCTGGGTGCTCTGAAACTTCTAGGGTGTGTCCGTGAGGTCCCTAGGAGCGTCTTGAGTGGGTTTTCTGGGAATTGGGTTTCGGGTCTAACCTTCGGAAAAACACAGTTTTGTGAAGGCTGGTATCAAGGGCTTGTAAAGGACTATTTTAAGCCTTCCACCATTTGGACTGTATCTCCACAAAATGTAGCCCGAGGGCTTCGAAACTTCAAGGGTGCGTCCGTTAAGTCCCTAAGAACGTCCCCAGTGGGTTTTCCCAGAACTGGGTTTCAGGTCCACCTTTCAGAAAAAATTGCTGTTTATTGAAGGCCATTTTTACGTGCTGATAAGGCCCATTTCAAGCCTTCCACCAATTGGGCTGTATCTCCACAAAACAAAGCCTGAGGGCTCCCAAAATACCAGGATGCGTCCCTTGGAGTGTCCCCATTGTGTTTTCTCACAACCAAGTGTTGTGCCAAATTTCGGAAAATTTCCGTTTTGTGAATTCTAATTTAAAGGGCTTGAAAGGGCCTATTTAAAGTCTTCTACCATTTGGACTGTAATTCCACAAAACATAGCCCAAAGGCTCCAAAACATCTAGGGTGCTTCCATGAGGTCCCTAGGAGCATCCCTAGTGGGTTTTCCCAAAAGCAGGTTTCAGGTCCAATTTTCAGAAAAAAATGCTGTTTATTGAAGGCTATTTTTAAGTGCTTATAAGGCCCATTTCAAGCCTCCCAACAATTGGGCTGTATCTCCACAAAAAAACCCTGAGGGCTCCCAAATCTGAGGATGTGTCCCTGAGGTCCCTAGGAGTGTCCTCAATGGGTTTTCTCAGAAGTGGGAGTCAGGTTCAACTTTTGGAAAAAAAATGCTGTTTTTTGAAGACAATTTCGTGCTGATAAGGCCCATTTCAAGCCTTCCACCAATTGGGCTGTATCTCCACAAAACAAACCACTGTACAGGAGGGACTTGGCAATCGTAGGCGTCATAAAATGTAAGCAGCTCCTTTCAACAAGGCGTGTGGTGCCGTCACATGTCAATCATCTGGAGTGGCACCCAGGGGCTCCAATCAAATTCCAGGGGATCCAGTGCTTCTTCACCTGCTGCCAAAAATTAAGATTTTGACCTACACATTGTTTTACTGGTTAATAAATCATGTCATCCCAAAGAGAATATTATACGGACTTTGAGGAAAACTACACAAATCAAGTTTTCGGTGTTTGATTCAAAGGAGGTTGTGAATAGTTTATGAGTCAGCACTGTGACTGACGGTTAATCAATCAAGATTGAACCCTGCCTCCTAACCATTTAACTTAAGCTTCACTGCAACTCTCGAAGAGTAATCATCAGTATTAATAATGGATAGAGGGCAGCATGATGGTGCAATGGTTACCACTAATTCCTCACAGCAAGAGGGTTCCTGGTGCCCTGTTAAGCAGGTTCCTTTTTGGGTGGGGTCTGCGTGTTCTCCATGTGCATGCGTGGGTACTCCTGCTTACTCCCAGTCTTAGAACACCCTCATTAGGTTCATTGGTCACTATAAATTGCTTTTAGGTTGTCTGTCTCTATGTTAGCCCTTTGATAGGCTGGCGACCTGTTCAGGGTGCACCCCGCCCTGAGCCAAATGACGGCTGGGATAGCCTCTAACTCTGTGTGACCTCAAAAATGAAAAGCTTGGTAAAGATAATGGATAAAGAAAATGGATAAGAAATTAAGAAATGAATTCAGAAAGTAGTCACAGCATTGTTCAGAACAACATTTACATCATCAAATTTTGAAATTTAATTTCATAGATACATAATGTCAATAATCAGACTAATGACAAATATCTTAATCACATGTATTTCACACACAGAGGGGCTGTTATAGCTTCAGCCACAGCTGTGGGTGAATTTGAGTGATGGCTGTGGCTCTGCTGCACAGATGGGTATGTAACAACAGCAAAAAACTCAATATCCCATGATAATTTCAATAGATAAAACTCTATCCCCAATGATTAATTAATCGTCACTCACTGAATTATTAGCAGCATAGATTCAACATCTAAACTGGCATCATTACAGTTTGTCATTTTACAGCTCTGAACTCCAGATGCAGCTCTCAGTGTTGAGTTTGGGGAAGGAACAGAAGCTCTTCTGGGGTTGGTTTGATTTGTTGGTCAGAAGCGAGTCTTGAAGCCGGAAATCTCTAATTTGTCAATAGATCTCTGGTTGGTAAAGGAGGCTCTAGTGATGCGACTGGAAGGACTTCCCTCTTTGCTCAACCACACCTTCCTGAGGGGGAAACACATGAAATAAAAATCACATCACGAGACGTTACAAAAAATCACCAGATGGCTGCATCTACACGCTACTTATACATATTTTAAAAAAGAAACTGGGCAGATTTATTTTCCATGAATTTAAGATTCTTCAAAATAAAAGAATCCTTCATTAATGGGACTGGAATAAAACCACTCCGTCTGTCATATACAACCTTGAGGCAAAACGAACCAGAAACCCTTCACGATGTACATTGTTATGCAGATGACACTGTTATACACAAGAATAAAGCCAGGTGAAACCAATCAGTCAATTAAATTCAAAGCATGCCTTAAAGACATAAAAAACAGGATGACCTAAAAGTTTTGCAACCTGAAACAGACCCGGCAGAAGTGATTCTTCTTGACATGAATACCTCAGACAGATATTTTGTAATGATATAACTGCCCTGGATGTTGAGAGCCTGGCACCCGTATCTGCATTAGAAATTTGGCATTTGATCAAAACACCTCCAACTCCCAGTTACTGGCCTGCTTTTGCTACCCTATGTCTCTAAAAGTAGGAGAAGCTGGTCAACAACTGGGTTAGCAAATGCCCACATTTTCTGTTTTGTGAAATTTTTGTTTTTACCCTAAATTCATAGCTAATAAATCCTACTTAAGATAGTCTAGGCTTAGCAGCAGATTGGTGGTGAAGATGAGTAGAAAGGTCAAGCCTGGTTATTGCTGACATAATTTGCTGTTTCTTTACATACTTTCTGGACATTATTTTGCCAAAGACAGCTGAAGATCAATGTGGAAGATGGGCAGTGTGCATAATGACTGACTGGACAAGCAAAAGGCAGAGGGGTCAAGAGACTAAAAAGGAAAAAAAATCACAATCAGCCAGTTTGGGGTCAAACCAGCATCTGGTAACTCAGGGGCATGATGGGAAAGAGAAAACATTCCTGTGGCTAAATTCAAGCCTCAGAGTCTGAGCCTGTTCAGCCGCAGAAAGACTGTTTCACCACGGACTGTTTTTGTGACCATCTGATGATTCCTATCGTGTGTTTGTAGATTAGAGAAGCTTTCAGGGGATCAGGGTCACGTCCATGAAGCCGCACTGACTGCAGCTCAGTCAGAAATGAGAAAGAGAGCAAGTGAGAGAAAATGAGGAGGCATGAGAGGAAGAGAAAGGGAGGGGGAGTCACACACAGCGAGGGAGAGACTCTGTGGATGAGAGGCGAGCTGTCCTACTTTTTTTAATTTTGGCAAAAAAAAAAAGAAAAACTTCTCTACAGTAGACTGATTTGATGCATGACCTACTACTCTACTGTACACACACACACACACACACACACACGCACACACACACACACACACACACACACACACACACAGATTAGTGTTAAATCTTCAGCAGCTGGATATTTGCTGGTTTGAAATCTACAGCCGTTTTCCTCTGAATGACACACTGATCTGTAATCCTCTGTAACACTTTATAGTTGTGAGGACAATGTTTGACAACGTGGACAATTAATAATTTTAGGTTAAGGTGATCATATCACCAACATTCAAAGCATCTTTTTTTTAAGTACTGACAATAGTTCAGTTTATTTCTTTTACATAATGTTAAAGCTAAAAATGTTGCTCAAATGCAATATCAATTGTCAAATTATGGCCAAAACTGAAAGAAAATCGAGTTTTGACTGCCTTTAATTTATCAACAATTTATCAACAATATATGCTGGGAGGTATATGAGCCCATTTTTTTATTCATTCTTAAACTCAAAAGTGATTTTAGAGACAAGGAGAAAATTAATATTTTCCCATATTTCAGGTTAAAAACATGTCCACGATGCAATCTGTTTCTCACAAAGCTTTTAGTCAAACAGAAACATTTACTTTTTTTCTGAAATTAATCTGATTGAGTTTACTCCCCGAAGTACAGAGGCTACACCACCCTTGTAACAGGAGTCCCTGGTTTGACTCCTGGCCCTAAACATTTTTTGTGGTGTGTTTCCCCCTCTCTGCTCCTCCATATCCTGTTTCTTCAGATGTCTGATCCAATGAAGTCAAAAAAGCCCTATAAATCAGTATTTTCCTTTCTGACATCTTTTTTCAATGATGTAGACCAAACTATCAAAGTAAGGCAACATTCTTCATACATTTTTTTTAAAATCAGTTTGTCAAGAAAGGAATTACATAAAGAGGCTTGAAAACAAATGGCAAATGCTTGGAGATGACTTTTTCTGTATGAAGATAAAGTATAATTTTCTCATCAATTCTAATGGCTGCTTGTAAACAATATTGACCAAAAACAGAGGACGACTTCAGTTTAATGATTGTGTCCATTTACAGGTTTTATAGTCTGTAGGCTGGCATAGGTTGATATTAACTAGAACATGTTCATGTTTTCATCTTCTTCTCTTGATTACACGTTTTCATTGCAAGTTCTATTTTAGTACATTTCTATCTCCATGTTTCCTTGTGTTCATTGAACTCTTGGAGTTTTTCTTCCCTGAAGAGGTAAAAAAGGAAACCACCCACACCACCAGCAGCTTTTCATTTCTCTCTCCCTCCATCTGCTGAGGTTTACAACATTCTTCACTTTCTCTTTTTTTCTCCCTATTTTATCATCCCTCCTGTGAGTCTCTTGCTGTCTCATTCGCCCCTCTCTCCATTATGTCACCCCCCCTCCCCTCAGTACAGAGGAACAGCTGCTTCCTGTTTCCCAGGCCCGGCAGGAAGTGAGGCCATGGTGAAAGTGGAGTTTAGAGGAAGGATGTGAGTATGGGCACACTGACATTGAAAAGATGCTTGAAAGAATGGGCGGACATAGTTTGGTGTATTTAATCTCTTCAATGAATGAGGGTGTGAATCAGAGTGTGAATAAAAGTCAGCGTCAGGTTAAACATTATTTATTGGCTGTTCAAATAAAACCTCCAGAGAAAGCCCCAAATCAGCTCTAATTTCCTCCTATTGTGGACTAAACCTGATATTTGTATCCTGGAGTTTAAATCAAATATGATCAGAGGTCGAAACAATGAGAATAATACTCTGCTTCATGTCATTAAAATATTCAGTTCTCTTAAAAACATGCCACAGTCTCTGGATGGAGCAGTCAACACTCTCCAGCTTCATGGTTTAAAAACTCAAATACTGATTTATAATTCACAGAGTTTCTCCATGTTTTATAATAATTATTAACATTAATGTAATGTAAGGGATAATATATGGTTAGAGGGTTGTTATTGCAGATTGGACAGGCAGAGCAGGTCTTACACACACCCTGAGTCAAGCTCACAGTTACCCCCAAGTTCTGGGGCAGGCAGCTCCACCCATCTGAAACTGCAAGGAGTTGAGAAACAATCCCCAAGAATAATAACGCTGTCTGTCTCTTGGCAGTGTGTTTTTCTTCATGTGTGTGAGTGAAGAGATCAGGATCCCTGGAGGCAGTGATGTCATCTGAACTCCATGTCCACACCCTGCTGACATCACTCCCATCAAAGGGAGAGGAAGTGAAAACAATCTGAGCTCAGACTTCAGTCAGATTGGTGATTGTTAGTCAGAACCGTTAACACCGGACAGGATGCTATAAGTTCAACAACTGGCTCATAATTTGATTAAGAGAAGACGTTTCTCTCCTAGAGTTAAAGCAGAAACATGAACAGACTGCAGCTCTCTGTGTGACATTACACCAACCTAAAGCTGTTGTGGAGGGTTTTGTTGTGAAGGGGAAGAGTGCCATCTAGAGGCTGAGTCATATAAAAAAGCTGCTACAGTAACATTGGTGAACGGACAACTAACTTACCTTCAAACAGCAGAGGAAGAACCTTTACTTCAGTGAAACTAAGTTTAGTTTGGCTTCAAAAGTCTTTAAAGCTTCGGTTTATCAGACTAAAAATTCCAAAAAGAAGGTAATGTATATTCTACTTGACAGGGTTGTAATAAAAGCAATGACATGTACATGAATTGAAGAGATCTGATGAATGCAGAAAAGGTAAACAGCCCACAACACACCTACATGTCAGCTAGCTCAGCCATTCTTTTTTATGCTTGAATGTACAAACCTCTCATACTTGGCTTTTTTATTTAGCAGACTTTAAAAGTGCCAGTCTATGCTTTAAAAACTGGGATTCTATTACAGGTGCTGATGGAGTGCCCTCAGCTATTGCAGCCAGCCTCAAGTCCCCCTTCTTAGAAACCTGGTCTCAACCCTGACAATCGTCATTTCCACCACATCTCCCTTTTATGCCCAAAATACTGGAACGTACCGTCGCTTTTGAGCTCAAAACCCACCTCAATTTTGATAATCTGTATGAAGAATTCTAATCTGGTTTCTGCTTGCACAGCACTATAACAGTCCTTCTCCGAGTCACTGACAACTGCTCCTACTCTGGACTTGTCAGCATCCTCAACACTGCCTTTGACACCATTACCACCATCCTCCTCTCCTGCCTGGAATCAAAGCTCCACATCACTGGCACCACTCTTTCCTGGATAGAGTCATACCTCACAAACATGCCATGCCAACAACGTCCAGCTCTTCATCTCTAGAAAATCCATCTCTGATGTTGCCCACTCCACTCTGACCAACTGCCTCTCAGAAATAAAATCCTGGATGCAAGACAGCCACCTTCATCTTAACTATGAAAAATCAGATTTAATAATCAGTTACTAAATATCTTACCAAAACCACCCACAGCTTCTTTCCCAACCGGCACAGCGCCTCTCTGACCCCCTCCACACACACCAGGAACCTTGGACTCATTCTTGACAGCCACCTCACCTTTGAGCAACACTCAAACCAAGTAACCAAATCTGCCTTCTTCTGCCTCCCTGCCAAAACAAATCCGCGATTGTACCGACCTGCCTACCCTCAGAAAAAACTCACAAACTCACTTATTCAGAACGGCTGTAGGGCATGAATGTTTTAGCATCTTTAAGCATCTGGAATAATGCTCTACATATTAAATATTGTTGTTGTTGGTATTTTATTATCATTATTAGTACTATTATTTTTTTCTTATTATTATTCTTCTTATTATTTTTATTATTATCAAGTAGAAAAGGAAACAGCAGTTTTCACTATCAGGGCTTCTTTTTCAATGCAAAATGTAGGTTCTTAATTAGGGATCTCCAGATCAAATTATGTGATTGGAAATTGGGGCCAATCACATAGTTACAGACTTGATCGGAATCGGACATTACATACCCATCAGGATCAGTTTTACACACACACACACACACACACACACACACACACACACACACACACACACACACACATATATACACACAAATAAATAAATAAATATATATATATATATATATATATATATATATATATATATATATATATATATATATATATATATATATATATATATATATATATATATCTTTGTATAACGTGAATTCTCATTATTTTGTATCACATCTGTAATATTTCCAAACAAATGTGAAATATAACATCTAAGTATTTACTGCTGTTGTGTGGTTATACAGAGACAGATTGCTCAACCCCACACAAAAACATCGCAGGGCATGACATCACAACAGTGACACCACTGCTAAGCTGGGAGTACGATGTCTCAGAGTAGAAGTATCGGATCGGGACTTGGTATTGGCAGATACTCAAAATCAAATGATTCAGACTCAGGGGGCAAAAATACCTGATTGGGTATCTTGAATTTATGTTTCCTCAGGCCTTGTACCTCTTTCAGGCAGGTGAAGCCTTCAGGTGTTACTTACATCTCCTCCACCTTGTCAGCTGGACCCTGAACCTGTCCCACCACTGTTCCGCCCCAGGTGTTCTTTACCCAGCCGACCAGACCCAGCTGCAGACCCTCCTTCTCTGTGTACTGTACAGAGAAAAGAAGGGTTAATATTGGACGTACTGGTGCGATAATTTTAAAACTAAAAGACAAATAGATGAAGAAATAGTCAACTAATCCCATGTGTGGGGACAACAAACATACACAATGGCAGATTGGATGAGAAAAAGGTCATGTGGTTTGCAAATAGGCAGCAACAGGAAATCAGTCCAGGAATTAATAAAGGGGCAGCAGTTACCAGCCATTATCTTCTAAGCTTAAGCATGATTTTTTGGTGCCAAAACCTCCCAAAGCTGTGATGACTTCAGACAGAAACTATTTGCCAACATGTGTCAGAGGCTGAAGTTTCTGGAATAACTCACCATTCTGAAACATACACCTGTTGATAACAGAGAGACAGAAAGGGGGAACTATCAAATCAACTAACAAATATAACCATAAAATAAATCAAGATACGTGCATTTGTAGTATAAATAATGTATATTTTTCTCCTAAATACTGCAACAAATAAAACTGCAAAAACAAAACAGTAATGTTCATTTTCAGAGCTGCAGAAAGTGAGCCTGCAGGGAGACCCCGTCCTGCTTGCTGTAGCAGAGCTGCACTTGTTTCTAAATTAAGCCTCAGTGGATCAGTTTACTGCCACCACTCTCAGAGCACAGCAGAAAACAGGAGAAGAAGAGGGAGGAGCAGAGTTAAACGTACAGACCTTGAACGTGACCAAAGATTTCAAAGTCCACAGACACCAGATTGGTTCCTGCTGATTCACCTGCTGACATCCTGAGAGAAAAAAACAGGAACTGTCCCTTTAACAGGAGAGTGACTAGCCCCTCTCTGCTCACTCACCCTCTCTGTCTTTCTCTTCTCAACACTCTGTACCAACATGGTCATGTCCTCCTCCAGCTTTTTAAAGGAAAATCTCACCATCACCACTAGAGAGGATGCTCATTTCTGGGCTGATGGTCTCTGTAGTCCATTTAGTCTGCAGTCTAATGGTTTGTAGTTTCAGAATGCATCACAGGTTTTCTGCTGAGTTTAACATATTGAGTTTGGTGATGTAAATCTCAGTTAAGACAAAACTACGCTTCGCTCTTTCTTTTTTCCCCAAATATTATTTAATGTATATTTTGAAGCCTGATTGATAATTTTATTTCTTGAAATAACTGCATTTGCCATGCCACATATTCTTTGTATTGTACAGAATTTTTATCCAAATTCATTATATCCTGATTTATGTTAGGGTGAGAAAGTAGAAAGTGAGACTCTTGGGTTTTATTTTTTGAAAAATGTTTCTTTTTTTTCCATGAAACATGGATTGCAAATAATATAAAAATGACCACTTTTAAGAGTAATTTGGATTAATAAGCAAGCTAATATTGATTAAAGCTTGTTGGATTGCTGTGTGTGTTAAGAATAATGTAGAAGTCCAACTTCTTTAAGCAATGGTACACTCTGCTGCAGGCACTCTGTTAAATGAAAACTCATATTCAAACTAAAAGGAGTTGATGTATCACTTGTAATAATTGCATCAGCACCCTAATTTGTAGAATTGGGGATTGGAGGTCTGACTGACAGGCAAGTGCTATGCTGTTATTTCCAAGGAGGCTTAAGCCCTAGCTCAGCTTCACTTCTCTGTTCCAAGGTTGATTGAAGGTAAAGCTTTTCCGTTTTGGTGGTTATCAAGATAAGCTTCATGTCTCCTTATGGGTTATGTCAGCGACAGGATATAATGTCAATGCCTTTGACAGGAGCCTTATTTGATGAAACATCACTTAGGTTCTGTGAATTTTTCAATGTTTTTATTAATTAACATGTTTCTGAATTCACTACAAAATGTTATTTTCTCGAGGAAAAAAAAAGATCTGCATCAGTCACCTCTCTTTGCCTCTAAATCGAAAACAATCATTCTTATGAATTATGTCTGACTTGTGAAGTGCTTGATACACTTTTTCTGAGAAGCTGATGTTCTCAGATGATTTCGATAGTGCAGTAATCACAGAGCTGGACTTTTTCTCTCAAATGACAAATGTATCAGCCATACTGAATCAAAGGCTGTTTAAACAACATGCCATCAGTTATAGTCCAACAGAGACCCATGCCAGCAGGTTTGGGTATCAAAACTAGCTGTACAGAAAAGTCAGTCTGTTTTAAGTTTACAGCCTTTTCAGCTTCTTTTAAGGTCATGACAAAAGGTGACTATACATTTTAGTTTGTTCCATGACCAGATATAAACTTTAGTAAATTACAAGTCCTCTGCAGTAAGAAAAAGGGCTCATTCTTCTCTTTCACAGTAATAATGAATAACAAAACAAAATCTTGACCGAGCCATAGATGACAAATCCTGAACATGACTTCTGAGAAAAAAATGTTGAGTCAGCATTTGATCAGCAGTAGCTTAACTGTCCACTAGATGTCAGTCACACCTCACTGATATTTTGCACCATAACGCACTAACACTGATACATACTCGCACACCTGAACTCTCACACGAGAACTCTCACACACATTGAGCATTCACTCATGATGGCTTTCTATGAAAGAATTACTTTTAGTGTAGACTTAGTCATGATTTTGATGTAATTTTCAGAAACTTTTTCTTAAAAATGACTCGTCTGTGTAACGTGGTCATTTCATTGAAATGGATACCTTAAGTTTTAAGTGGTAAAATGTTTGAAATCTCCCCTTACCTGTTTTACTATGTGAGTGAGTGGACACCATCGAGGAACAATGATAAGACCATCACGTCCCTTTTTAAGCTCTTTAATACCACTGAACACATTGTAATCTCCACACACACACACACACACACACACACACACACACACACACACACACACACACACACACACACACACACACACACACACACACACACACACACAAATGTAACAGTGCTTTAATGCTTTAATCTGTGCGAGAGTCAAAACAAACTCCAGGAGCTAAAGAGGCTGTAAATCTAACACACACTGCTCAGCTTTGTTGTCACAACACTCCATCTATATCATTAAAACACAGCAACTCATCTCCCAAAACTACCAGCAGCACTACATGACTGCAGTGGGTATATAACCTCTTAAGAGCCAAGCTTTTGTCTGGTGTGCAATTTTTAACTTACCTTGCTATTTGGAATTAGTAAGACCGAATAAGTAAAATAACTAAACTTGGTAATTGTACAGGAAGTTTGATTATTTGTGTTATGAGTTGTCTATTAGTTGTTTTTAATAGTGTTATTATACTTAAATACGTTGGAGTATTTTCACTAAAATGGATGTAATGTGATTTCACCAAAAGATGATGTGGGCAGTGTCTCTAAATGTGACTGATAGGTCGAAGTTTAAAATAAAAAGAAGTGTCATTGGTCTGAGGCAGAAATTTAATGTTTACATATGTGGACGCTGGGTCTTGAGAGGTTTAAGCAAAGATAAACAGAATGACTTGAATTATTCTGATCTCAAATCAGTGATATTAATACAGACCTGATCAATATCTTAAGACCAATTGAAAAATTGCTAAAATATGCATTTTGCACATTTGGACCTTAATGCGGTTTTAAGTAGAGCTATGATATGCAAAGGCAAGAAGAGGGAGTGTGACAAAAAACATTTTGAACTTGTAATGACAAGAAAAAAAAAGAAAAACTAAAATCTTTTTATTTTTTATCACCTGATCAAAAGTTTAAGACCACCAGCTATAAAAGCCAAAATCTGCTCAAAATTTTTATTTTCTGTCAGGCATTCACACGGTCATAGCCTGATGGCTAAAGCTAAGAAACTGTCTCTTCTTAAATGTGGTCAGATCGTCGAGCTGCATAAGCAAGGCCTCTCGCAGCATGCCATTGCTGCTGAGGTTGGACGCAGTAAGACAGTCATTCTAAATTTTTGGAAAGATCCTGAGCATTATGAAACAAAAAAGTCAAGTGGTAGACCCAAAAAATTACACCTGCGCTGAGCTGGAGAAACCAATTGGCACAGGGCGGTCCTTGACCCAAATTAAGGCCCTTACTGGTGCCGACTGCAGCGAAATAACCATCAGACGACATCTGCGGGAGAAGGGTTTCAGAAATCAAAAAATGAATTCAAAGACCTCATCTCCTTCAGCCCCACAAAAGTGCCCGTTTAGACTTTGCTAGGGAGCATCAAACATGGGACACTGAAAGGTGGAAAAAAGTTTTTTTCTCTGATGAGAATGAAATGACGGTACAGATGGCTTCAACATTACTGGCATGACAAGGAGATCCCACCTGGGATGTTTTCTACCTGGCACAATGGAGGGGGTCCATCATGATCTGGGGCTTTTTCATTCAGTGCTTCAGGTGGTGCAGGGTGGTCATACGACGGCTGCTTGCGTGCAGATGTTGAAGCGGGCATCCTTCATGACTAAGGGCCCTGGTCTGTGTGGTAACAGCTGAGTTTTTCAACAGGACAATGCTGCAGCACACAATGCTGGGCCTCTTCAGGCAGAATAACATCACTCTTTGGGACCATCCTACATGTTCCCCTGATTTAAATCCAATAGAGATCATTTGGAGATGGATGGCAAGGGAAGTTTATAAAAAAAACCATCAGTTCCAGATAGTTGATGCCCTTTGTGAAGTCATCTTCACCACTTGGAGCAATGGTCCCAAAAGCTTCCTGGAAACACTCACATCAAGCATGTCCAAACAAATTTTTGAAGTGATAAACAAGAGCAATGGAGCTACTCATTACTGAGTCTCACTGAGAAAAACTTTTGATCTGGTTTGGAGAGTTTTTTGTAATTTTTTGAGCGATGGTCTTAAACGTTTGATCAGCTGATAAACGGCCTATTACAGTTTACTTGTTGTCTCAGAGTGCAGTGAATAACCATTACACATAATCAGTGATGTTTCTGTTGCAATATACAGTTTATCACCATATTCTGATATTATCACCATTGTTTGTTAAATTTTGGCACATTGTGAGTCAC
>NW_027437186.1:14138385-14265885 GCF_033239565.1 Halichoeres trimaculatus | reverse complement strand
CTAATTCGGTACCCATCCCTTGTCTTAGCAGAGCTACCACAAGGACTGAAACAGCCATCAGGTGATGAGGATACTGGATGTCATGAGCTGATGGATGACAGGTGTGTTGGCTGAGGAGATGATAGGCTGGAGGGTGGTAGGGGGAGGAGGGTAAACCTGGGTAAATGGAAGGACAGGAACACACACCACACACACACACACACACACACACACACACACACACACACACACAGTGAGGAATGCGTATGTGTATTTATTCATGTGTTGATTTTTGTGCTAATGTGTCTGCATCTGTTGTGAATCCACGTGCCTTGTGTGTATGCATGTTCACACACGTCCCTACGTGCTCATTGTACACGTGTGTGTGTGTTTGTGTATGTGTGTGTTTACACTTGGATGAGCCTTCTGTTCGGCGTGCAGTCGCTCTCAGTGAGCTGGGTTTTTAGGTCGCAGTGTTCTCTCTGCCGCAGCCACACACACCACACACAGATTACACACACACAAACGCACACACGGCACACTGCACACACACAGCCACGTCAGAGGAAGATGTTGGGCGCTATTAGACGCCAGGCTGCCGAGTTTGGGTGGGTGGGGGAAGTGGTGGTGAGTGTTTGTGTGTATAAGTGTGTTTAAGGGGGTCCCAGAGGTCTTGTCATGCATACACACACAGAGCCAAGATGAGAGGCTGTATGTGTTTGAGTATGGTAGAGCGTGTGTGTGTGTATGTGTATAATGCTGGAGGGTCTAAAGCCTCCACTGCTGTGTAACATGTCGACTCTTTTTAGTAATGTCATCCAACACACACTTATATATTTACACACATATACACACACAGTGTAACATCCTGGACTCCTCATCACTGATAGCAATAACCTTACATTACACACAAACACACACACACACACACACACACACACACACACACACACACACACACACACACACACACACACACACACACACACACACACACACACACACACACACAGCTGTCTGAGATAACAGCCAACAAACAGTGGATGAGTGAAACAAAGGGTGGAGCAGATGTGTGATTGGATGTGTGCTGACAGCAGCTGTGTGCAGTCTCAGATGCATTAAGGCTGCAGGATGTATATGATATACATTACAGTCATAAGTTCATACACCTCATTGACATGTTCTTTACCATGCAGTACATTTACATATCACTGCAACTGATCCAATGTTTAAACTGGGTGATGTAACTTGTTGAACTAAGAGAGACAGCTGATTATGCTACGGCTCTGTTCAAAAGACCCCACACTGATCTGTTCTCATGGTTTGTGTCACTGATCCACCCGTCTGCTTTACTTCTCACTTTACACTGAAAATAACAGTCATAATAATCCGCTCTGAACGTTGATGTGAATTTTTTGTGACTTCATATTGCTTTTAACCTTTAAATTAGAGATTCAAAGACGTAACCATCTTTCATGTTTAACTTGTGCTTATAACCAGATAATATGTGCTCTTTCTGAAATGTACACAGTGCTTGACAAATTTATTAGACTGCCACCTGGAGTAGGGTGTTTGCCTCTACTGCCCTAAATGAATAGCCAATACTTGACTACCAAAGTTTTGTTATATTTCTGTAATGGTGTTTCCACCAGGAAGTGCAAGCTCCTTCATCAAAGTTATATATTTAACGCTAAAACATATTTATTTTCTTTATCAATTAATTATCTAATTAACTGGTTTACCAAAAAATGGTAAAGCACAATATTACTTTTTTGATTGAAAAATTACAGTTATTTATTTGTGTTTCTGAGAAGAAATATCCTTTAGAGATTGTTAGTTTGGATAAATTTCTGACTTCTCATACAATCCCAGTTTTCTGGCTCAAATTTTGGGATACAAACATGAATCCAGTTTAAAACTCCTCACTCCTGTTTAAAAGCAAAGGAAAAATTCTGAAAAAGCACTTCTTCTTCTTCTGACTGGCCAGCTCTCTGGAAACTACCCTCACTGTTGCCTTGGCACAGAATTGTCTTCGTTCAGCTAACCAGTGTTTTTACATTTAAAAAGACAATGGCCATGAGATTTTGGACCCTGAATCTGACAAGTTTGGAAGGCGAACAATAGGAATAACTTCAGCAACATAAAATGTTACTGATTGGTAAGGGTTACGTCAATTTTGCTTTTCTTAGGAGATTCACCAATCAGTCGAGAATTACTTTCCGAGATTCACCAATCAGTCGAGAATTACTTTCCAATGACTCTTTGAAAAAGCTGATCAAAGCAGCCATCAGTTTCATTCTGGGATTGCTCTAGTACATGTTTATGTGACAACTTGATACTTTGCCCAACATTAAATCAAACGCTTCATGGCTCACAGGTCTGGCAACATGTGAGCCATGCTGAGAGCTGTAAGATAAAACTATCACTGCAAGTGGAAATCTCCACTCTGTTGTCAGCATGAATCATGTAATTAGCATCTTAAACCTCTGTGTTCAGTAAAAATGACACTCCAGTCACAACACAATAAATCCATGCACACACACATCCATGACAGGACAGATGAAAGAGGATATATAGAGTGGTTGATCTGGCTCAAGAGAAAGTGTACTTGTGTGTGTGTGTGTGTGTGTGTGTGTGTGTGTGTGTGTGTGTGTGTGTGTGTGTGTGTGTTGCCAACCCTAGTAACCAAATTGACCTTAATAAAAGGACACAGGAGCAGTGGGCCGCTATAATACACACAAACCTGGAGGGTGGGCAAGAACTGACACACACAGTCAAAACACACACACCCACACACACACAAACACAAAGCAGAGTGTTAGCCAGCGGCAGTGTTTGAGAGGAGAAGCAAAAGAACATTTGTCTGGTCAGTTGGTGTCTGACTCCAAACAGGACACAGAATGTGTGTGAGCTGTGTGTGTTTATTTATGTGTACAAGTGTGTGTGTGTGTTTTCATGTGGGATGAAGGGTGCTTATCTTTGTAACATAAACAAATATTTAGCCGAGTCAAATCGGTTTATGTGTACAGCTCAGTTTCATGTGTCTCAGAGGGCTGCGCAGACTGTTAGCAGAAAGTAATAGAATTTTAGAACCAGGGGAAAACGCTGTTCAGTGATGCCGAAATGGTCAGCACTTTTTCTTTGATTTATTTCAGTTACCGCTCTTTACCTGTAATCACCAGGATAAAACACAGCCTGTATTACAAAGCATCAGCAGCACCATTTTCATCTCCACCCAAATCTTTGTCTGGAGGCCCATCTTAAGTCCTGCCTTTTCGTGAAAAAACGAGGTTTTTCATGACACTGCACATCATCTTCCTCTCTCTGACCTCACAGTGAAAAAGACCTTATAACCCTCATTGCAGGGAGGGATTAGGAGCTAATGCATCCCTGACCAGCAGCGTCAAAACGCTCAACTGTTGGTCCCTCAGCTCCAGCTGCAGCATCATGAATAAGTGAAACACTGAACCGCTTCACGACAGTCCTGAGTCCCAACAAAGGCGGCACAAAGGATCACACATTGATGCATTATTTACCACGTCCATAATCTATATTTCAGTGGAGACTCCAGCGCTTCAACAAACGTTTAACTGGAATTTCTCTCCGTTTCTTACAATATAAACAGCTGACTTTCATCTTTTTTTAATAAACCACACTGGGTATACACCAAACAGAAGGACTATGGTAGAACATTAAAAAGGCTTTATGTAACCAAAGTAAAAGCTCACATTAAATTTAACTTATGATAATTCATGAATTATCATATTTAATATCATTAACGCAAGCAAAAATAAGAATGCAGTGGGATAAAGAAGATATGTGAAATTAAAGAATTCACTGCATGTAAGAAGAAAACCAGTTAGTTAAAATTATGTGACCTGTGTAGGGCTGCAATGACAAATCGGTAAAAGGGATAAAAATCAATCAGAAAAACGTTGACAATGTTTTTCCATAATCGATGCACTGTGCTGCTTACTGTATTAGTTTCTCTTCAGTTTGTTCATCTTCTTCTTTTTTGTTGGATTATTTAGCAGTTGGCATTGTGCTGAAGGTGTATTACCGCCACCTACTGGACTGGGGTGTAGATTACCTGGGCTGTGGGGCTGTATGAGCCACATGTAAACAAATCAGCGCCGAGGAAGAGAAGCTGAGCCGGCAGGTGAAGAATACACGAGGAAACGCGCGAATAATGGCAGAGCCGCAGAAGCTGTTAGTCCAAAAATTTCTGAGTTTGGGAGTATTTTATGCTGAGTAAAACCACACAGAGGGTTCATTGACAAAAAAGACCTTGCATGGCATGGCAGTACGACTGCAACGATCCAGCACTTAAAACGCAAACATGTTGGGCTCATCGATGACGGACAAGGGAGCTCAACAGCGAGGTGAAGAGCTAAAAAATGTTTGTCTTTTTACTAAATCGTCACCTCGTCTGAAAACCTAAAGGAGTTAATTTAACCAACGTCAGCATTAGCTTTAGCTGCAGATAGTGGTGGGCAGAGGGGGTGTACTGTTTGACCTGCAGGTGAAAAGACTGAGGACACATTTTTATTTATTTGCCTTTGGCCCACTAAGTTTTTAATCTGATGGCGTAAAAATATGTTTTCTATTATTTTGCCCATACTGTTGATTCTTTAAGTGACAATACATTCATATCACTATTCATACTTTATGAATGTAGCATCTGGTCAGTTTAATTATATTCAAATATGTTGTTTCTTTGTTTATAACATCAAGCAAACAATAGTCATCAGCTAAAATAATAACGCATATTTAGTTTTGTGAATTTTACTGTTACGCATTCAAACCTTTTTTTTCCTCGATTCATCGATTAATCATAAATATAATCGTTAGGGTAATCGATTACTAAAATAGTTGCCAGTTGCAGCCCTAGACCTGTGTTAACCTGGAGAAGGCTTTTGATCAAGATAACATACCCAATAATGTTATTTCATTTTAAATACCACTTTATCGTTTTACAAAGCGCTTCAGAGTTCTAAATTAGTCTTGAGCTGTCCATTCTGTGAACCAAACCTACAAAACCTTGCTTCAGAAACTAATGGGTGATGTCACTGAGTCTGTGTTAATATTTTATGAAGTCTCTGGTCTGTTGTTTTTGGACATTAATTTTTTCACAACTACATGGTGGACCTATAAACACTAAGTTTCTTTTGCAATAAATTTGTGACAGTCAAGCACGATGGACACCACAGTAGTGAGTGACCAAGAGATGCTGGGCTGAACGACATGCAGACATGCTCACAGCAGAAGTGTGTTAGACAAACTCTATCTCTGTCAGTGCAACTTTATCAAACAGAAATGCAAACTGTTGGTCAGTCTTTCTCAGCTCAAAAAGCTTCACCATGAAGACACCTGATTGGTGAAATTATTTCCTACAAAGTGGCTTCCTCTGTCTTTTTTTTCTGCTCCAGCTGGTTAAGTTTTCAACACAAGCCATGGTGATCTATTGTGGTAAGAAGTCTGCTCCCCAGCAACATGGGAATGGGAATTCCCCAAGGCTCGATATTGAGGCCCACTGTTTTTATGTTGTTTTATAAACAACTTCCCTGAATGGTGTCTGAGGGCTCTATGCTGATGATACAGTTGTACATGCTTTTGCAAAGACATAAGTAATTCAGAGATTATCAACACATGTGAATGTCTAATGTAAACAAGCTCATTATGAACATGAGAACGACTGTCTATGTTTGCTTTTCCATCAAAAGCACACAGTTATACAACTTTAAGTCATCTCTCTAACAACTAACACTACTTTGTACCAGCCCTGATCATGTTTCTGTTATGGTCATTCTGTTTCTGTGCAGTTTGTCTATAGTAGTTCTACTTTTGTCTATTCTGTATGCTGATTTTACAGTCTGATGGTTGTCTTTTCTGTTCACTACAGCTCTATGTCTCTGTGTGTTCTGGCTGCAGAGCAGCTCTGGCCTCCTCCCCTCCCCTCTGTATCCACACAGCTGAACTCTAAGTGAACTGCAACTTGAACCCTGAGTGAACCTGGCTAAACTGACCCATTAATCTACTTGTGGTGCAAAGCTGGCTGTATGGCAGCCCATGAGGGACACCTCGAACGGGTTCACAGTCAGCAGCAGTTGACTCACCTGCTAATCACAAAACACGTGTGTGTCAACTATGTCAACTATCCCCAGACAGAGAGCAGATTGCATAAGTAGAGAAGGGTGAAGGAATCAGGGGAGAGGGAGGAAAATGCTCTTTGAGGAGGAGTGAAAACAGTCAGCTGATTCCCACAAAAGCTCTCTAAGAATGTCACATGTCAAACTTTGTTTTGAAATGACAATTAGAGAAATTTCTGAGAGGAAATTAAAACAAATATTTGCAATTTTAAGGCAGCTATGATGGTAACAAACTTTAGAGATGACATGACTAAAACACACATTAAATCAGTGGAATGAAATGAAAAGATTACTGTACTGAGAGTATGTAATCTTATTTTACTCTGCGAGAGTTGAGTCCATGTGCTTTTAGCTCAGTGGCCCATCTTACCTAAACTAACCCCACTGCCAGGTCTCAGCATTAAGAATGTTTTGTTTTATGGATTTGTTCAAGGATTTTAAATACCAGTAGTGAAGGAGAAAAACACATTGGGCAGTTTTCAACAACAAATGCAAGGCATTTTTACTATCCTGTTAAGTTTTTTTTTTCCAATTTATTTTCATGTTTATGTATCTTTTCCTGTGTGTGTTGTCACCTCTCTCTGTGTCGAATTAATCTGACTTTTTCCTGATTAAACCTTCTTTATATAGTCTGTGTCTTCCCCTTTGCTGTCAAGTTTTTTTCCTAAAAGAACCCCTAAATCCTACAGATTATGTATAATGATATTTTAGTAACTGTATGATTTATTTGAGCTGTTTACTACCAAAACAATGCAAAAACTGAAAAGAAATGAAATGTCCAAACAAATACCAAACAGGCAGAAGTTTCATGGCAATGCAGCGATAGGTTCAGCAGCACTTCCAGTCAACACAGTGAAATAAGTGTCGCAGTGATGACTGGGATCCAGTGCAGACGTTGATTATCAGTGATCAAATTAACACCTACAGCCTGTAATAGCCTCATTATTTTGCTGCAATTAGTTTTGTTTCCACTGGATGTTCACGGCCTGCAGGCTCACTAAAGGGCATTCATGGCTGCAGCAGACATACGCAGTGATGTTGCTGTAGCTGTAGGGCACAGTCTCTACAGATAGTACAGAAGTAACTCAGCATCACTGGGCAAAGGGGCTTCTTACCCTACTTACCTCCCTCTAGGAAGGGAATCACACAACAGGTATGCAATCTGTCCCTCCCTCTATCTTTCTGTCTCTCTGCATCTCACTCTTCTCTCTCTAACAACAACTCATTTGAGGTAGATGGCTAATCTCATAAGAGTCTGGTTCTGTCGAGGTTTCTGTCTAGTTGAAAGAAGTTTCTCCTTGCGATTGTAACTCACTAAATGCTGCACAATTCTCCGCTCATGGTTTGTTAAAATGAGCTCTGATTCCTTATCTGCTTGCTGTTAGGTCTCTAGACTTAGACTTAGACTTCCTTTTATTGTCATTACGCAAATAACACAGCAATGCACTGGGAATGAAATTTCGTTGCAATGGCTTCCGAGATTATAACAACACACAGTGATTTTGTCCATAAATAAGTGTATAAAAATATGAAATACTTTAGTGCCAGAATAAATAATATAAAAATAACAATGAATATGAGGGCTATGCAAGAGAAATTATTAACACTGTCATTTAAAAGTGACCTTTGACTATTGACAAAATATTTACAAAGTGTATTGCACTGTTAGATATTAGAAAAATCTGTCTTATAAAATAGAAGAAGAAATATTGCACTGAACCACACAGTAGAGGTAGTATGAATTGTCCCATGATAAACAAAAAAAAAAAAAAAAAAAAGCTGTGTTTCCACCAAGCAGTCTGGTTCGGTTCTTATCCCGGGACAGACAAGCCGTCCCCTTTTTGGGACCCTTTCGTATGGGTGCCAGACTGAACCGATCCGCTCTCTAAAGGTGGAGCTACAACACTGCAGACCATTGGTTGGTCGGTAGAATCATCACTTATTGTCACTTAGTCTTCTCTGAAACAAAGCTTGATTGCACTTTGTATTAAAGAGCCACATGCCAATCACAGAGAACAAAATGCTGGATGTCTACCATCATTGCTCTTAATTAACTGTATCACTTTTTTCCTCTTTGTTAGGTTTATTTGCGGGGTACACTGTGTTGCGCTGCTATGGCATCACACTATATGCGGCTGTCAGCATCCAGCTTATACGCCGCCTACCATGAGGGGGCACGGTGGGCTGTGGAAACTCCAACAAGACCAAGCTTAACCGTGCCAACCCGTTCCAAACAGTGTTGATTTGAACCAGACTGCTTGGTGGAAACGGGGCTTAAAAGAACAGTAGCAGATCTAGACTTTTTACTGTTTTTGGAAAGTGTCTCGAAAAAATGTTAGTTGAAATTTGGCGCTATTTTATAAAAATGATTGATTGATTGACAACAGGTGATCCAAGCAGTGGTCTGAAGCAGGTAATTCCTTTAATGCTATCATGCATTGAAAACTGCTGACATTATTTGCCCCTGCTTTAAAGAGCTCTGCTGTTTTTTTAAAGTAACTGACAAAGCCCATAGCAAGGGCAGTGGTGGTGTTTGAGATTGCTAACTGAAGATGAGATTTTGGAGGTGTGCTAAATAGAGAAGTGTGGCTGATGCAGTTGGGGGTCTGCAAAGTTCTCACAGTCTGAGTGAGTCTTCACAACCTCTTCACGGTGAGCCAGCTCCCAGAACCTCCTGAGGGTTATGATAATGTTGACATGAAGAGGATGATGATGATGAAGAAGACAATGATGATTGTCCTCTATGGGGGAGAAACTTCTACAGTTCTACATTTCTACAGTTTCATTTAGCAGACACTTTTGTCCAAACAGACGTACAACACAAGCAAGAATTTAAACAGAAGGAAAAACCTAGTTAATGTGACAACAGTACAACAAGTTATTTGGCTGCAGATGCTGCCGTTAAGTGCAGGATATTTTTTATCTAATTATGTAGAATAATCTAACCCAGTGTTTCCCAAACTTTTTTTCCAGTGACCCATTTTTTGGAGGAACATGCTACGGCGACCCAATCCAAAATATGTCCAATCTGTAAAGTGATTGACAGGAATAATGTGCTAAGATAAAAAAAAAAAGGTTCTTCAATGATGTTTCTGCATCATCTTACATCTTTTGTACCTGCTAACAGGCCTCAGAGAGAAATTTGACAAATGCATTACACTTTGTTGGGCGTACACTCTAATACTTCCATTTTTACTGTGACGGGTTAGCCTGCTTGCTTTTCAGAATTGTATCCCAGTCATGTGTACAGGATAAGAGAACAACTAACGTACTGAGTGCAGTGTTCAGTCTGTTTCTGTATTTTGTCTTCATTTTTGTGAGAACTCCAATTTGTATTTGTTTTGATGAGCCGGTCAAAGTCAAATTTCTGTCAGTCGTGACAACGTTTTCCTGGTCTCGGTCTTGTCACAGCCTCAACAGTCTTTGGTTTCGGTCTTGTTTTGGTCTTGGGGTCTCTTGCTCTCAATGGGTCTCGGACTGACATGTCAGTCTTGGAGGGTTTTAAGCTGTTTCAAGACCAAGACCGGTCTCAAGATCACTTTTTCATGTGAACATTCTGGAAACTAATTTGGCGACCCATAAAAAATCTCTGGCGACCCACCTGTGGGTCAGGACCCAGACTTTGGGAATGACTGATCTAACCAACTCACCACAATTAATTGCTGCAACAATATACTTCAACCTTCAACAACATTCAGTAATTAGTGCTGAAAATTCACTGATAGCTGGGTCTGAGACCTTCTGACTCATTCTACCCCTGAGGACAAAGAGGAGAAGGGTCAGACTAAGTGCGTAAGTTTTCCCTACACAGATGAGTTTTCAGGCATCTCTTCAAGTAAAATAGACTCCGTGGATCGTATAGAGTTTGGTAATTCATTCCACCATTGGGGCACAACAGAGGAGAAGAGTCTGGCTAGAGATTCAGAGCCAAGCTGGGCTGGGAGCACCAGGCGTCTTTCACAAGCAGAGCGTAGTGGGCGAGAAGAAGTGTAGACCTGGAAGAGAGACCCCGGGTAGGCAGGAGCTGTTCTTGCCATTGTTTTGTAAGCCAAAAGAAGAGCTTTGAATTTGATTCAAGCTGCCACTGGAAGGGGGGTGACATGTGCTGTTTTAGGCTGGTTAAAGATCAGATGTGCTGCTGCATTCTGGATCATCTGCAGAAGTTTAAATGTACACGCAGGGAGGCCTGCCAGGGGGGAACTTAACCTACTTATCAATAATTGACAGCTTCATGGGTAGTTTTTTTCAGGAATAGTAAGATACTTCAGGAAGGAGAGCAAAGAAGAGATCAGACTCTGTAAAGAACAAAAGAAAAAAAATGTATTTGTCATCCGGCTCCACACAGATTCTCTACTGTGCATACTGGCTGCACAATGGCTGCACCTTTGACAGGGGTTTTGGCTTCAAAACAGTGCAATGGTAGACAGTGGAGCCACGCTGTCCATTCTATATAAAGTCTCCAGCGCAGACTCCCATTTGTGAGCTGAAATCTCCCCTCCTGCTTTGGACTGCAACACTTCTAACCGGTGCACCTGAGCAGAAAGTGTATGGCATTAACCTACTGCTCTTTATTTACCCATGTCTGCTTCTTGGCTTGTGTTGTAACACCTAGGCCTTATGTTCCTCTTAAAATGCCTTCATGCTCATCATTCAGTTTTATTATAAATGCAGAGGAAGTACATGTGTGACCTCTGGTAACACCAAGGGTAGCATTATTCCTGCATTCATGCATTGAAATCATTATGCTGTCTTATTTCTTGTCTTAACAGGCTCAATACATTCACATCAGCCACATTCACTTGACAATTTCAGCAATGTTATTAATTAAAAGACAGAAACGAGGCCTGATTTGCTTTTGTAAAAGAAAAAGAATCTGCCAATGGGATAGGAAAAAAAGTTTTCTTGTCAAATTTCTTCAATTGAAAATTATGTCTTCAAGAACCTTCACCAGTACATTTGTCTTCACCCACTGGCTTTTATTTTAACTTTCCAAGCAATTCAGGCATAGATTATTTTGTATGATCTTAAAATAAGACATTTTTTTCAACGGCTTAGATAAATGTGGCTCATATCGAGTAAAATAAGTTGTTTATAATAGAAATAAGACATTAACACTTGATTTTAATTTATTTGTCTATTTTATTTTTTATCAAAGAAAGTAACTTGCAATATTTTTTCATTTTTCTCCTAAGATAAACTTTTTTAAATGTTGATGCGATACAGCTGTCCTGACAGAGCTAAAATCATTTCTGATAGGATGGCTGGTACTTCATATTTACAGGATCTTTGCAAAGTTGAACGAACAGGAGGGTGAATAGAGGACCTGTGTGTGTGTGTGTGTGTGTGTGTGTGTTTTGAAACCTTATGCTTCATTGCCTGTATCCTGCTGTGTGAAAAATGAGTCATGGTGGTAGGTGGTAAAACACAAAACAATTATTTGAGTTCCAGGACATGTGTGAAGCAGACGACAGAAATTGTTCGGGATGTGCAGCTGGATAACAAACCTCTGCGCCACTGGACACCTATCAGCTTCAAATAGAGCAGTTTTTTCCTGCTCAAGAATCTGGTCTCTTTAGCTTCCAAATGGGGACACAACCAAATAGTGAACATGTCCCTGCCGCAACTATATATGAAACATGCTTCTTGCACCAAACTAAAAACGAGCATTTATTTTTCATGAATCAACACAATTCTTCAGTTTCAACATTTGGTATGTAGTCACTTCAATGATGTCAAGCAAACAAAGGATGATACAAATAAACCAATTAATTTCTTAGATATTTACATTTTAGAGTTTGTAGACCCCCTGAAATAGGGTTTGTGTGTTTAAATACACACACACACAAACACACATAAATGTGTGTATATATATATATATATATGTTGCTAGGGTTGCTAGGCGCTGCCCAAGTAGCTGCCTGTTGCAGCAGCTCTCTCTTCTTTGTCTGTTTCCTGTAAATTTTTGTCTCTTTTTCGTCATCTTTGTATTTGGAGTGGATCATTACTTTGTATGGTTCATTGTTGATCATGGACACCAAACTCTTTGTGGCTTCAGCGATATTTTTCCTACTTTTCTCCTGTGTTTGTCTGGAGATCCTACATGTAACCATGGCTGCATTGTTTACATGTGAAATCAGCTGTTAGCAGCCTGTAGCATGTCAATGCTAACTAGTGTAGGGCTTGATGATTTCCCTCAAGGTGAGGATGACGTGCTGGTTCTCAGGTGTGAGCTAAGAAGTGACGACATGGACCTGTCCTTCCATCCATCGTTGTTGGGAACGTGGGATCTATCTCCAGTGGGATGGACGAGCTAGCCGTGCTAACCCAGCAACAGAGGGGCGGCCGGAGGGCAGAGTGGCATCGTGCTGTTCACGGATGTGGCTGACGGAGCTAACATCGGATGCTGGCGCCACATTGGAGGAGCTTCACCTGCTGTGAGCAGACAGGATCCAGGAGACAGAGACTGAACAGACTGCTGGGGAGGCTCAGTCCTGGACCCTGTGGAGGTGGAGGCTGGCTGGGCTGGAGAGTGGTGGACGGGCTGTCGTCATCTATTTTCTTTGCTTTTTGTTCTTTCTATACACATTTGTTTTCTTAAATGCTGCTGTGACTCCTGAATTTCCCTCAGGGATAAAGTATTTTCTTTTCTTTTCTTTTCTTTTCTTTTCTTTTCTTTTCTTTTCTTTTCTTTTCTTTTCTTTTCTTTTCAATTCAATTCAATTCAATTCAATTCAATTCAATCAATTCAATATATAAACATATTAATACATTTTTCTACAGTAGAGTTAAGACTGTCCATCTGCAGGTGATTTCAGACCGACAAGCATACTTGAGCCATGGCTGCTTGTGTATCACAGCCACTGAGGGTCATACGGCTTAGCAGACAGCTCAAACTGATAAAGTCATGTTGTAGTTCATCGTCTACCTCACTGTGGGTAAAAAGAGTTATCAATTTTTAAAAACAAAATTCACGGATGAATTATTGACTTCTTAAGGTTAGACCAGTCCTGGTGCCTATGTGCTGAAGAATTGCAAGATCTTCCACAAGTTTTTTTTAGGATCCTGAGTGAGTTCCCTGAAATTTCAGTAAAAGTTGTCAGGATACACCTGATATTTTGGTACGTATTGGGTACTTCATGGTTAATAAAACTTATCACAGTCTTCAAAATGATCCAAACGTGAGTATTTTTATATTCCTTTTGGGCTGAAAGGGAAAACACGACTTGTGTTTGAAAAGACTAGAGGTGTTGGTGCACGTATTTCTTAACTACAGACAAAGCCAGACCAGCTGCTCCCCCTCCATTCAAGCTTCATTCAACGCTAGGCTAAAATGGATCTACTGAGCTTCCCAAAAAAAGATTTCAAGTTAGCATACATTTTTAATTATTAAATGACTGCTGAAGTACAGCCTCATTTCTTCCAACATGAGGACCTTGGTGTTACCAGCAGCCAGCACTGTATGAGGCTTTCTGAATATGTCAACAGCCATAACATGCTGCACACGCTACATTATTCAAGTCATAGGATTGTATGTCACATGCACACACTCACATGAAAACATTAATTAATTGCATTTATGCTGAGATATAAACAAACAAACTCCAACCATCCTGGCGCTGCCAACCACACACAGCCTCATTTGTCTGTGTGTCATTACCGCCTGCCAATGTAGGTCAGTGTGTGAGCATCCCAAACAGAGAAGGGGAGGAGGGAGGGGAGAGGAGGAGGAGTAGTAGGAGGAGGAGGAGGAGGAATGAAACATCCCTGAATGAATCAAACAAATGTTTTGATTTGAAACGGACGTTATGTTGTCTCCCTGCCTCGTGGCAACATGGGCACTGCTGTCACTGTGCCAACAAGTCCTGCCCTCCTCCTCCTCCTCTTCTTCTTCACCCTCCTCCCCCTCATTCTCTCAATGACACATGTGTACATGTTTCCTCGCAGTGTACTGTGTGTTTTATGTGTGTGTGTTGGAGTGTATGCAAGTGTGTGGGAAAAGCCTTGGGGGCGGATGCATATATGAATGTACTTGTAATGTACTTGTGTGTGTGTGTTGGAGTATGAAAGAAGCGGTGTGTGAGAGAGTGTGTGTGTTTGTACTTCATCCCGCCATGCTATTAATAGCAGTAAACTCTGAATGACCTCGACGCTGCTGGCGAGTCAGCCTGATTTAGTTTGGCGTCTCTCGGTGTAACGGCTCAGGCTGTAATAATATCGCCAACAGGACCAGGGCCCATCTCTCTCTGCACTGTACACTCCAGAGGTACAGTACAGCCGCCTCGCGCTTAACGTGCTTTGACAGGAAGTAAGTCCCCGTCCACTGTCCTCAATTCTCCACTGAGACTTCCTCCTTCTTCTCATCCTTCTTCTCCTGCTTAAGCTGTTTAGTCCAAACTTCAAACTGTTTTGGTCTGGATCATGTCAGGTCTGATAAGCAAATATGAAACTGTTGGCCAATGATGCTGTCATATCTGTCACAGCTTGTTGGAGACTATGCACATGACAGACCTATGAAGGTACCTGAAGAGGAAAAATCAGGTTGGGAGGTCTTTGTTCAGCGAAAGTGTCAACAATCCTGGAAATCGAGCTAGCTGCAACAGTGGAGGTTATAACTGCATATCATTCAGAGCTGCGATGACAGAGGTCAATAAAGGACCGTCCAGAGAGGTCACAGATATGAGGGACGAGTTTGAGCGGCAGCTCATCCTTGAAAAGCAGAAATTTTTTATCCTTCGTACTGACAGACAAACTGTCAGGTCCCATCATAGTTTCTCTCATACAACTGATGAGTGATGCGACATAGTTGTTCCTGGTTCACAGAACAGTGTAGCTCCTATCAAAGAAATTAACTCATCACTGAAGCTGTATGACATGACTTCTAAATTCTGAAATGTTTTCCAGGTTTCAAACAAGAAACTCCTGATCAGGAAAAGTTTCCACATTGTCTTCCTTGTATGCAAAGTTAAAATAATTGTTGTTGCAATAAAGCAGTACAACATGAATATGAGCAATAATAGCTTGTGAAACAGAAAAAAACATGAAAAAATCTTGTGCTTGAGTTGCTAACAAACTACATTTTTTCCAGTTTAGTTCCTTTGCATTTTTTGCAATAAGGAGTTCAACTAAAGGGGGGGGGGGCTAAGAAGATATATCCTTAATATCCAACAAAACTCAAAAAATACAGCAAACATAAAAAAACACATCAATTTAGTGTGAGCAGGTGACAGGTCATTCTTAAACCCAACAATCAGCTCACAAACTCATTGGAGCCACTTTGATAACTTCTACACCTGTTTGATATTTATGGGAATGATTACTCCTTCGTTTCTGCTGAGGATGACGGTAGCCAATCAGAGAGGGACTGGAAATGATCAGAAGTTATCAGAGAAGAAATGTTGTTCTTGTCTCCTCAACCATTCTTTGAGTTACGTTTAGTCTTCCATTAAATGTTGTGACTAGATAGTGCCCTTAATGCATTGTTTGGTTCTGGGAAAGGCTGCAGTGTGGGTGTTGCATCATCACACTGAGTGTGCGCCTTGTTGTATTATGTTTATGAAGAGCAGAGCAGGCATTCATGATACCTGTGGTTGTGTGTCATGTCAAGGAATTAAGCTGAAACCTCCTGTGTTGGCCTTAAACATGCCACAGTTAAAAGGTGAAGACTTGGTGAAGCTTTACTTTTCTTCACACATAAAAGAAGACAGATGTGCACTCTAATGCTTTACATCTTTGTTTTCTGCAGATAGTGACACCACACTAGTATCCACTTTTGTTTGCATTCACTTCCTTGTGAGATGACGTTGGATCACGTGGTGGGTCGCTCTTTCTGGTTTGATATGCTTTATGAAATCCTGTAGTGTGTGCTGGTCATTAATTTCAAATCTCGTAGTGAGTGGGTGTTAAAGATTTGAGAGATAACAATCTGTGAAGATTCTTCTTTTGTGTATGATACAACCCGATTTCAGAATCTTTTAAGATTTTTACAATTCAGTAATGTGAGCCAGGCGTCAGTGAGTGAACTGGGAGATGCCCCTCCTCCAGCAGCCAAACAGCTCAGATTTCCTGAAGGTGCTACAACCAAGTCATCCAAGTCCGTAACGATAATCCTGCATAAAATGTACAAGAAAGAACAAGTACACTTACAAGGAACAGTAAAAAGGTAATCATATCTGGTTACTACAAGTGAGGCTAATAAAACATTTAATACAACATCTGCAAGGACCAACAGCTGACAGCACTATGCTATTTAAATCAAATTACTTTCTTTAGCTGGAGCAGAGTGTTGGTGAGCGAGACCACAGACAGCTAACCACTCTGGTTTCCTCATGTCCACTGATCATGTCTTTCTTTTTCTCCGTCTGTTTTTCACTTTCTCCTTTCTGCGCTCTCTGTTGTTCAGCATTTACTGCAGACTGGAGAGTCCAAACACAAAACATCTTTTTTAAGAAACCACCCAAACTGTCTAGAAAACTTGTTTTGGATTTGGGTATCTCACTTTCATCTGTCATCTCCTCCGTCATGATTTGTGCTGTCCTAGGAGTCCCAGAGGCTCGTTCCGTTTTACATTGGGTGGCGACCAGCATAAATATGAAGCATAATAACATCAACATTTGATTCTGCTAAAACGACTGTTATTGTCAGCATTGGCTAATGCAACAGCACCCATATCTAAGTGTGTGTGTCTGTGTAAATATGCCATTTGGTCTATGAAACGACAAAAAGCAGGATAAAAATTATTGCCGGTACACCAACATGATACTGCTAGTTCAAAGTGATAGTACAAAGGCATAAGTTGACATCAGCGCTTCATCACAGTTACAACATCACAACTTAAAATGAGACTATAACAACCAAAGTAGGTTATTCCTAAACATTACTGATCAGCTTCATGGCCATGATCAGGCAGGACCTGATTGATTTTCAGCATGCCAAATTTCCAATGACGACACCACACCTGCTGGCAAAGTTAAGCGAGATAAGCAGAGTTAAGAGAGATCTGTGTTTTTCTCTTCCCTCTCTTTCCCTTGAAAAGGATTACTTGGATTTATTTTGTAGTAATGGTGGACACTAGAGCTGAACTCAAAAAGCAAAACAGAGCACAAGCTAAAGGCTAAAACACTGGTTCAGCTGTTTGTGGTGCTGCAGTGGTCTATTCAACCCTGAGTCAAGAGTCACGTCCTCAAGACAGTGGGTGCAAGTTAGGGCTGCACGATTATCGCAATCGCAATCGCAATCGCAATCGCAATCGCAATCGCAATCGCAATCGCAATGTCAGCACATGCAATTCAGATTTTTCTCCATGATAACCAAGCAAGTCTGTAGACTCATCATGACACAACTTTTTTTATTAAATCGCAATCGCAATCGCAATATTGTCCACCTAATCGCAAATCGCACCTTTTCCCCAAATCGTGCAGCACTAGTGCAAGTGCTCATGGGAAATGGGGTCTTTATCCCAGAAAAATACTAATTTTTTCAGATACTCCTCACAGCCCCTTTAACCTCACTATTTACCATTTAAACAAGCCACAACACAGCAGAGAGCTAACAAATCCTTCTAGAAAGGGCCCCAATGTTTGTAACTTATCATGAAGTGGAGATCTGAACAAAACAGGCAGCCCCACATAGTCATGAGCGAGCCTATTAGTTAAAAGAGAAATGACTCCGAATTCCATGGGTCACAGGTTATACATAAAAAGAAAATAAACTACAGAAAATGATGTAAAAATCAAGGATTAAAATCACAGAAATGATTCAGGTGCTGACAGGGCAGAGAGAAAGGAGCTCAGGCTCAAAGGATAAACAAATACAGACTGACAGATTGTGATGATTAACAAAATCTTTACAGAAACTAAATAAGTTAACAGGTGATGCAGACGTCTTGCTGAACATGATGTGCGTGCAGTTTTTAAGACGATTTAAAACAAACTGCCAGCATACTTCAAAGCTGCAAACACTTACAGTAGCAGCTGGTCTCAGTGGGAATTCACCATGTAATCCTGCCAGTGTTAATGCTGCTTTTCCCTTTTAGCCCCCTGAACATGTGTAGCCTTCACTGTATACTAGAGTGTGTGGTAGAAGCATTATTATTTTTTCATACAGTGATTAATGATTTAAAGACACAGCACATGCTCATTAAATAGGTCTTCCTGGACTTCTGCTTCAGTGTTAAATCAGAGAAATAAAACCTTTAGTGTGTTATTCTTCTTTTTATTCCATGTGAGATGCTGTGTTGGAGGCATTCTGAACTGATGCCAAAATGATCACAAGATCTCCTGCTGTAACATTTGGAAAAAAACACCTGATCCACACTGAGGCAATAAAGGACTAAAGCTAATCCGAGCTAATATTGTAATTTGGAAAAAAAAAACAACTCATAAAACCCTGAAATTAGAATGTTATTAGTTTTGTCTGACCTTTGGTTTGCGGGTATGACTGGCATCAGTTATGTTTTTTCCTCCAAGTTAATTAAAAAACAAAACAAAAAAACAAAAACAAAACAACAACAACAACAACAACAAAGTAGCTGTGATGCTGCTTTGGTCAATAGTTGTCTACCAAGAGGTGCCTACTGACATTACAAGTAGACTATGCTAATTCATAAAGTGAAACTCTTGAATTCACTGTGAGCATTTTTCTGCATACTTAGTAAGAACAAGTGCCATGGTTGAGAGAAAAGAAGAGATTTGTTAGTAAAAAAAAAAAAAAAAAGGAAAAAAAAATCTCCTTGTCTCCTCTCCCTGAAGACTAAATCGGATTTAACAGTTGAAATCAATCAGTCCGTCAACATGATTTGCCTCGTCCTAGAAAACAGCAGTTGGTGCTGAAATTTGTTAAACCAGCAGATGTGCTTTAAAAACTATCAAATGAAAGCTGGGAGGTTACATCAGGTTTCTGTAGGCCTCCTCAGCTTTTGACAGCGGGTGAGTGAGCGCAGAGTCAGCCAAGTTCATGTTTTGTGGGAGCAGACTCATGATAATCTAACTCCTAAAATCTGATCCGAAATACTTTGGCTGTTTTGGCAACAGCTCTGTAATCTGTGCAGCTGGTGGCCTGCTCAGCCATCGCAAAAATTGACACCACCGGGCGACGCTGGAACTGTCTGAGAGTTGAGGGGGAGCATGGCGCAGCACAGAGTATGAACACAGAGGAGGTGGCGGAAGGTTCCAGAGGGTTCCTCTGTCAGAGTGGGTGCAGACACCGAGGGAAACCTATAAGAGGTCTATCGTTACTCAAATGTGGAGCAGAGTACATGCCAGTTGCTGATGGTTCATGAACTGAGTCAGGTTTAAAGTCAACAATAATTAAAAAAACAATAATTAAAGCTGCAAGTGGCGATCAGGGCATGCTGCATGTGGAGCAAATTCTGCCACGCATCGAGTCAAGGTCTGGCCCCTACAGCAAGCATACATGGGTAAATTTAAAAAATAGAGTACTTTGCAGTTGTGCTTTTTACCTCTAGGTATGGCCATGACTTTGACATATTTATAATCTTCAGTAATGTGGGTTAGAGATGATTAAAGAAAGTGGGTGATTTGAAGCTTGTTTTAAGGTGTTTATTGATGTAAATTTAACTTGTGCCTAATGGTCGACACTATTCCTATCACCCAAATGCATCTGTATACAAGTCCAGAGAGGGACTGTGATCAGGTGTGTTAAATTTGAAACAGATAGGACAACATACATTAACAATACAACCATACATTTTCAGAGGGTGGCACTATTGCAGTATTACAGATCTGTGTTTAAAGATGTGTTGGGAGCTGCACCTTGATGGTGTGTGTGGTATCTGACGCAGATTGGGCCTTATATTAAGGAGCTACAAAGACTACCTGGTTCATGGTGAGATGTCAGAGTTTGATACAGCATCACCAACACACTCTTTAACTACACAACAGGATCTCATTAGTGATGCTTTATGAAAGGCTGAAAATATTTCTGAGCACAATTAAAAAGAAAATGTTATAAAAGCAAAGAGTTTCTAATCACAGAATAAAACATGAGTAGGCACTGTACTTTACGCTGAAAACAGTACATAGATATACTCAGACTCTAAACATGCTTCATAAGAGCTATCAAGGTTTTCATTTAGTCAAAAAAGGCTCAACTTTGGTGGTTGTTTGTGGCCGCGCCCACTGAGTTACATTAAATCCTTAAATAACTTTTTTCAGTATGTCAAGTGCCAGTCAGTATGTTTGGAGTTGATCTGATAAATAACCTGGAACCAATCCTTTCAAATATGTACCCTATAAGGTACATATTTACATATATTTCAGGTTTGAGATACATAATGTGTATACAGTTTTATTAAAAAAAAAAATCCTTCATGCCAAAAAACTTATTTTGAATTTGAATATTTTCAGTTCCAGAGAAATCGTTTAATTAGATTACTTTAACTGGTTGAATATATTATACGACTGTCTCAATAGTATGTAATCAAAGTTACAACTGTCAAGACCAACTTGAAAAATAACATGAACTTATGCTAGAGATGACTAAAACTTACTTTCATTTACACAAATCAGCTACCTCGATAACGTTGACAGGACTCTACGAGTGAATTCTTGCTCTGAGCCCGGGTCTGTGGTTTTCACTTTGAAACTTGGAGTTCTCTGTTTGGTGTGTTATTAGATGTCTATTTCTGTTTGCCACAGAGACTTTTTTTCTGAAACATTGTAGAGAAGTATAACTGAAACTTAAGTATCTCAGCAAGCAAGTACTGTCAATCACCTGAGCTGGAACCAGAAGTGTCCAGCCAGGCTCCAGAGGTGGCTCGTTCTACCCCAGCCAACCCTCTAGCTCAGCCCCTGCTACATGCCAACCGTTTTCTTGATAGTGCATTGGTGGGGAGGGTCAGAACTGAAGAATTTTCTAGTTCTTGGAGCAGAGATCTGAATTCCAATTGGCTGATTAGTCTGAAGGTAAGGGAAGACTCAGCTGAGCACCATTTGTGCTACACAGCTGAACACAGGATCACAGAGTGCAAGTTAACGATATCAACAGGTTTGTTAAATGTTGCTGGCATTAGCAGAGATACCAACACCAGCACTTCGGCCCTCTCAACAGATCAGCGTTCACATGCCTGTACTGTTTACACATCGCTTCAGTCCCAGTTGACTATGCACAGCCCATAAAACTATCTTCTTTTTCTATGACAATAGAGGGCAAACTGCACTGTTCTGCAAGAAGTCATTTGTGCTTGTTCGCAACTTGTAGTAGTGATCATTAACCAAAGTGAGTATTAACAAACCAACATGTCAACTAGTAATTTAGCTGTCAACTACCAAGGATGACAACATCTAATGTTTTAGTTAACAAAATGCTTTATTGACATGTAAGCCAACATTAAGAGCAGCAGAGTAGAATACTTGCAAGTAAATGTATTGACACAGAAACAGATTTATGTACAAGTGTCCAGTTAGACAACGTGCAAGATCACAAAAAACAACTTTCCTTCTGAAATCCTTTTTCTCTGAACTTCCATAAAAAATCTGACAGCAACAATGCCTTGAAATGTGACTCACCACAATTTACCTAACGTGATAAAGGATATTTAATTGAGGACACACCCATTCAAAAAGAGGAAAAAATGTAATAAATTTAGATAAATAAAACGGAACAAACCCCCAAAAACTACATCTAATTAACTGATCTGGTTTATATTCTGGATTTTCTTCAATTTATAATGATCATCATTTTTTTTTTAACCTAGGAGGTGGTATAATCAGTCATTTATAATAAAAGTCATTTGCATGATAATGACCCAGAAACTGTGTCCACTCCTTATATAAGGTCAATACACAGTCCCTCATACCAGACATTTTGGATGGTAGATTAACCTTTTTTCTGATGCCTCCATGAATAGTGTAATTTTGCCCACGTCTGTCCTGAGGAGAACTCCTTAGGGCAGCCCATGCCCTCCCTCCCTCCCTCCCTAAGTGATCTCCTTACTCGTCTCAACACTGCACAGGGTAAGCATGTGATGACAATAAATTTAATTTCCCCTTACGTTGCGAGCTGTGGGTCCAGGCTGCTTACCTTAAGAGGTTAAGCCCATAATGTTAGAGCACATAAGTAGTATAAACATTAAGGTCAAACTGTTCACTTCTGTGGGCATTAACACAGAAATCCCATAAAAAGGCCAGCACAAAGTTGTTTCATAGGCAGATCCATGTCACACATGTTCTTATATCAGCTGTTTTGACTTTCTTCCTGGAATTTCATTGCTACCAGGCAAACAAACACTGATATAAGATGAGTAATTGAAACATGGCTGCTGTATATGTGTGTCTGTATTAGGCGTGGGTGTGTGTGTGTGGGGGGGTGAGTGTGTGTGTACAGTGGCCTGTGCATTCATGCTTGTGAACGTAGCCCAAACAGCCTTTGTTGAAGGTTCAGATCCAGTTAAACAGAAACACCATCTGGCTCAAAATCACAGCAGAGATTTAACACAGCAGATTGGAGGAAGCAGACCTGTGCATGTGTGTGTGTGTGTGTGTGTGTGTGTGTGTGTGTGTGTGTGTGTGTGTGTGTGTGTGTGTAATCTGGATTTCAGCACTGTTGTCATACAAAACCTGCAATGAGTGTAAACAAACAGCGATCACAGCGTTCAGTGATTGTCACTGAATGCAGCTTATAAAACATTTTATCTGAAAAATCACACAAATCTACAATTAATATTTACTAATACTGTTTGTAGAGATTACTTTCTTGCATACAAGGTTATCTATACAACTGAAACAATGATTGATCCCTTACAACTTATTTTAATGCCCTTGTTTGACAGGAAATTAGATGTGTTGTTTATGCTAAATTAAAGACTAAAGCTAGAATTCGTGATAATCTGGGTATTTTTCAATTTCAAATGTGCCAAATTATAACTGAGGTTATCTTGAGGTGAGTTTTACATATAACAGGCCCATAGTGTGCTTGGGACATTAGATTAAAAAAAGCCAATTAAAAACAGTGGTTTGTGTTAATTAATGCTCTACAGGACTGCAATGTTAGATATAAAAAGTAGATCAAATACCATTAAAATGTATTTTAACACTGCTGTTCATACACTGGCTTTGCAGCGAGCAGGACAGGGGCTGTACTATGAATTGGCCAAACTTTCAGGGGAGCTTTCTGTGATTTATTTTATGCTGTATGTTGCATGGAAGCATATTATATGAACATAGTTGAAGGCCCTTACATTGAACACTGAAAGATAGGAAGTTTCCTTTTGTCCATATTAGGGCTAAATACGTTCCTTTTATATCATGCATCTTCCTGTTTGGTTTAAATTAACAAATCTGTGGCAAATTAATCAAAGGGTCATTTCAGTTAGTTGAATTTCGTAAATGTACATCAAATGTTAGATCAATTGATGAGAGCATCAGGTGCTTTAAAAAATTAAATCATGCACAGAACGATGTGCAGAAACAAGGTGAAAAACATAAACATTTTACAACTAGCTGCATACTTTGAGACCAAACAACGGCAGACATAACGGGAACCCCACGTGTAGTTGAACCATAACGACGCACATTTAAGTTTTCCTCTGACTGACCGAAAGTCACACCACTTAAAGTATAAACCTGACTGGCACTAACCACTTTGACCGTTTCACTTCGCCATGACGCTCACACCCATCTCCCCCTCTCTAGTGGGAACACCTGCAAGATTCACAGGCTCAACACACAGGCTCAACTCACAACGCTGTGTGGGAGCGCTCCATTTGTGTCAACCAACGCGGACGCCGAGCGGTGCATTCAATTACAAGGGGATGACCAACCTATGGGACGGGTCCAAGAAAGGGCTGCTGTTCCAGGAGAAGCGGTCGCACTGATTCGTTCGCTCGTGTTGAGAGTGTGGGCCCACAGCGCGGGTATCATCACCTCTAAACTCCTCACAGACCACGGCCTAGGTCATGACGTCCCCTTCATCAAAATGATGTGCTGGTTCAAGAAAGCCGCCGCAAAAAAAAAAATCAAGAGAAGTGACAATTTATATATATATATATATATAAATATATATATATATATATATATATATATATATATATATATATATATATATATATATATATATATATATATATATATATATATATATATATATATATATACACACACATATATATATATATGTTTTTGTTTGTGTGTGTGTGTTTGTGTGTGTGTTGAGAGTGTGCTTCCCGTTAAGTTAATTTATCGTGGCTGTGGAGAGTTTTCAGGAGAAGAAAGAAAAATACAGATTATCAGGTGAAGCTAAATCTAACCATTGCTGGCCTCGACCTTATGTACCAAAGGAATGTTTGAGGAGACAGTGAAATTACCCCTTTCAAGTAAAATAATGGTATGTGCTTGATTATACTTAAAGTAAATTTTTACCTTATTTCATTTTAAAACATGTTTAAAAGAATTTTCCACACTTGAAGAAATAAAAGCCTACTGGATTTTTGTAATTTATTAAAACTACTGTTTTATTTAAACTATACTTTCGGCTGTGAGTCAGTTTAAAAAAAACATAAATTGGCATCTTTGGTACTTAGACTACTTGTGCAGTAAATTATTATTATTGTTGATATTATTATTGATAGTGTTTTTTTTTTACCAAGCCCAGATGAGACACCACCAAGTGTGTTTGCGGTGCAGTACAGGTTGTTACCAACAGGAGACGCTCTGGTTACAGCCTAACAGAAATGAATCCTCGTGTGTGTGTGTGTGTGTGTGTGTGTGTGTGTGTGTGTGTGTGTGTGTGTGTGTGTGTGTGTGTGTGTGTGTGTAAGTTTCCTGTCCGGCAGAGTGATTTTTATTAGTAGACAATAGCGGCGCTCAGTGCTTCCCCGCCTCCCCCACCGCTCCCTGAAGAGGACACACACACACATACACACACACACACACACATACACACACTGTGCACGCGCTGTGTTTGCCGACATGAATTCAAACTATTACTGTCGTTGAGAAAACAAAGCCGGGGAGTCTGACTGCCCCCACAGCCTGCATGTGCGCTTTTACGTACACGCACGCACGAGCGCGTACAGGCTCAGACGGACGTGCGCTTTTACGCCTCGGCTCAGAATGGGATTTTACGCACACATACATAGACGAGAGGCTGCATGACGCACGGAACAATCACACGGACGAATTTAGGGAGAGGTGCACGCGCGTAAATACCGAAAGAGAGATTAAACGGGGCAGCTAAAAGTGACAGGTTTATGTTGCTGAAGACATTAAAGGTCTCACGTTGGAGACGAAAGCACGGAGAGGAAGAAGCAGAAAAGAGGAATTTGTTGACAAATTCACCAAGTTGGAGAGGCTCCTCCTCTCCGTGATGTAGCCGCGAGTCGGAACCTCCTTAATTACTAATTTCTTCTCATCCAAGCCACGCTCTCTCTCACTCCCCCTTCTCTCTCGCTCTTTCTCTCTCTGTCTGTCTCTGATCTCTCTTTCCACTCCTCCATCCATGCATCTCTCATCCTGACCCTCCTATCTCTCTCCTCTCTGTCTCTTTCGTTTCCAGACCGGATAACGGAGGCGGGCGAGCTTGGAGTTGTTCTTATATTTTAGTTGTTATTTATCTGTTGTTTTTGGGAGACCCGCCACCGGGCATGGAGGATATAAAGGACCCACCGACCGTCCACCGGTCCTCCTCCTTCAGCATCAAGAGTCTCCTGCTGCCCTCCAAGTGCGACAGACCGGACTTAGTTGCTGCAGCTGCCGCCGCGGTTGCCGGCATCCCCGGGACTCTCTCTCCTTCCCCGGGCTCTGACTCTGAGAAGTCACTTGAACCTCAAGAAGTGGACTCCACGGCCGGTGCTCTGGACACGGAGAAACCCGGTAAGGAGGAGCAGGGGGCAGAGGAGGAGGAGGGCGGAGGGGGAGGCGGAGGGGGGGATGGCATCAAGGCAACACCGGAGCAGAACACTAACGGTACTAATAACGGAAAAAACGGGAAATATGACAAGCCTCCGTTCAGCTACAACGCTTTGATCATGATGGCCATCAGACAGAGCCCCGAGAAGCGGCTTACGCTGAACGGCATCTATGAATTCATCATGAAAAACTTCCCATACTATCGAGAGCACAAGCAGGGCTGGCAGAACTCCATCCGGCACAATCTAAGTCTCAATAAGTGCTTCGTTAAGGTGCCCAGACACTACGACGACCCGGGGAAGGGCAACTACTGGATGTTAGACCCGAGCAGCGATGACGTTTTCATCGGCGGGACTACCGGGAAACTCCGGCGGCGCTCCGCCACCTCCAGAGGCAAGCTGGCCATGAAACGCGGGCTGCGCTTTGCGCCTCTCGGTTTGGGGATTAACGAGAGGGCAAACAACCCGCTCTACTGGCAGATTTCTCCTTTTCTCTCTCTTCACCATCACCACCATCACCCACACTACAACGGCTCGTCACCCGGGTTTTTGAACCAGGCTGCAGGTTACGGATCACTACTGCCTGCGGTGGAGCAGCTTAGTAACGGGGAGCTGGGACGCTCCATTCTCGGTGGGTCTGCCGCCGGGGCGCTGGGCTTGACGAACAGTTACGGTATGAATGCGTCGCCGGTCGGACTTCTCTCCGGACAGACTGCCGGGTATTTTGTCTCAGGGACCCAGCACGCTGCTGCAGCGGCTCAGGGGCCAACGGGAGGAGGACCACCGCCGCCTCCTCCACCGCCGCACCTCCAGCAGAGCGCACCAGGGTTCGGCGGCTTGGCGCCAAGCAGCTCCCCGCAGTCCCTGCTGTCGGACTCTCTTAGAAACACTTCTCTACCGGCCTTCTCTCCGGGAGTATCCGCGGGGTTCCCTGGGATGCTGTCCCATCAAAAGAGGGTTACCCCAAACGCTTTCCTAAACTGAAATCCCCTCCTCCCCCCTCCCCATCCACATCACCTCCCCGTGGACGGTACTGGGACGAGGACGCACAAAAGACGTCATGTTAAGGGCGAACATTAAGTGGTAAATATCAAAAATTGGTCGCTAAAATATACAGTATATACAAGAAGTGAAACTTTTGGCCATATTCCCGAAGAGCAACGGGTTTATTCTATTTTTTTTCTTTTTTTGTTGTTGTTGCATTTTACCGAAAAAGGGACAAACTTTGTTACCCGCGGGTTGTACAACTGTAAACTAGACTTGCCAAAGGTAACACTTAAGTATATTTCAAGCTATTTATATCTTGTAAAAAGATTTTCAGTTCATTCTTGGAGTCTTTTATTTATGTTTTGTATTTATTGTATAATGTATTTAAATTCTATTTGTCAGTGTATACTCATCAGTGTTAAGCATAATGGGTAGGGGTGAAGTAAGTAATACAGGGTTAATAATTATTTTATGAAAGACAATCGAGCAGAAAAAAGACAATCAGAGCTTTTTCGTTTCTTGTGTGTTTGGAGAAAAAAAGATTAGATAATGGATTTATAAAGCCTTAAAATCAGCTGAAACAATCAGGGGTGTATGAGGAAAAATAAGCCTACAAATCATATCTTTACTCAGGTTTGACCCCAGACAGGCCTCGTGACGGTGAAAATCCGAAAAGTAATGGGACTGTACTCTGTGAGGAGTTTCCTTCCAAAATAATGATATCCAAAGCAAATAAGGCTTATTTTCCAATATGGCGGGCCAAGAGTTAAGCCATAAGGCTAATAAACAAATGGATACAACAACTTTTGGGATTGAACTCTTCATGTACAGAAATATGCAAAACAATGAGGTTTAAAACGAGACTTGTGCATTTTTTCTTCAACGTTGGGCCCAAATTGTCCTATGTTTCTCTCACTGGAATAAGTCTAAGGCTTAAGTGTGTGTGTGTGTGTGTGTGTGTGTGTGTGTGTGTGTGTGTGTGTGTGTGTGTGTGTGTGTGTATTTGCAGGCCTGCGCGAACGTTAACCTGCTGCGCATGTGCGTATAAGCAAACAGCCTAAAATATTTTTCTCCCCGTCTTAAGAAAAAGTAGCGCTCTATCTGCCACCGTTCTCATTTGACGACCCGCTGAGCTGTTCTGGTTTCTGGTGAAGTTTGACAGAAAGTGACGGGCAATGGAGGGGAAGGCCTCTGCGCACAGGGCCGCCTTTTTTATTTTTTGTAAAGGTAACAACTCTTTGGGGCTCGAAAATTAAGCTCTGCTTAAAACACAAATATACATACACATGCATAAACACAAACACACACACACACACAGACACGCGCGCGCGTGCGCTCCATACAAAATTTTTCTTTTTATAAATTGATTGAAACAACCGTTAGACTGAGGTCGTAGGGTCGTTTTGACGTTGAAATTTCACTTCATAGTTTTTATTGTTGCCCCACTCGGCCACACATTTCACTTTTCCCCCCCAAACGGCCTATTTTTTTGAAAGTCAATTCCTGATGAACAGCGCGTTTTAAACGATCTGATTTTAGGAAGCCTGCAACCCATGAAGATACAAGGCCGTCAGCAAACTGCACACGTGACTTATTTTTTAAATATTTGTAATTACTGGAATGTTAAAGCTAATGGCTTTCAAGGCGTCTTGAACAAGGATCAGCTGATCTCAGCAGGGAGGATGTGCCGCCATTTTAAACCTGATTATTTTTTGTGGCCATAAGACAGCTACCAAGGTTGAAAAGAAAAGGTGATCATGTGATGTGAATGAGAAAAACATGGGGAAAAAAATCTGGCGCTGAGGTTTTATTTTTCGTTGTTGTTTTTTTTTTCCCAAGTCATTAAAAATTCCCCAGCAATCTTGTTACACTGTGGACAACCTTATTTTTTAGCTTGGAATTTAACTAAAGATTCTTAGAATTACAAATTTAATGCACATTTAGTATTTTTTTTTTCGCACAACCATCTTCACTTGGAGGTCTGTGCTGTAAGAAAACACTGTTTTCTACCATAAAATTAAAAAAAAAAAATTACTTGATGGGAAAAAAAAATTGGACGAGCTTGTTTAGTGAGTTAAATGAGATCAGATATATAATAAGATGCAATCTAGCCACTGCACTGTAAAAATATATTTTAATACTGCCATTTCATGGTATTTCTGTTTGCCTCTGTACAAAATGAAAATGTTGTGAATCAACATGTTTTAAAAGCTAATTTGATTATTTTTTCCTCTCTGCACAGAAACATGTCAAAATAAAATGCACAAAGCTCTGAAGTGTATTTTACCTTCTGCGACCCTTGTGACTGCATTAAAAATACTCATGGTAATATATTTTTTGAAGCACCAAATTTGCATTGTTTGACATACAGAGCATTGATGGTTGAAGGTATTGATTGGTCAATCCTCCTCACATCTCAGGTCTGCGCTGCCCAAGCTCAGAAACACTTTCTGTATCAGGTGAATTTTGTTCTTGCAGAAATACATCCAAAAAGTTATAGAAACAGGGGGGCCGGAAAATGGCAGAGGACACATCATTCAGCTTGTAGTTTGGGTAAATGCATCTCAAACTGAATAAAGGTGAAGAAAGTTTAATTCATATTCAACCATTTGAGCAGTGATTGCAAAAAAAAAAAAAAAAAAACTACAAAAAGGACTTACTGTAAAATCACTGTGGATTTTATTCGGAAAAACATACTACATTTAAATAATAAAAAAACACCTCAATTATTTTTACTTCATTTCCTTTTTTTTCTCCGTATTTAGTTTATAGTGGGTTATGTTTTTACAGTGCTACACTAATATTAAACTTATACAACCTCTGACCTAAATAAAAGCCTCCTGAAGCTCAAAATGAGGTTGACCTTGTCAACACAAACACACACACAAACAAACACACACACACACACACACACACACACACACACACACACACACACACACACACACACACACACACACACACACACACAGAGAGAGAGCTTACATGCACTATGCGTAACATAAATAAATTGAAATAATAATAAAGAAATCCGAATAGAAGCACAAAAATTCCTGCGGATACCGCCGAGGCTTTTTGGAATCAAATTTTTTAAATCGTAGAATTTTAAATTTCCCAAACAGAACCAGGATGAGCATGGTACCAGTCCAGCTGGATGCAGGCTGATTAGGCTTAGTTACTTTTTTGAATCTGTCACTTTTTCCTTTTGGGTTTTGTATAAAAGAAAGAAAATGTTCAGAGTTTCTTTTGTTTGTTTGTTTTTTTTTTGTTGGCACCTGTGTGTGTTCACTTGTAAGAAGTCTGTACCGTCTCTTTTGTTGCCGTCTATCTGTTTTTATTTTCAGAGAAACTAAAGTTGATTAAAAGGATGAAATAACTGAATGCAGTGTTTCGGCGTGATGGTGTGTATATGTAATGTACTGTTTTTTAAAATCTAAACCATAAGTATAAATGGCAAGATGAGATATTTCTGAATTTATTGTCTAAAAGTTTAACTAACCTGTAATTTTATTCACAGGGCAAGCAACAAAATACACACCCTTTACTTATAACCCAGGGTTTCATAAATTTACTCCACTTTGGTTTTAACAAGCAAAAGAAAAAAAAATAGAAGAGACCAATTTAAAAAAGGATATTTAAAAATAAAAGAATAAAAAATAACTGTTTTAAAATTGTTATCACAAGACTTCCACATAAATCATGGCTTGTAAAATTTGAACTTACTCCCTTAATAGGTGGAGATTTTTTATTTTTTTATTTTCTATTTACATTTAACGACTGGGCAATTTCTGTATTGTTCTTATTTCCTAAAATACTTTTATTTTCTGATCCCTACTTGTTTTATGTAAATATTTTAGTGTCTGTCATTCTCATAGATCGCAAACTGAATTTGTTGACTTCCAGAGAAGATGTAGCACTGAACACAAAGTTTTAAGTTTCAGGAAACAGCCCTGTTCATATATATATATATATATATATATATATATATATATATATATATATATATATATATATATATATACCATTTTCCAAGTCACAGATTTTATGACTTACAGATTGAAATCTATCAATGACATCTTGATAACTGAAGACTACATTATTCACACCAGCATCGATATTTACGTTTAGAAACGCTGTCAGCTTTGTCTGTTGTTGTCCATCTCTTCAGTTTAACTTCAAAATGATGTGTTTTCCAATATAATACTTATTTATATATATTGTCCTTGAAATGCTGGAACATTTTCTTACTAACATCGGACTCTTTAAACTGAGCAGACTTCAGTATTTTTAATTATTCTGAGGTTAATTTCCTCAGGTTCATGAGTGCTGCTTCATTTCAGTGCAGTTAGGTCTAAAATTGATTCTGAGGGTCTGTTTACACAGTCTGAGCTTGACTGCTTGGACCTCAGTGTGTAGCATCACATGACTTCTTTGTGTGTGTGTGTGTGTGTGTGTGTGTGTGTGTGTGTGTGTGTGTGTGTGTGTGTGTGTGTGTGTGTGCGTGTGTCAGTGTGTGTGTAAGAGTGCTCATCCAATCCTATTGAGCCAACACTCAGCTCACTGATGACCTGAAAAGGAAACACACGACTCAGTTTGAAGAATTACAGCTCAAACTGGAGTATCAGAAAAATGTATCACCGCCCGTTATTTAACATGTGTTAAATGTGTTTTCTGATGGCGCAGGCCTGTTGGCACTCCACAAAAATTCAGCAATCAAAAAAAGATGTGTTGTGTTTTCCCCTACTACTGTAAGTCAGTTTTCCTAACGTTTATTATCAGGTTGGTTATTTAATACATTGTCTCTTTGGTCACGGGTTTGTTTTCACATAATAAGTCACAAGGAGAGAGTCGGCTCCTTCACTTTGTCCCTTTAAAAATATCGTACCGCCCTATGTTGAATTTAAGTTGACATTTCTGAAGCAGATTTCATTGTGAGTTCTTAATGATGTTGCAGTGACATTTTCTTAAAAAAATACCAACATCTCTTTTCCAAATTTAATGATTTCAGTTAAGTTTATATGTTATTCAACCCAACAGGATTTAAGAATACCATGAAAACAGATTAGTTACTTGTTTAATAGGATGACATGACTAGGCAAAAATTGTGCCAGCTGTAGTAAATAAAGTCTGAAAATATAAAAAGTACTAACAAGATATATCTATTAACAACAACAATAATTTAAAAAAATGAGAAAAGTTGTGGATGCAAAACCGACAAACCATGAAGAAAAATTTCTGTGCTTTAGAAAGCCACCATCAAGTACAATAAATCAAATAAATAATAGACCGATAATGTTGCCACAAATAACTAGATACCTCAGCTAAGTGACTTTAGCAAGGTGCTTAAAAACAGATAAACAATATGGAGTAAATGGGGGAGAAGTGCGCAGGCCATCACTTTTCTCTTAGCTCTGTGAAATCGAGCGTTATAAAAAGTAAATAAACCAATAAATGGAAAAAGTTTGCGAGTCTTTCTGTACCTTTGGATCCTCTCCCACACCTTCCGCTGGATACTGTTTACCATAAAATGAAACAGCCTACGTAGAGCCTAAAAAAACTCGGATGTCTCTGTCTTTCTCCATGATCCTGTCTTTGTGTCTCTGCTTTTTTCTTTCATATTCATTCACACTAAGTATGATTGTTAATTTTATCTCCTACAGTGTTTTCTTGTCTCTGTTGCTTCATCCTGTCTCCTCTGTGTTGTTCTGCCCAGGTATCACTTTCTTTTCAGCCTCGTCTTGTCTTTATTTCTCTATAGTGTCTCAATAGGGGGTCTCAGACTGCGTCTCAGTTTGTTTTTGGTCCGGGTATCTGTCTTTGTCTCACAGTCTTGGTCTTTGTCTGTCTTTCTGTCCATCTCTGGGTGTCGGTGTGTCTTTTGGTCTGCTTCTCTGCAGCTTTAAGAGGAGTCTCTTTGGGAGAATTTAGGTCAGCATAGTGCTTCAGTCCACTCACTTGTTTTGGCAGCTGGGGCGGCCCACAGGGGCGGGGTTAGAGGGGGGAGGGTACATCGTGACGTCATTTAGTCCCTGAACCAGTGTTGTTAGGATGAGAACAGGTTCACACTTTAAAAAACCAACTGACAAAATTTAACGACCGCACAGCACAAGCCGAAGAAGGCTCAGAATCGATCACCTGAACACATTCGAGTTTTCCAACACTCGGCCGTAGAACAGAAAACCTCTGGTGAAATTATGCTTCAAATAAAAGATCATTACTCATGCTGATGATGCTTAATATTGCTGCATGAATGGAATCCAAGTTTACTTTCTGCATTTCTCTCTACATTATGTTATCACGGTGAGGCTTCAAATTCTGTATCTGCAGACATGGCCCGAAAAATCAGGTTCATCTTCTGAAAAATCAGAATCAGTCCATTTTACAGCCGTACATATGAGAACAACTTTTCAATAATTTCTCACAAGAAAAACTGAGGTCCTCCAGTGTCTAGAACTTTTTGTCCCCCACCAAAACCAAAATATATAAAAACATTAAATATCCTCAAATACAAATGCCTTTAACTTCTTATGGTTTAAAGGCCATTTTAAGTGACATATATGAACCTTTTATTTCAGCACTGTTACTGGATTTACTAAAAGGTATTTCTACCCTGATTTTAAAGGCCTGTGTACAAGAAAATAAATACAAGAAATGAAGAAGGCATGAGAAGGCCTCTGGAAAGTTCTAGTTCACTGTTCATGATTGTTGATGAAGTAATCCTAAAATATTAAATGTTAGCTTTTAGGCTGCTGTCATTTTAAAGGTAGATAGAAGAGACAGGAAAATAGATATTTGCTGTTGCTTGTTTTGTTTGAATAAAGTGTTTTACTTACAAACCAAAGTTTAAAAATAAAATAACAGATTTGAACAAGAATTGCTAACTGTAGATAAAATTGCTGCAAATTTATTGTAGCCAAGTTGATGTATAGTCTCATACTGCTATTTTTTCAAAGTCTTGAGTTTCTTGCACTAGGACAAACAATAGCACCCTGGTACTAGACATGAGTCATGATTTTTGAATAGTCAAAACGTTTCATAACAAAAAATCAAACATTAGAAATAAAGGTTGAAACTTTACACAATCGAATCGAATGTAGAACATGTTGATCATATCCATTCATTTATCTATCTAACTATCCTACAACAGTTTTGCACAGTCATTAAGAGGATCTTTATTTCCTGATGTCTGAATTTGGGGGGGGGGGGGGGGGCTGTTGGACTTCATCACTAACATGAGACAAAAATTCTGCTGTCCTGTTTCTTCCCCGAGCATGGTCACACATTATTTCACTGCTACCAAGAAAAAACTCCTCAGGTGCTAAAACACACAGTAAAAAGCCCACAAATCCACAGGTAAAGAACCACACCACAGCACAAAGCTAATCTCTCGTAAAAGCTAATGTGCAAGCTGCAGCTAAACATGTGAACAGCAGACTGGAGTTGTGTGTTTGTAACCTGACAGCTACGACATGTTGTGGGGGGGGCATTGCCACCCTCCAGGGCTGATAAGTGATGGTGATTGAGCGTTTGGACCATCCCTGTCCCCTGCAGAAACACAGTTTTACACTCTGTCAGCATCACATGCACACATGCACCAAACACAAACACACACACAAGCACACACACACACACTGCTATCCTGTTAAGCCACTTGAGGACAGACCAGCTGCTTTTGCTGAGTCAAGCCCTATGAACTGGATTTCTGAAGCTCTGAAGCTGGGGCGCACATCTTTTGAAATAAACATTTTAATTTGAAGCACGGACTGTACAAAATCCCTGTTCTAACCTTATTCATGTTTCCAACATGAGGAATGTAGCTGCCTATTGCAGCAGCTCTCTCTTCCTTCTCGTCTCTTTTTCGTCATCTTTGCATTTGGAGTTGGTAATTACTTGGTATGGCTCATTTGTTGGTCATGGACACCAAACTGGTTATGTATTCAGTTATGTTTTTACTATTTCTGCTCCTGTGTTTGTCTGGAGATCCTACATGTAACCATGCATTGTTTACAGATGAGATCAGCTATTGGCAGCCTGTAGCAAGTAAATGCTAACTGGTGCAAGGCCTGATGTTTTCTCACAAGGTGAGGAGAAGGAGGTGAGGACAACATGCTGGTACTGCGGTGTGAGCTCAGAAGTGACAACATCAACCTGTCCTTCCATCCATCATTATTGGGAACGTAAGATCTATCTCTGATAAGATGGGCAAGCTAGCCGTGCTAACCAGGCAACAGAGGGAATACCAGAGGACAGAGTAGCATCATGCTATTCACTGACATGGCTAACGGACCTAACATCAGACATTAACCACATTGGAAGAGCTTCACCTGCTGTGAGCAGACAGGATCCAGGAGACAGAGACTGAACAGACTGCTGAAGAAGCTCAGTCCTGGATCCTGTGGAGGTGGAGGCTGGCTGAACTAGAGAATGATGGACAAGCTGTCATCATCTATTTTCTTAAAGACCATTCTATTCTATTCTATTCTATTCTGAATAAGTTTACAGATTGCTAAATTGAAATGAATTTTTTTTCCAAATAACACATAAAGCTTTTTAGTTGATATTTTGTATACTCAGATGAGAACCAACTGTATCATTTCTCTCTGTAACAAAAGAAAAAAAGTCTTAAATCTGTCAATGTGCCTACAACAGGAAATTTATCAGCACAGATTTTTGGACAAAATACACATCAGATTATCATAAACATACAGATTATGGAGGTGTTGGTCACAGGATTTGTTCAGAGTAGGCCCTTTTTTAGACTTGGTGCAAAGCTAAGCTAACCAGCCAACTGTTGTAGCCTCAAACTCTACCCTACATCTTCTGTATCCACTTTGATACATTCTCAGCCCAATTTTGACTGTCATCAGCACCCTAATTTCTTATCATACACCAGTCAATACCAGTGGGCTTTAAACAATTACTTCTAAAGGCAGCAATACTGAATAATTTTCAAGGGCTAACACAAAGCTACAGTCATGAATAAAACAAACACACCTCTTATCTCCTTACTGGCTGTCAGGTCAATGATCCAGAAGCTGAACACATTTTCATCACAGACATTCAGATGTTCGTCCAGTGGGAGGACTTGTAGAGTATTCCATCAACACTCTACAGCAGAAAACAATATTAGTTATCAGCCAAGTCAGAAATACCTGAGAAAACCAGGAGTTGCCCCTTTGTTTACAGTTACAGACTCAGCCTGGATTTTTACTTCTAGTAGCGCACAGGAGGGTTACAGGGTGAAGCTAAAACACTGAGTTTGCCAGATACAAGACCTCTGAGGTTGAGAACTTTGGTTAATAGAAGGAAACAGTCTTTGATTGTTAAAAGAGCAGGGCAGCAAAATAAATGCTACATTTCTGCAAAATTGAAGAAAGAACTTCAGCAACAAATTGAAGTTGAAATTATCGCACCAAATGAAGAAACAAAATCTAGTCATTTTTATTTAAGTGAAATGCAGTCATTTCGTGGTCATTACATTTGGTCAGAAAATTAAATGCATGCATGTCATTTTGTTTGGGCTTTAAGACTCTAGTCCCTCACACAAAGAAGCTCCAGCATGTCCAACAAAAGCTACTAACAAGCGGGGTTTTTAACACTGTTACACTGATCTCTGCAGCAGCGTAGTCTTAGTGTCCCATTGTGTGACTTCATATTGCATATCAGTGTTGTGGAAGCGCAGCATGTAAACACACAGTGGGGACTCCACACACTCGAGATGTTGTTAGGCCCTGCCACCAGTGACGCAACATGTTGCTGCCTCTTATCATGTTTCTGTTTTGACCTCCAATGGTTGGTTGGAGGCATAAAGACTTCACTTCCCCATTACTTCTTTGTGAGCAACACAATGTTAACGAGGTGTAACAGAACTGTAAACATTCAACTTTGGAATGGCAACATGTAAGACCCTACTGCCTTCACTGACGTTCCAGGTGAACGCAAAAAACGTTTATCAGTTGTCTGCCGATGTCTCAGTATTTCTATTTCATCCCATTTTTAAGGTTCCTCAGAAAGCAAACTCATAGTTTGATAACCATGCTGTCAAAAGGAAGTAAAACAGCTGACCTCCTTGGAATAAATATGAGTAATGAAGACCTGGACTCATGTACCAAGGCCTTGTAATCTTTCCTGGTGTCTCAAAGCTGTCCCGGACTTGAACATCAAGAACTCAGGACTCAGCTGGGACTTGAGGTTTGGTGGCTCCACTACATCAAAGGAATAGTGATGCTGTTGCATCAAGAAAGTTAACAAATACACACACACACACACACACACACACACACACACACAAACACACAAACACACACACACACACACACACACACACACACACACACACACACACACACACACACACACACACACACACACACACACAACCCTCATGGTGGTGAATTACAGCTACAGATAGGCATCCATAATATCCATGTCGCACATACATCAGGACAAAGATACTATAGACTGTACAGCATGTGCAAACAGTGTTGCAATGAGTCTAACTTGTTTACTTGATTCCTTTCTTTTTTAATTTTCATCAAATTCTGCTCTTAATGCAACATTATTTCTATTCAAATTATCAGAAGCAACAGACAATCTTTGGTTACAAAAGGGTTTTACACTTAAACTGTGTCTGTGTCCCAAATCAAAGTGCATGAGTGCGTTCACACCAACAGTATAGAAAAACAGTGCACTTAAATTTGTTAGCCGGCACACTTAAAACTGTCTTAAAGTTGAGTGTGGAAACGGTAGACACTTCTCACCCTCAATGGTCGCCATATTGGCTACGTAGAGGAGGGGCAAGAACATATCAAACCATGGGTAATGGTTGTAATGAATGAATAGCAGAAGAACACCTGTGAATAGCTGTGAAAAGCAAACATTATGCAGTGTTTGCTCTGCCCAGTTCACAGTGTTCATAGTGCACTTTATAGAAGTGTGTGATTTGAGACACAGCCTGTGACTTATAAATACTTTTGTTTTATGTTTGATGTTTATCTTTCACTTTGTTTCTTGTCTTCACGCTGCTGAAATTTAACTTTGCTGTTTACTATACACATAATAAATAACAAACTGACAGGTTTTCAATCTGCTACTCGAGGAAGGGCTACTGGCAGTCCATGGTGTTTGGAAGATCCGCATGCAATGATATCATTTCAGGAAGTGTCATTAAAAAGATCTCCCTATTTTCAAACAACAGGTTACTCTGAGCAGTTTACAGACTGAGGAATTTTTAAACGTAAAAAGCTTTCTTAAATCCATGTTTCATGGGCATAAGAACCTCCTTTAAAGTTCATGCAAGGTCTGAGGAAAAAGTATTCCATTTTTATTACTGTTCCTCATCAGCAAAACATGCAGAAAATTGGGATTTCATTTTTAATTTGTTACCTTTTATTTAAGTTGAATAATTCAAAGACTTCTTGTTTTGTTTTGTCAAGCCTAAAAAAGCTACAGCTGTAGTTGCAGGCAGGAGCAAACACATTCACTATCCAAACAACCAATTAGAAGAAAGCTGGGGGTCAGAGGTCACAGCATCCTTGATCTGCTTTGAAAAAGAGGAAGCTTCAAGGGAAACAAGGGTCAGACAGAGCTGAAATAGTTCAAACAGGTTGAAATCTTCAAAAAAGGTCTAAAGCCCCTGTCTTTCAGACTGTCTGTCATTTGATCAAAGCTGCAATTTAAACGGTTTCACTGATAATTAGGGGGTTGAATCCATTACGATCCAAAACTTACATTCAATATGTCACCGTCGGTGTAAAATCTGCAGGACATTCCACCCTGTACTTTTACAAAGCAGTTTAAATCAAATGATTAACTCATATTGGAGCAATATCTTGATTTTAAAATTAAGAAAATCATGAATCAAATAGTTTAAATACCAACAAGTAGGGCTGGGACGATACGCCTATCTTGATTCAATATTTCATTTTTTTTGCGATTTTTAGTTTGCTTCTTTAGCACCAGACCAAGTGAAAAAGTTGAACAACGATGGTGTTGACAGACTGTATCAGGAGCTATATTTCCCCCAAACATGTACATCAAATGTGAGTCAGTTTTTAGGATTTATTTAAGGGATCTGACATCTCAACTTTTTTTCAACCCAGGTTATAAACAAAGACTAAAATGAGAGACTTAAATTTAAAAAAAAAAATAAAAAAAATCACAATATAAAATTGACAGACAAAACTCCCAGTACTATGCCACGACAATTTTCACCCAGCCCTACTAAGAAGCACTACAAAGTGTAACCTCCACAGCAGTGAATCTTATCTTGTGTAGCTTTCGGGATCCTATCCCGGATCTGCCAATCAACCCACCGCCAGCTTGTGTTTTACTCTGCTCATTCTGTGTGCACCAAAAGGAATCAGCTGTTCGTGTCAAGAGAGCTGGAAAGTTGAACAACAAAGGCAAAGAACAGGCAGATTTTAGCTCCACTCCCAACTCCTGCTACATGGAGCAAGAAAATTGAGATAATTGTTGAATGGTAACAACTTAAAAGGGATTGGATAAGCCAAGAGGAGAAAGATGAGTGAACACCAGCAACAACTAAGGTAGGGAAAGGGTCTGGAAAGCCATACACAGGTATTCATTTGTTTATTTTTGTGTTACAGTGAGATGTTGCAAAGCTAACATGCTAGCTTTACAACCAAGTGCTATGATCTTCATAATGGAAATACAAGCAGTTACCTTGTCTGAGAATGAAAGATTTTCTTTGGATACAAGTAACAATATAATGTTGATGAACTGTCTCATTCTCACCTGTCTGTTGTCGGTTTGTCTCGTGTTTGTAAGAAAGTGTTCAAGTCATTACGTCTGTGTAGGTGAACCTCACACCTCAACCTTGTCTACCAGGCTTAATATTCTCATGTAAAAAGCAGCATCTAAAGACCATCTCAGACTGATTCAGAGGAGTGTTTTAGCAGAACGTCAGCAATAATCTTCATCTAAAAGAGACACCAGAGGATAGTCACATGACCCTTCAAATACACTGGAGGACAGTATAGTGGAGCAGAGGTGTCGTAATTTATATCAAGAAGTGAAACTGTCACTGAAGACACTCAAGAGGGAAAATGAACTTGAATTTATCACTGACATGTTTTCTTAAGCTCTAAAAGTCATTATATCAACTTTTAGCTCTGCTGCCCACTGAGCTCAGTGTCATGACAAAACATCCCCCACATTTCACTCTCATCTGACATAACAGACCCTCAGAATGGGCTCTCTCAGGTTTGGCGTCCACCGTGTGTCCCCTCTTAATGCTTGATTCTCTTTTGTCTGCCATCTTGTCAGGTATTTCCGGCTGTACTCTGTTTGATAGCGCCGGTTTCAGAGATCAAAACATGTGCCTGCAGACATCGTCTCTGCTGCTTCCTCAACACTCAGCGGTTCACGCCTGACTGAGCCGGAGAGGCCTTCAGGACTGACACACACACACAGACACACACACAGACACACACACACACACTTCACTACAAGTCCCCTATAGAGGGTTTGGCTTTTAGCTGCATGACACTAGCATGCAGTCAGATGTTTTTATGCGATGTAAAGATAAGATAGAGGTGGAAGGTGTGGTGTTTAAGAATGACTTTAAAGATTCGTACAATTATTTCATCATTCATGACAGTCTTCTGAAGTTAACATACTACTACACTTTATCTTGTTCATTCTGCGCTTATATCACATGAAGCAGATGTAATCAGAAGACATTTGGAGGTTCTGGTTTGCTCCGGGTCTGCAGTGAATTAAATAAAATAAAAAGCTTATCTATGTAATGTTTTATATCTTATTAGACTTTGTATGAGCCACAGTCAAGTGATAAGTCCAGAAAACAGTCTTATTTATAGATAGTAAAACACAAAAGTGACTCCTAGATTGTTTGTCAAGATCTGCCAATATGGTAAGAAAAAAAAAAAGTGCTTGTCAAGCTCAGTCTATAGAAGACACTAAACCAGTCCACTTTTAACTGAAACATTTTTATAGACATGTCTAACGAGAGAGTTTTTACCAAAAGTAAAACATGAACACTTAGATATCAGTTTTTGTAGTGCAGTATTACACAGCAGCCACTGCTGCATTTTTCAAAGCTGCCTGCTGAACCATTTTTAAAACTTGTACCAATCAGTTATTGAGACTCTGAAATGTTTTTAGAAATTAAGCACGCAGTCAAAAACATACAATAACCCCTCGCCCACAGCACAAAGACGACAGTCCTTCAACAGCAACCATATAAACCTTTTCCAGAGGTCACCCTATGGTCTCTCTACAGTTTCCTGTTTCATCCATCGTCCTTCTTCTAAGGTAAATGCATGAAAGACCAAAAATAAAAGCTTAAAAAAAGGAGTAAACTTAAAAAAAAAATAAATAAAAAGAATTTGGCCCCTCAGTGCTACCTTTTACCACAGGTCTCTAGTGGGACTTGACATCAAGGGAAATTCCCTTAGAAATCAACCAGAAAAAAAACTGAGAAATTGTGTTTGGTATATTCAAACACATTAGAAAACTTCATAAAACCAGGACTTTTTTTGCTGTAGTTAAAAGTAGTTATTCTTATGCTGAAAGGTTTCCACCTGCTTTCTCTTATCACCAGTGTTTGCTCTGAACCAGGAACTGTTTGCATGCTGTTTTCTTTTTAAAATAAGCCAGAATAAGCATCAGACCATGTAAGTACAGTGTGATAAAGTAGTTGTGCTGATATAGTCAGAGCTTTTGTTGGTCAGAGATCATCAGCTTTGGCACATTAAATGCCTCCTTATCAGGCGTCTGTATACATGTTTGTATAGTAAACATGTTTAGATTACATGTTGTTACATTCTACTTTCTTTCAGGAGCTGGTGTTGATGATTGGTCTGCGGGGTACATGATGACAGCGCTGTGTGTTGAAAATGTAGAAAGAAAAAAAAAGTCAGACGTGCTTGCAAACTTTGGTGTCTAGTTTCTGTCACACTCAGTTTCATCTAACCCATGGCTCGAGACAACGAGACAGAAACACAGCGATACACACACACACAGCACTCAAAATGCTGTACTGTAACACCGTGTACAGCCAGACGTCCTTTTGAAAAACTGCTGAAGACACGGCACAAGTTTTTTGCTTTTTGGAGCCGTGCATCCAGATTTGAGAACAATGGACTGAATTGTTTCCATCAAAGTTTCAGGCACCAGTTTAATATTCTGCTGGTTTTTAGTAACCTTCTCCTTGTTAACTATTGCCTGCCTACCAATAAAGAAGAGAAAAGCCCAAATTTCAGTTTCAGGATGGTAACAGTTTATGGATATTGAGGCACTAATGTCTCCCTGCTATGTATTGAGGTGTAGGGACTAAGCTGCAGGTTTTGGAGGTGTGTTATTCTGGTCCTCTGCCGTTTGAGCCTCTGTGTTAAGTGGAGTCTAATCTGCTGCATAGCTAAAGTTTGAAGGGCATTTGACCATTGCACTGCTGAACAAAGTCCTTCAGGTCATTAGCACCAACTAATCCGGAGCTGCACAGCTCCACACTCCCATCGGTTTGTGGGACAAGGGGCTCAGCAAGTGGTCGCCTTAAGAAAAGAAAAGCCTGGACAACCATCAGAGAGGAAATAAACTTCATTTCACAAAAAATCAAGAAACAAAACATTATGTCAACGTTAAAATGTGGTTTGGTTAACTTCATAGTTTTATCATATTGTTGAGTGTATGTTTGAGATTGTTCTTTAAGCTAAAGGCAGAATATATCTATCTTCTCCTTAATCTTTAAATTCAGTGATTGTGACCTCAAATGGAAGCTGGAAAGAAAGAAAGAAAAAGTTTTACACTGAATGCTGTGCTGGGATGATTAGGATTTTAAGGTACAGCTTCAAACTTTGATCTAGGTTGGAAAATTATCCTGTATGTTTTATTCATGTATTTGTTAATTTATTTAAATGTATATCTTACCGTCTTGTCCTCACAGAGTTGTGCAAAATCTGAGTTTCAGTCTCGCTCAGTTAAAAAAAGTAGGTTTTCTAAATAACTTTAGTTGTGAAAGATACAGAAAGCATTCCACATAAAGAACCATAACTAATGCAAAAGTACACAGTATCTGTAAAATCTGTATTTATTCATTTTTGCATTTTAAGCATTTCTAAAAATGACCTGGATTGCATCAGTATTATCCCAGAGATATTTTCGATATTGGATGAAGAGTTCAACCATTAACATGCTATTAATCTGTAAAATACTAGACTAACTCCACCTCAAAAACAGTGACGTGATGTTCACATGTAATAATAAAATCCTATAATTTTAAATAACCTTGTTTTATATACATTTCTACACTTTCACTTTGGTAACGTTCAGATCTTTTACTTTTGATGTTGACTTTTGTTGTTTTTTGTGTTGCAGCTTCTATAAAAGTAGAAAAAAAAACAGGTAATACTTCCACCAAGTGTGTTTCTGATGGTTTCTGTACAAGTTTTACATTTTTCTGTTTTTATGCCAAAGCCTTCTGTTTTATGCTGCACAGATATTTTTAATGAATAAAGATTTTATCATTGTAATTTCTGTGTTAGCAGATCTTGTCATTAGTTTTGGAGAAACATGCTGCAGGACTGCAGCTTTAACCAGCCAGCCAGCTGGCTTTTGTGCATTTAAGGAAGCACTGAGTCATGTTTGCTCTCTGTAATTATGGAAACAAAAGAAGTGAAATGAAAAACTAGAGCCTCCGGATTTTTGTTTTTCTCTTTATTTACTCTTCTGAATTTCTGGCACTTTGTTTTGGGTCCAGGATTAAACCAATTTATTTACCCGTTAAATTACAAAGACTGAAATGTATGAGATTAGAATCAAACAAAAAAAGTCTACGAAAAACTTTATGAGCTGGATTTTCTGCTGAGGTGAGTTCTGAATTCTAGCTTAGGGCTGTTTTAGGAGAAACAACACAGAGGCGGTAGGATTTTGCATCTCTGCATTTCTTTACATCACATGTAGGAAGAAAGAGATTCTTCAGAGTGTAGGGATTTGTTTGGAGTCTTGGTGCTTGTTTTGCATTTTTAAAACTATAGGACAGATTTTCTTGAGTACATTATAAGACAGAGGGTTCATACAAGCTTCATGTTCAAACTCAAAAAACTTGTTTTTTTTTCCTGGTGGGGTAATTCAAAGTAGAGCAGTGTTACAAAGAAATATAAAAAAGATTGAAACATTAAACGCATTATCCCAGTATAACAAAGATAAGACAAAGTGTGGGAAAACTTGAATGCCCTTTGTTTGCAGGGAATGTTGGTGAACTGGTGAATTTGGCATGTTGAAACTGTGACAGACAGAGGAACAGACAGGCAGGCAGGCAGACGGGCAGACAGACGTTCACAGCGTGTGTCACATCATGTAATCTGCATGTTGTTGTTTATGATTGACGTTTGCAGAGCTGAAGACACCCAGAGGAACGGTCTCATTTTAAAGATGTGAAGTCTCAGAGGATGACGGCAGCAAATCACCGCTGAGAGAGAAGCAGGAAGGAGGAGAAAGACTTGAAAGGTAAGAAGATGATTTCACGTCACCAAATGAGTCCCTGAATATCTGACAGCATGCTCAGGTTATGTGAGTGGGGTCTACTTCCTCCTTTTAGCTTTGTGTCTTGGGCCTTACATTTTTCCTTCATTTCTTTATGTCATCAATATATGAGTGAAGTGAACAGTGCTTTTAAGTCTCTATTAACCCCTCTTGTTTCTGTGTATGTTCAAAACTATTCTTTCTCTGTATAGTTGCTCCAGTGGAGGAAAAATCTTACAATATATTACAATAAATTGTTTTATGTACCAAAAATTATTGACCTGGGATTATTCTCATATTGTGTAAATTTTACCACTTCATGAGTAAAATATTCTGATAAACTTCTCAAACTGGTTCAACAAAGAGCAGCTGGAGAGAAAACAGGAAGCAGTCATTTTTTGTTAGACATTGGTTTGTTGTTATCCCTACATAACCCAGACAAGTAGAACAGTAAGTGATGGGTGCTTCTCTGCAACAGACTCAAATTTTACTCTTGCGAAGAAAAAAAGAATTTCAGTGTAACAGTAATTTCCCACCGTGCTGGCAGTCAGTGAATGCAGCACAGTGTTGCTAGCATTCCAGCAGTATATATATCATCATCAGACCATTGTTTACTTTTTATTTAATTCATTTCCATTATTGTCAAGGCTCAACAATACCTGAATTATGCCAAATGTATTTTTGTTTTGTTTTTTCACGGTAATTTTGTGGGTTTTTTATTCATGCTTTTTTTGTGGATTTATCTCAAAGCTGATTAAAAATGTTTTCTCTAGCATGAGCTCTATTTGGTTTGCTGGTATAAAGATTAAGAAAAACGATTTTTATACGGTTTTAACTCAAAAAATTAAAATATTTACCTTTTTAAATGCTAGACGAAACAAATATCATCCACCGATTTCTATATCGTTCAAATCAGCCAAATGCTAATTCTAACCTTTTTGTAAATTTATATTAAACACTCTCCTCTCATTAGTTATATCTTTTATTGTTTGTGTGTTTGTGGTTTCAGTTGGAGGAGCCTGGGGCTTCACATACTGTGGACATGTGGTCTGTTTTCTTGAGAGGCTTTTAGATAAGAAAATATTTCTAAAATATTTTTTCAAAATAACAAATTGCAACGATTGTTCTAAAATGTTCCAGATGTGTGAAAGGTTGAATTTTTTAACCCAACATTCTCACCCCCAAGTTTTAAAATATTCATAATTCTTTCTTTAATTCTCATATTTTTCTACATTAAATTAATTTAAAAATGAAGAAAATAAATTAATCTTACTTTTATAATATGATAACGGTTGCTGTTTTTTCTTAATTACATTTTTGTTATGTTTTTAATGATTTTAACGTTTTCCTTTTCCACTTTTGCACCAAGCACAATACATATTACTGTCCTCTTATTCTTCTGCTACTTTTTCTAGGGTGAAAAAAAAATAAATGACACATATTGATAGCCCTTTTTTGGAACTGAAGCTACTTTTTTGTGGTTGTGTGTTATATATTTTGAACATATGCCGGGCAAAAAAACAAACAAACAAAAAAATAAATAAAAAACAACTTAAGCTGAAACCAAAAACTTAGCTTGTTAAGGATTGAATTGAATGTTCACATGTGCTTGAAACACTTCCAACAATTTGAATTGTGTTTTTTTTTTTTTTTTTTTTAAATGTGCAGTGGTTCATAAGTCTGAATTTAGTGAGATAATTTAGCTGAAATAAAAAAAAAAATCTTTAAGTCTGAAAAATATTGTCGAAGCGCATTTGCCTATTTACATAAAGGAATAGTTCCACAAATAATTTGTGTTTTACACAGAAAAGCATCTTCAGAAAATAAACACATTACTATAAACAGAGCAGGAACAATGTTTAGTAACACCGACAAGCAAACACACACACACACACACACACACACACACACACACACACACACACACACACACACACACACACACACACACACACACACACACACACACACACACACACACACACAACCCCAAACATGCACACAGTTCTGCCAGAAGGAGAAAAAAACATGTTGGTCTATGAATCCTATGAGGAAATGCATTAAACATTTTGTGCCATTTGATTTGAATTTAAATGAAACACTTTTAAGCTTAATGTGCAGAAACACACTTTATAAAAGGTAAACACTGATTTCTTTTTAATCAATAAGCCTGATAATATTTACATCTTTGTATACAGATGACAAACCGACTGTTTCTGCTCATAGTAATTGCTGTTAGAATCCACTGACAGAAGCACGAGGTAAAAAAAACCCAAATTAAATAACTTTAGTTTTAGATGGATTATTAACCCCATGGTCCATTACTATAAGAGGTTTAAAAATCTAAAATCACCAACTGTAACTGACAATTGTTTATGTTGAACCAATAATCTCCCGTTGTATGCAAACAAGCTGAAAATACAACCAGGATTCCTTCAATCTCTGAATGTGATTCCGCAAATCTCCCTTAATTTGGAGGATTACAGGTCAGGTGGTTTAAATCAACCTTAAAATAATTTAATCTGTAACATTGAAGGCTACGCTTGGATCTCGTTAAAGGTCTATTTGGTTGTGTCATCTACTTAAAGTCACTAATTTCTTGTTTATTGCACCTTAAGGTAAAAATAAAAGTTTAAAGGGTTTATGAGGTAAATGGAAACAACTTGTGTTTCCTAAAGCAAAACGATTAAATGTTTGTTTACACCGCTCCGTCGTGCTTCTGACACATCAGAGTGTTTCTGACGCAACAATGTTTGAGCAGGCTATTCAACCTTGCTCGTGCATTATTCCGTGCTTTTATTTTTTATAATTCGACTTAGTTAAGTCAATTGAGCGCTACGTTGACATATTTTGGCAGCATTTGGTGGCCTTGAACTCTCTGCGGTCTGTTTTAAAGCCATGGGCTTCAGACGCACTTCAAATGCAGCAAAACTGTGCTGCAGTATTTTCAAACAAACAACGCTGAAAAAAAAATAAAAGAAGAAGAGCTCTGACCCGGGCTGGCTGTGGCGCCCGGCGCTCGCTCCCACCCCGCCCCCTGGTGAAGATCGCGTGCAGGATCCAGGCAACCCAGAGCGTGCTGAGGGAGTGCTCACTGCTGCACACCCAGGCGACGTGACCTTCCCTTCGCCAGCGTAGTGGGGGCTGCCCAACTCACTGAGCATGCCCAGTAGTATCCGCAGCGTTTCGTGACAACACTAATAGTCTGCATGGATCACTGGCACGCAGAGTCACTTCTAATTAGAATTATCTCAGTCTTCCACCAGGGTTCTATGTTTTTTTTTTCCTTTCGTAGAGCACCGTACTCTGAGTGGTCGGCCAAGGTGCCAGTTGCTCTGCTGACTCCGCCCCTTTTCCTTCCTCTTCGACTTCCTTTGCTCTACTACGGTCGGAGGGCCAACCTCGGATCCACCTCCCTACCCTCCCCCCTGTTTCTACACATGGAACCAGAAAATAAAGGGGCAGGAAGGGGGACATCCCCAAACCCGCTCTTCATCCTCACCTCATGGTTTCACGCTCTATTATGTATGCATGCTTTCATTTCTGCTGCGTGAGTCGTATGTTCTCGCTACTTTCCTTCCTACCTTTCATCCTTCCTTCCACCCTACAACCATCTGCTATGAGCACCGTCAACGGAGATTGCAGAATGTTCAAGATGTGCAGCAACGGTGAGGTACAGTCACAGTCCAACGCCTTCTCTCTGCTCCTGAGACCTTCGCCATTTTAAACCTACTGAGTTTTGGCTGCAGAGCCAAGCTACTGTGGTGGGAATTGGGGGAGGGTTAAACAAGGGGGGAGGTGGAAAGCGATGAATGTCACCCAACCAGCTCTGATCCTAGCTGGTACCTCGTCCAGTAATTGACTTTATTTACCAGAGGAAGGAAACAATTTGGCCTTCGCCATTTAGCCGTCGCTTGCGCTAAATTAACAGACTACTTGAAGAACAAACTCTTTGTGTCTCTAAATCCTCTCTCGTTTGTTCGTATTGTTCCTGTTTGATCTGCGTTTCCATCACCATCAATCTCTTCTAAAGAGACCTGCGGCCAGCGTGAAGGCTCACAAAGCTGGAAGCTCCAGGCCTCTGGCTTTACAAATAGAAGGTCAAAGGTCAGAGCTTGGCTATAGGTGCAGGAGCTTCCTCCGTGGAAGTTTCAATCATTAGGCTACAAAAACAGACAAAATAAAACATCAAAATGAACAGTGAAAGAATTAATCTAGGAAGAGAAAGGTCTTTAAATCAGATGTAGAGTGAATATAAGCTGTACTTTGATTGAGACACCAACTCAGAGAAGAACCAACGTTACTACCGCAGAGCTTTGGCAGACCCTCTGAACCGAACAAAAGATAAAGAGGGCAGGAAGAGTTCAGGAGGGAAGGTGAGACCGGATTTAAACTGTACGTCGGCAGACACACAGACAGGCTGGACAGGCTGCTACAACTCAGATGGACAAACAGGGAGGAGGAAAGAGACAAACACTCGAAGAAAATATCAACCAAACAGACAGACAGTCAGTCACACAGACGGAGAGACAGACAGGTGTTGGAGCTGAGTGGACTGGTAGAGAAAGACAGTGGTATTGAAACAGGCAGGTAGACAGACAAACTGCCACAGAGTTAGAAAAACAAACCTCGAGACACCTGTGCAAAGAGCCACCAAACAGCCAGCACCTATAGACTGATTGACTGGCTCAGTATGGATGAAAGCTAAACCAAAAAGTTTAGTTTCTTAAGATGTGTTCAGTGTAAAAAATTAAAACAAAATTATATTAGGTTGCAAATAGACCAAAAACCCCAGGGTTTGTTCCTGGAAAAATACTTCGTCACGCACAGAATATTCATCCATGTATTAATAAAAACAATGCTTATGTGCTAATGAAGGAATAGGGCTCTCATTTTGTCTACACCTGGGATACCTTGGAAAAAGTGATGAAATCAACCATGATACCCAGAAAACTTCCTGGAGGCAGGTATTTTTCTTATCCCTTAAGTATACTTCTCTTACTTCTGACAACTGTTATGGTTCATTCGTTGGTGGTGTAATCTCTTCTAGTGGTTCCAGGTTCATTAATCCTCATGTAACTGTTCGTATAGTATTTCAGTAAAGGGAAATTACAGTTATTCATGCCTGTTTCTGCAAATGTCAAATACATTGTGACACCTTGTTATGAAATACTAACCCTTTTTAAAACAAATTCGAGTCTCATCGACAAAAAATGCAGCAGCTGTGTTTAAGTAACCTTCAGTGTCTAAGACAGCATTTAAATTATCTTTTAAGGGACCCTAACCACTTGAATCAATGTTATCATGTTGTCTGTCTACTCGTAAGTTTATGTTTCCGTGCAGCCCTGATAAGTTGAGGAACTCTGTTGCACCAGTTTTGAAAAAACTCTCAAGAGTGGGTTCCTAAAACAGCTACTTGAACAGCTGTGCTGCTAACTGTTCCCCTTTAATGTGTTTTTATTCTAATCATGTGTGTTTTTATTGAAGCTGACTGGGTACTTCTCAGGCTGACCTTACCCAAGTTATTTTTCAGGGATGCTGTTTTGGATCTATTTTATTGATTTGCTGTTGTTTTTCTGTTACTTTAGGAGAACTGCATTTGAAATTGATGTGTTTTTGATAAACAGGGAAAATGACATACAGGGCAAGTACTAAAACTTTAGGGTCTGTTTTAAATATTATGTATTCCAGGAAATATCACTGGATGTGTTTGTTTTTCTTTTTTTTGTCATGTGGTTTACATGCAATGGTCTGTATGATTGCTTCTTGTCCACACAGAAACTCTGTGGAGCAGCTCACAACATGGTTAAAAGGTGACTTTTGTTTCACGTTGGACTTTTACTTTGAATGTCTGGACTGAAAATTTTGCTTGTTTTTTACTAGTCCATTTCCCAATACACAAAGTAGACTGTATCAGCTCAACAATCATCTGGATATTTATGGTTTATAATGCATTTTGTTGTGGACAAACTACATACAGAATAGGACAGCTTGTTTGGTTAGAGATGTGCTACCACATCAGGGAAAGGGCAAGCTGTTTAAGGAAGGTCCCACCAAGAGTACATTCCATTACTGTCATACCATTCAAAACGCCAGAAAAATATCAAGCAGGTCTTAATATGTCAAATGCAATATGCCAAAAACTGGCATGATGACCCAACCACATCCAGCCAAATTTTTCCAGCGTGCAAACTGGGATAGCTTTTTGGATATTGTGACCCACAATCCTAGGCAGCTGGAGATACGTCACATCGACTGAACAGCTGACAGAGAAGAGACAGATGTGCTCTGGACTGCGAGTGACGTTTGAGCAGAGGATCAAACTTAAAGTGGTATGTCCCAATGGTATGATAACTGCTTGATAACTATGCCGTTGGTAATGACGGCTGCAGTTCATAGCGCAGTATAGAGATAGTGTTGAGTCTTTGGATGTAATCCTGAATGCCTTTTTTTAGGAAACCCCAGGGCAGATGTTTGAAGGTACCTTTCAGTGATCCAGAGTGTTTAAATGTGTGTTTTAATGTAACCCTAAGCAGTAATCACTGGTTGTTTGTGTGTCCAGTTTGACAGTGTCTGTATTAACATGCTTGTTTATCATCTTTTTTTATACCCGAAACAACTCTGATTAAAAAAACACCTGTTTTTTTAACTTGATGTTGTGTTATGCTTGATATGTATTTTTCAGATTACACTTACTGTATTATTCTATTGAGTATATACTTATTGTAAGGTTTTTCTCTCGTTTACTATATTACTCTGTTAATTTCCCTATTGTGGGATGAATAAAGGAATATCTTATCCTATACTTTTAAGCTTTTTTTGTGTTAAGGTACCCTTCTGCTTCAGCACCATCTAGCATCACTTCTGGAGTTCACGTTGGCATCAGTTTGATATATTATTAGTCACATCATGTTCAAAGGTATTCAGGTTCACTTATGTGCCTGATGTTTTAGTTTTTACCATGTGGTTGAAATGAAACAGTATGTTAGTTAGGTTTATACAAATAGTCCTTGTTGTATTATCAAACTTATGGTACGCTTTGGGATTTGTTTAGCGTATGTTTCCTTTGCCTTGTCCTAACTGATTCTATTATTTGAGAAATCCTTGATAAGTAGACAGTAAGTCAGAGAATATTTACTGTTAGGGTGGCAATATGAGCGTAAAAGCCTTATTCTTATTTTTGCAATTGTGAGGATCTGTTGTTCCTATTTGAGTGAATCATTGGGGGTTTGTCCGTCATTCAGAGAGGTCACCTTGGACCTCACCCAACAATAACTCAAAGACTTATAAATGAGGACAGCAGGTAATCCAGTTTTCTTAAATTGTTGTTTAAGAGCAGACCCACTCTCCTTTTCATAGAAAAATACATGCTAAAAAAAATCCTGGTTCAAGGTGGAGATGAATGAGGAAGCAAGGTGAGAGAAATGTGTGGGGGAGGATGGTCAAAGGCTGCCTCAGCAGCAGGAGGTGGAGGATGTTCATGGAGGACAGGAGGAGAGAGGCTGGAGGAGGGGTAAGAGGAGGACGAGGAGAGGAATGTTCATAAGACATGACACATGAGGAAAAGAGGCTAAAGGAGGAGGTCAGACTGAGACTAACAATGAACGATGAGGAGATGGAGGAAGAGGAGAGAGGACACAAGACAATAAGAGAGGCAGGAGGTGAAAGAAGGAGGTGGTGGTGAGGGGACAAGCTTAAGCCAGATGAGAGAGAAGGAATGTCAGGAGGACAGTGGGAGCTGAAAGAGGAGGTCAGAGAAGGGGGAGCAGCAAGAGAGGAAAACGAGTGGAGGAGAGATACCTGAGGAGGAAAAATAGGAAGAAGAGAGAGGAGATGGAGGAGGAGTCGGTTTGGAGACCCAGCAAGAGGAGGCGCAGCGTGGTGCCAGCACAGGATAAACACTAAAACCTGCAGAGTTTTTGAAGGCGTGGCCTGTTTGACCTCCTCCTCACCTCCTCATTCTTCAAACCATCCTCCTCCACCATCCTGCCTTCGTGGTCCTGGGTGCTCATGGATACCAAAATCGTCCAATGAAAATGGGAGGTGACCAGCCTGAGAGCCAATGGGTGGACCAGAAAGCAGCGGCTCATGTTCCTCCTCTTTCCACGTCTTCTTCTGTGATCTTAACCGACGCCCCTTTGCATGACCACTAATCATCTAAGAAGGCAAAGCGATGGAGCTGCTGCCCCAGCTCTTGTCAGCTGATTGGCTCAGCTGGGCTTGAGGTCAATAACGCAGAGAAGAGGTGTTATAAACTGAAAGAACATCCACTTTGCCTCCACGGGAATCACTGTCTTAAAGGTTAAAGGTCAAGACCAGAGCTTAGACACTGTAGTAAACAAAATTACATTTTGTGTAAATGTTAGTACAGCAGCTTGTGGAGCAGCTGAACTTTTCATGAGGCAATATGAGTTTTTTTCCTGTTTTGTGCAGAGGCAGAGCAAAGGAAAAGAAACGGCTTGTATCTGTGTGTTTTCTTCCATATTCTTTATCTTGTCTACAATACACTTCAACACTGCTATTTTGTTAGCTGAAACACTTGAACTTTACTTGAACAAGTTTTGGCTAAATGTTTTTTTTTTGGTATGAGATAAATACGATAAACAAATGAGTGATGCAGTTCAGCTGGTTTGTATACATTTATTTACTGTGGTATCATTTGCAACACCATTTATAGCTGCAGACTTTATGTCCACATAAATATAATGCAATGATAATGCATCAAAATAAACTTTATTCTGTATTTATCTAAAAGGTATTGGTGCTTTTATATTATTGCAAAAGTTTTTTGTATGTTATTATAATTTTAAATCTACTGTTTTTCATCAATATCAATTTGCAGATTGCATATTAAATTAAGCTTAAATGGCCAAATCTGGCTCATTCACATTAGGAAAGTCAGAGGTTATGCTAATTTATATGTAATACCAAGTCATTAACAAAAGAAAGACACAAAAAACCTTGAAATCAAAATCTTGACAAATTCTGAAAACACATGGTGTTTCAATATGGTCAGCAGTTACATTATTCAGGGGGCTAAAACATGCTGCTTCAGTGCTTTAGTGAATTAACCCACAAAATTAAACTTTTATACAACTATAAATTAAACATTAAAAACATTCTGTTTCCCCCTTTTTTTGCTGTTGGTACAACTCACAAATAAAGTCCATCAATACGTTTTTTGTTATTGGTTGTAGATTTTTTAAGAGGGTAAGTATGTTTTAAAGAAAAACTACAACTAGTAGAAAAACTAATACCATCACTTTGTATTAAATTTAGTTGTGTATATTTTAGTTTTTTAAACATTTCAATAACTAACTAAAAGTATGTTTCACTAAGACATACAACTCTGTAGTGGGAGTTAGGAATTGGATGGTCCACACTTTTTCCTGGTCTTTTTGAAGGTGATGAACCAATAAATAAATAAATCAATGCCAGATCGAATCACTGTTTTTCAAACCTCTGTTTCTGTTCAAACTTTGGAGAACAGAACAACATTGTTAGTGAGAGTTCAGTTTTAATTTTATTGTTAAAATGTGGGGGTAAAAAGTCTTTCTGGATTTAAGAGATTTGAAAACAGAGATTTAGTGTCATCTGAGGAATATTGTATAGTTCATCTGCTGATTTTGCTGAACAGAATCAAAACAGGGTGAGACGAGATGGGGGTGGACAGCTCCTTTGTCCACCCAGAAGGTATAACTCTGCATTTGGCAAAACAACAAACTATAAATTCTCAAACTGAAACTAATCATCAAAAGATATCGTTTTCTATGATAAAAAAAAAATCTGTTTATACAGCTTGTATAAAAATAACCCTTCAGTTTCATTGTACAGTCTTAACACTATACAAGTTTAAAGTTAAAAATCACATAAAACTCCATATTTCAATTTACAGTGATGCCGTCGCACTTGCATTTGTTCAGATGCAGGAACAGCAGCAGCTAAAGTCCTCTTTCAGCTCACTCAGCCAGTCTGACACAGCTAAAACTCACTGTGTTGTGGTTTTTGTTTGCTTTGTGTCTATTTCCTTCAGTTTGATTGGTGTCTCTTTCAATCTGAGCATTATGTGTTTGATCTGCCCTCGCTGTCTCTCATCTTCTTTTCTCTGCTGATGACTGGTCAGCCATTAACCACCAATCAAATTAGCTTTCTAAATAAACTGAGCGATATACCATATAATGTTTTGTCACCCTGTCAACAGTAAGAGTAGAAATCATGAGTACTTCAGTTGATGTGCCATGACTCCTCCTAATAAATTTTATGTGTGACCAATTAGAATCAAGTATGAAACACATTAAGGTTGTTAATAAGAAAGATGGATTATAATTTCATTTAATTTCACATATTAACAATGGGGCATTTTTTTAGAGTCACATAATAATTTCTCAGATAAAAGTATTCATGATTTTATTATATATTCTAGTACGTTTTTTTTTTTTTCAGTTTTATAGTTACTGGTAAAAGTAATTTGACATTCTTTAAAAATCATGATCATTTTTTTTTCTTTTCATTCTTGTGTAAATTTAAAAGTATTTCATTTTAATTTAATTTAACTCATTTTATCATCATACAAAGCAGGGCAATCTTCTACATTAAAGCTGATTTATTTGCTTTAGCTGAAACTTCAAGCTTTCTTCTTTATTTTTTTCTCCAGTTCTTTTCCTACTGCACAAATGTAGAAAAAAGCAGAGACAGACAGAAAGAGAGGTGTACCTCCTAGCCCCAGTCTCCCCTATTTTATAGTGCATTATATTGTACAGTGCAGCGCATGTCGCTCGTTCTCCCTGTAGTGAATCAATAACGCTCGCACACATTTACTCATGGAGCACTGAAGAGCAGAGTTTGCAGCCCTGTGGAAAAGTTGGCGGGTAACTGGTATTTTCTTTCAACACTGTTCGCGTGTCTGAGCGCGCGCAGCTGCAGAGATGACGGTGAAGTATTTATGATTTAACCCACAGGATTTCACCTTGTACATTTGATACTTTAAAAAACACAGTTCTAATCTTCCTCACCGTCTTTGGTCGTTGCTTTATTTGGACAGTTTCTTTTTCTATAAGGCCCAAAGGCCAAGTCAAAAACTCCTGATACGTTTTGGGGCTTTCTTTTCAACACCGCCTATTTTTAAACGCACAATTTATAGTTCTGAGAAGAATGTCGATTTAACCTAAATTATATTACGTAGTACTTTCTTTTTTTTTTCCCACTAATGTTGTGAATTATCTCTTTTCTCTCGCCCGAGGTCTTGGCTCGCCTCTCTAAAATTGGCCCGTCTACTGTAAATGAAGAATAAAAATATAAAATAAAAGAAATAAAAAAAACTGACACCAAGAATGTGGATTTCTTAGACCCATTAGAACCAGAGAGCAGCAGTTTCTTGAAGTTTCGTTGGACTTTACGTCTTTCATATACATTTAGTTATGTTTTAATAGTATAGGCAAAAATATTCTAATCACGGCTGACCTAGTACTAAAGACTGGCTGAAATAAAATAAAAAAAAAGAAGTCATTTTTGAAAATAACGCGGTCAGCAGCACTTTCACCTAATTTGCAGAGGCGAACCAAAAAGCACAGGAATAATAATAAAGATATGTCTGTAATTTTACATTGTCCATAAACCCACTGTTAAATATTTAGAGGCAAAATGAGAAAGAAAGAAAGAAAGAAAGAAAGAAAGAAAGAAAGAAAGAAAGAAAGAAAGAAAGAAAGAAAGAAAGAAAGAAAGAAATTAAAATGGACCTAAAAAAAAAAGATAGCGTCAATGTGTGACAAATAAGGAATGCAGGCGAGTGTATTTTGTTTACTTCTGGCCTAACACTTTGAAGAAGGAGGAAAATAAATAATCTGATTCAGACGCCTTCATAATTTACCCGGAGAGGAGGGGCCGGCTCATTATTCCAAACGTCAAAATAAAAGTCGAGTTGCTCCTAAGCAAGCACCCAACATTGGTGTTCCCGTCTGTCGACTGCAGAAATTGTTTTTTGCTAACTTCGTGTTAGTTAATTCTAAACTCTATGTCTACTATGGAAGCTTTGAATTCTCTAATCAATTTTATTTTCCACAGTGTGGCTGCTTTTTTTAATGTTCCTCACTGCGCTAATAAAGACGAAAGTTATCAGAGCTCAGCAGTACCAACATGCAGTCGCCTCCCTCTCACATTCAAACTCGTTACATTTACCACATTAACTTTTGAATTTTGAAACAGTTTCTTGCCCAAATGTTCATTGTTTTGAAATGCAGTTGAACAGTTGTAGACAGGAAGTGGAAACAACAAAAAACGGGTAAAAAGTATTTTTGTTCACAGTCAGCATTTAGATAAAATACAGTCAATAGGAAGTGACAAGGGTTAAAAAAATACAGATGCATCTGTGTCAACATTACAAATAACTTTTAAAAATAACTCACTCCTCTTCTAAGTCACATGGGCAGTTAAAGACATATTTTATATGTTCATCAAGGTGATATCTCACTGAGTGCAAATGCTATTGTGTTGCAAATGATGGAAATATACAAAAAGATATTGCTTGGAAAGTGTACAGCTAAGTAATTTTGCAGTATTAAAGTAGAATCCAACATGTACAAATTCATATTTTTGAACAGCTTTCTCATTTAGATCAGTCTATGATGTTTTTAATAATTAATACTGACAGACACTACTTTTGCCCAAGTTTACATACAAAGAAACACAGGGTTAAACACTGTTTCAAAGCCATTATGTGCATTTATTATTCAAACTAAAATTGTCAAAGCACATGGGCCTCAAACTGCCCTGGGTGTTTGCATGTGACTTTTGTTTTGCAGGAGGCATTGTACAGCTCTTTGCTGCTCTTAATGTTCCTGATCATGTCTCTCAGGGTTATTTTAGTGTCACTGTGCATAAACACAACATCAGCTGCTTGCCCAAACTGTGAAATGTTGGTGAAAATGAGCAGATAATTAGGCAGAGGAAGCAGTGACCAGCGGCCGTGTGCTCACATCACATTCTTTCTCCTCAGCTCAGTGTAATCTGAGAAGACGCCTCCAGCCGCAAGCTGCAGTTTGAGACATGATGCAGCATTAAAAGAGGAGGAAAATAAATAAAAACAACCTGTTAGTCAACACGATCCACTTTGCTGCTGGTCAGTGAAATCAATATGTGCAAACATGAGCCGCTTCTCTGCCCGCAGCCATGACACTAATCTGTGATGTCACCTGGGTGATATTTACCCCGAGCCTCTCAAAAGACTGGAGAGGGTTGATACTCTGACTTATCCAACCCTCAGTCTATAAATCTAGTCAACTGTCAATTTATCCATCCATCTATGGATACACTTATCTGTTCATCATCCATTCCCCCGGTCACCTGACGGTCCATCTATCCATCCATTTTTCCTTGCATCCATCAATCCATTCACCAATTATCTGAGGGTATCAATTCGTCCATCAGCTAAACAATCTATATATTCATCCATGCACCCATGAACCAAACTCTCTCCATCCATCCTCCCTTGTTGCAGGATTATTCTGGAATAAAGTTCAAAAGCTGAAAAGTCTTATTTTCTGACAGGCATATTTTCCCACTTGTTAACGTCATCTAGGAAACAAACCATTCCTCCAGAGCTGATGATTGAGAAACCTTCACTTTCGTGCTTTTCTACAGATGTGTAGATCTGGATCCAGGGATTTGCCTCGGTTCAGCCACCAGAGCAGATGTTGGGCTGTATGTGTGGGGGTTTGCTCAAAAACAACAATAAGACGTGTTTGTGAAGCAAAAGTAATGACCTGGCATATTGATAGGGAGAATAAAAGATATGGTTGAAATAAAGTAGAGGAGCATGTTCTAAAAAACTTGGACAAGAAAGATGATGATACATGGTGTCTTAATGTCTATCCTTCAGGTCTGAAATTTCAAGGGGTTGGGTGTGTGGCAACGGACGATTATAACTCGGCAGGATCCACTTATTCTCACTTTTTTTTGATTTATTTGGTACAAGAGGAGGATAACGGCATGGTACAGGAAAGGTCTTTCTCTAAAAATGGCAAAAAAAACCATAACAAAACCCATACTATCATTGATTTTGAGAGACCTTCTGTCAGCAAAACTGAAGAATGTAACATCATGCACGTAAACAGCTGTATTGGTGAATATATGGTGGAGAGAAGTGATGGCCCTAAATCTGAGATTTTTCTTCGTATAAGGCAATAATTAATGTGGTTCAGTACATAAAATGTAAACATCCAAAGGCCCTGTAACTGGTATGTGTGTGTGTGTGTGTGTGTGTGTGTGTGTGTGTGTGTGTGTGTGTGTGTGTGTGTGTGTGTGTGTGTGTGTTTGTGTGTGTGCGTGTTTCACTGGTATAGTCATTGTTAAGTAATATTTTTAATTCACAGACACGCATTAAACGTTACATATACAGCAGGCAAAGGTTCCCTTTAAAAAAAACTTGCAATGAAGAAAAAGTGTTTCTCTCCTTTTCCCTCACCACAGTTGCAACTATTTTAATGCATTCTTTAGCGACTTCATTAACATAAAAAGCCTCAAAATTTACAGCGTGCATCAAACTTTTAGAGAGCAGGGTATGCCGAAATTCTGAAGAGACCTGCAACTGGGACACAGCTTGAATGTTTAGATGAGAGGGCAGATGGTGGAGGGAGGGTAAACCGATGAGGAAAAAAAGAAAAAATAACATCCAGCATGCTTATCCTCACAGGGAGGAGGGGCAAAGAACAGCCAGGCTGATGGGACTTTTGGTCTTAATTTGGTGAGCAAAAGTAATTCAACTATTGTTGTGTTATAACTTATGCCTCATTTGTTTTCTTGTTACTGTATAACAGAAAAAAAATCATACTTTAATCATTCAAACATATCTTTGCAGTTTGATTATCACTCCAACCGTGTGTCGACTCATTGCGTTTGGAGCTTCACACACTCACCTGAGGAAATCTACATACAGCACTGTTTGCCAACTGTGACCCTAAAGCTCCTTTACGTGCCAACCAACAAGCTTACAGGTCACTAATGTTAGCAACCGCAAAGATAAATACCCAGTAATAATCTCCACAGCAGCAATATAACCACAGAGCAAGCGCGGGCTTTAATGGAGCAGAATGAGCTAAAAAGAAGCACAGAAGGCTAACGACACAAGGTCTCAGCAGGGCGGCGGTCAAAAATAAAAAAGGCAATTACACCTGCAGCACAAGTGGAGGCTAATCCAGCATGTCAACTGTAGCTTACAGAGAAAATGAGCAAGAAAATCAGCGAACTCCTTCCAACAAAGACTTTAAATGCTGCAGATGGGTACAGAAAAAGCAGATTTGTCTTCAGCATCTTCCCTTTTTGGGCATTGCTTCATGTGAATTGCTTCTTAGTGTGTGAAATACACTTCTATCATTGTCTTAGTACAACAATTACTCACACAAACTGTGGGATTTTGTTCTTTTAATAACTGAAGTACAAATATTCATTCATTCAGATGTATAATCATAGACCCATGGGTCCCCAACCATTAGTCTGCCAAATGCAAAGTTTAAACCGCTCACTCCCACAAGACCTGTATAATCCATTTGTGCTAAAAATCATGACCTGTAATGACCTGGCTTGTCTGGGTCATAATTCAACGTTGTGTTGTCTATATCAGCATTTAAACACACTAATTTTATTCAATATGGTCCCAAAAACCGTTTTCAGACCCAAGGTGTTCAAGCCTTTTCAGTGGTGGCTCCCAAACTGTGGAACGATCTGCCACAAGAAATTAAAACATTACCCCATCCTACAGGCTTTTAAATCAAGTATTAAAACTCATTTAGATTCTTTGGCTTTTAATTTAGCATTTGAGTTGCATGATCTCTGTCCTTTTATGTCTTTTATGGTCTTAACCCCTGTGTTTTTATGGCTCTCATTTGTTTCTCTGTGTTATTCTAATCTATTTTACTTTTTTTATGACGTTCTTATTGGATTTTTACTGTGCAGCACTTTAGTTAACTATATTGTTTTCAAAACGTGCTATATCAGTAAACTTGATTGGATTGGATTAGAACATCTTTTGTAATGTTGTCTTCTTCCGACAGTGTAAGCCTGCAAAGTGGGAACAAGTCCTTTCAGTAGACATTTTCCGAATAGCTGCAGGTGTCCCAAAGAAAAACTGTTGAATCAGTCTCATCACTGCCTTTAAAAATGTTGTAGCTATTAGTCACCAGAACTTATGCGATTATGTGGCCAAGGGTTAAAGAAACCAGGATTCCCATTTGTCAGAAAGTACACAATGCTGAGACATGTACTTGTGAAACTTGCTTTTCTGTTGACCTTTAGATGAACTATATGACATCTTCTTTTCTGTCCTATGGTATATAAGAAAGCGAGGAACTGACCCTCGTTGAGCTTCACTGCAGACTGTGCAACGCTCTGTTTAGCTTGCTCCCTCTTGCAAAAAATAAAGATCAGACAAAGACACTTGGATAGTTTGTCGTGCTGTATCATAGACCTAAAGAGAAATTTCCAATAAAAAAGGTAGCCTGGGCATCAACTGTGTGGTTGTAAAATTTTGAAAACTTAGCTTAATAAACTTCTTATCTTCCTTATTCCTCCACTGTTTCCTCAGTGGGGGCCCTCTGCGCTGGGCGCTGCAATAACAATCACAAAGCTGGCTGGGACGTCTCTGTCTCATGGTGACCATCAGCTTTGGCAGGTGGGGGGGGGGGGGGGGGGGGGGGTGTCTGAGGCAGTGCTTCACTGCTGTGGGCCCCTCGGTGGCCTCTAGCAAGGTGGGTATCTGAGTGGAGGCGTCCTGGCCTTTGGGCCGTGAACAGCGCCCAGTGCAGATGGCCTCCTGTGAGTGTGTTTCCTAAACTGGCTCCTCTGTACTCAGCAACACATCTTTAAACCACATTATCTGTAGGTGTGCATGCGTCTCTACATGTGTGCATGCGTCTCTACATGTGTGCGTGTGTGCGTGCTGGGATGGAGGTGGGGGGTTGGATTAAGTCAGATGAAGGAATCTCTGACGGCCAAGTCACCAGTTTTCAACTCCTCAAAGCTCCAATCCAAAATCACGAAGTGAAGCCTTTCATAAAGCTATGTCATAATAACGTACAAGACTGGTTTGTATAAGTTATGATCCAAAGTTTAAGCTTACAGATTCAACATTTTAGTTTTTTTTTTTTTCACTTGTATCAGCAAAATTGGATGAAAGTAATCATTCTTCTATGATCAGGCACAAAGGAAAGACGTTACACATTTCGGATGCATGACAGCATGGACAGATCTGTTCAGTGTCCATAAACAGAAACTATAAAGCAAAAGCCTTGATAACAGTAACCAAACATGACTTTTTAACCTCCAAGCCCTCAAAAATGAGCTATTCAGACCACTGCTGAACCAGGCTGTTACAGCTTTTTTCCATTGGTTTGTCTCATTTATTGAAACAGAAATTACATTCTTAAAACCTCAAAGATCATTTGGCGAAACGGTCTAACAGTTCAGCACAACACCATGTTTCACCTGCAAAAGCTCATATCTCCCCTAAAACAGTCATGTGTCAAAACCAAATTTCTTTCTCGTATAAATAGTCAGTGCCCCCAAAATGCATCATCCCTTTGGCATTGAGTGAGCTCTGCAAGTCAAAACGTTTAGATGTTTTGTCACTATAGCAGAGGGGCTCTCTGTCTGGCCACAGATTCTTGTCGACATCGCAGCGTATTTTCACTCATGGACAGAACCTGTCAGGTCATCTGAGACTTGTGAAACTCCTCCTTGGAGTTTAAGTTTCACCTGGCTTTTGAATTATCAATTTATCAAATGTTCCTAGAGATTCACATCGTATTATGTTGCTGGCTAACTTTGACAATTGAACAGACTATTGTGCATGTAGTGACTCATACAATGAAATGAAAATGTGCTAAATCTAGGCTAACTGTGCAAGCTGTACGCTACCTGTACTTTATCATTTGCAAAGATGTACTGAGACGTTTGCAGTTTGACGAAATGGCTGAGAAATGAATTATGTTGCGAACAAATGCCAAGTAGTTTGGAGGTTTTTCCATGTTATTATGAGAATTTAAGTTCTGTTTTAAGAAATGAGCCAAACCTGTGAAGAAAAACTGTAACAAGTTTCATACTGCTGTAAAATGTTTGTTTTTGTACAGCTGTTAATGGGGTTTTTCTGAGCTTTGGTATCCACCCTCTAGAGGTCACTTGAGGAACTGCAGGAATTCTAGCATTAAGGATTTTCCTTTCTTTTTTCTTTTTATTGCATAGGGTTGTTTTTCAATGTCAAATGGTGAAGCTTGGCTAAAGCCAGGCTTTTAAATTCTGCTGAGCCCTTTTTAGGCACAGAAGCTTACAGGCAAAGCCTGACATGCACCTCCTCCAAAAATTTAACTACAATAGTAATGATGCAGGCCTCAAGTCCTGTGATTGCTCACTACACTGTATAATGGTTCATATATTTACATCTCTGGATTCGATGTAGTGGCCGTGCATCAGCCTTGTCTATGAGATGAATCGGCTTCAATATGAGATAAAACACCTCAGAATACCTGTGAAAAAGCAAGAAGAAAATGTAGCAGGTCTGTAAAAAGGTGATTTTACTTTCATACAGACCACACTGCCCTCATGCCTTTTGGGGAAGTATTGGCTTCATTATGTAAAACCTCAACCTCTATAGTATAGGTCCAAAATCATCTGAGTGTCCTATGAAACATAAAAGTTTCACAGTGAAGAGAGGCCATAAAAAGAAAAGAACATCCTCATCTTATGTGTATTAGACCTTTTTAATTGGACACATTTTGACTTGTCATGGCCGGAAAGCAGAGCTGTACTTAATGGCATTAATTAATGACGACTTCATTCCATTAAGGCATCCTGGTATTAAGCACACTTGCTCATTGACCTGGTTAACCAGGGTGTAACAAAACATCCAGACAGCAGTGCACACAGTTTTTACATGAAAATGTGTTCCTCCAGTGTACCAGTCTTACCTGACCTATGGCTGTGAAACCCTGCGACCAAAGAGAAGCAGAACATCGTATTGCTTGTTCAGTGCTCACTGACCTGCAGAGCCACCACGTTCCAAAACACAAGCTTACAGGTCAATATTGTTACACACTCCTGATGGATAATTCTGCCAGATAACAGGAGGCTTTACTGCTCAGCCTAATTCTGTGTACCAACATTAAGAGCTACATTTAGACACACAGCTCACAGCTGTGCTAGCACAACACGGCTAATGCCAGGCTAAATCAGGACAAGTGCAGGAGGGCAAACATACATAATGAGCAATGAATAAAGAGATCATGTTCTGTAAAAGGATAAAATTCTAATGTTATCCACACAGCAAACAGTGGAGGATGAGTGACTGAGCACCAGTGTTGTGAGTATGTAAACATGTCTGCTAGGACAACTGTCCAACAGCCCTGTGCAACAAACAACAGGTCACAGGTCACTGACACAGGTGCAGCTCACAGCAGCTCTGCAGATGAATTAGGAGTCACTCTGCTGAGAAAGCCAAGGCCTGATTTTAACTCACATTCAGGGCAACATTCAGAAGAAGGGTGTTGGAACTGAAACAAGCCACTGTGAAGTTAATTTCCCAAGTAACACAGGAAGAATTGAAGAGATTCATCTGTTAATTTGTTCCTACAAAACAAGACCTTCTCCAAACTGGATTAATCCTCCATTTTAGATCAACATGTCTAAAGCTTTTTTGACAGAACTAAGATTCTTTTTTTTTCTGGTGGTAGAGGTCCCTTAGTATCCCTAAGTGTGTCTCTTGCGGGTGGTCAGGCTGTGTACCCAGCCTTTCAGGAACAGTCATGTAAAAACCTAATTTACGACACTTTTCATATTAGAAAGGAATGATACCCAGGATGCAGATGAAAAACAATGACTTAGTGTTGTTTTTTTGAAGCAGTAACCTCTGGTTTTCAGATATGATGTCAATGTAGAAATGCAAAAAACTGTAGTTCACTTAAAATTCTCAGATAAAGCCACTGAAACCACATTTGCACCCATTCTGAAAAGGACAGCTTTAAAAATTTAAGCTTTTTAACACAATGGTACAAGAAATGGTTTTGGTTCTTAATTGCTCACTCACACACTGGCACTGCAAAAAAAAAAACAACACACCAATCCATAGACCACAACTCCATCTCAGACACAAAGGGGGACATCACTGACTCCACGTGTTTTTCCCTCTAACTTCCAGTCTTTATGCTAAACTAGGCTACCAACATCCCGACTTTAGCTTTGTATATGACACAACATTAAACTTAAATCTTCCTGAGCATCTCACTTACAGAGAGAGGTAAGCAAAAGCCCCAAATCCCAAAACTCATCCACCATGACTGCGCCCTATCCAGCCAGGATTATGATCACAATAAATTCTCAGAACAGACAGCATGACAGAGGAAAGACCTCTGAGGACACTTCCATTACTGTAGGGATGCGAGAGGAGAAGCAATAAAAAGTCTTGTATGTTGTTATTTTGAAATTAAAGAATAAAAAACAAAAAAAAAAAAACATCAAAAACAAATAGTCCTTATGTCCATTCTTTTTCTCTCTACAGAGAATCTTAATTATGGTCTCATATTTAGTTCTTTCATACAAGGACTGTAAGTAAAAAAAAAATCCAACAAAAACAGAGTTCAACTGAAAAATGAAGTAAAACTACACAAACTTCAACTGAAATAAATCAGCTGTTTGCCCCAAAACTGCAAAAATACAGATAGAAAACAGAGTGAATAGAAGGAAAACTCCCTTACTCATTTCCAAACACTTCCAAACACACACACACAAGCTCTCATATAGTCGACCATACATCTGGCATGAGGGAAAACACAACCAGCCCAAATCCCTGGCGTGCTTGATGACGTGTAATGTAATCGAGGTAACGACGCGGCGTGGGAAGCAGGAGGAGGAGGGTGTTATGGGACTGGAAGAGAGCGGGAGGTAGCAGCAGGAGAGGAGACAAGGGGGTAAGAACAAGAAGAGGAGTAAAAGGAAGAGATCGGGGGAGGGATGGTCGGCTACCTTGACCTCTCCTTAGGGGTCGGGTGAGGAGGTTAAGCAAACAGGTCGCCAGCTTTGACAATTATCCGGGCTGGTCTGCGGTTCTTGGACTGCGGGTGTCAGCGTGCAGCCCGGCTGCCATTCAGCAGCACTCATCAAAGACCACTGTTGTTCTAAGGAAGCTGGGAGGGAGTCTGGCCCCCCCATCCCACCCCACAACCCTCCGTCACATCAACACGACCAGACATCTTTTCCAGCCTTTAACAGATGCCATGTTCAAGTAACATGTTCATTTTTTCATGTCAAAAAGTAGGCAGTATATATATTCAAAAATATCTATGTTCCTCTAGGTTTATCTACCATCAAATCTGCTATAAAAGTTATACCAATAACTCAGCAGCCTCTGTTGGTATTTCCTGAAGGGAAACACTTTCAAATCTTCCCGGATAAAGACCCCTGCCCTCTGCAAGTGTACATCTCTCTTTGTTGCGGTCTGTTTCAGTGACCCTGCTAGCTACAGTTGAGGTAGCATTTTTACTTGAAAAGGAAAGATGAATCACGCAAGTGTATTAGCTTTAGCTCACATAAGCATTAGCTATTGGATACACCTACTGTCTGTGATCATTTCACAGTGACTCACTTCACCTCATTTCTCTTCTTGTTGTCTCAAATTGAGCAGTCTTTTCAATCAAAACAGCACGCCTCAGCATTTATTTTCTTAGCTAGTATTAATGATTATTTACTAATGAGGGAGAAAAAAATAAAACTGGCTCTATTGTTCCTCACTTTGTATACAGCATACTTTGGCAGCAGAGTGGACGCTTAGTTCTTGGAGTGCTGTCTGCTTCGTTAGTTACGGTAAGGAGTTTTTTAGGAGGAAGCTTAGATTTTAGCTCAGTCTTGAGAGTGCATCTTACAAAAAATAAGGTTAATATTCATTAGACAGAATTACAGATTCTGTAAATGTGGAACCTCCACAACTGACTGAACTGGGTGTATTTGTGAAAATGAAGTGAGGCGCCCTCAAAAGCAACAAAGTGGGTTTACAGTAGCAGTGAAGCTCTATAGCACATAATAAGACGTATTGGCTGTAATAGACACAAAGATGTCTTCATAGTTTTCTTAATATTTTGAACAATACTGATACACTCATAATGCACACTTGAGATCAGCACAGAGTTAACAATGTGCTACCCTGTCTGAGGACTTTCACTTCAGGAAGCCTTCAGGTCTTTAGCTGGGTTTGTCTGTCAATACTTTACTGGAGGCCCCAGTTCTACCCTCATGGATTCTTTCTCTCCCATTTGAAGTTTTTGTTTCTCCTGAGGTGAACAGAGGTGTGCCAACACCAGCGTATCAAAGGTTAAAAGCAGGACAGTAATGTGAGTGAAATGTGAGATTGAAGGCAGAGTTTTTAAGGCGTATCGCCGTCATGCTACGTTGACCAGACTAACTTTGCAAATGGTCTATCTGGCCCCTCGCCAACACGGTCCCCTGTCTTTTTCCTTGTTTCTTTTACTTGAGTCATTCTGTGTTACTGGGCCTTTAGGTTGACCTCTGCTGCTTGTTTTTCTAATCCTGTCTTTTTGTGTCTTTCTCTCAGTTTGACTTTCGCTACCCGCCTTTGTGTTTTTCTATCTGAGCATTTTAAAATTGACCTTTGCCGCCCGTCCCCCCCTCCTGTCAGCTTTCTTTCCTTTTCCTTTCTGAGCCTCTCTCCCTTTCGTTTCCTTTGCTTAATTGGTGTCTTTTCGTCTGTCTGCTGTTTAACCAGAGGACCAGGAGGTTAACGCTTCCTGGATTAGGAACCCCTGCGGTTCAGTGAAGACATGAAAGAGCCAGGAGGAGATACAGTGATCACTGAGATCTGCGATTTGCCTTTCGTTAGAAAGAACCGATCTATTTCTGAATTAAAGAGAAACAGCATAAAGCCAGCAGCAGACACGTGACGGCCACACTGTATGTATTTCACTTGAACAGATGCCAAATTCCAGTATTATTATGTAAATGTTTGCTTTGCCTCACCCTGTAATCTGTGTTCAGATTATTTCTGGAGAGAATCCTGTTGGTTAGTAAGTCCGAGCTGCCCTCATCCAATGATCATGATCTCTCTGTCGGAGGTTTGCTCTGGGCGGGGCTTTGGTTACGCCTGGCCAAACCTCTGTGCCAACCGTCCTGCTGCTCTGTCAGTGTGACTGCTGAGCCGTTTCCCAGAGACAAGCTGCCAGTTCACCCTGTTGTTAGCAGAAATTACCCACATTAATGGTTCAGCTTGATGTGACACATTGTACTGTTACATTTCCTCTGTATGGGGCGCTCATGTCATGGACATAGGAGCGTGAATATAAAGTGGAAAGGAAATTATGGGCCCTGTACTTAAGTTTAACGAAACAAAGGACTAACTTTATGTGTTTGCAGGACCTTCACTGACACTCACATTAGTCTGTGATCGTTCCCTCTCCAGGGTATCATTTGACAGAAGTTTAATTGGTAAACACAACCTTCTAATTTACTGGTTTTAGCATTGAACCTGCACTTTGACTAATTATGAGGATACGCAGCGAACATGTTTGATTTTGAGTTCTAAAGTTGAACACACTGCCAACAACAATAAAATAAATACCAAGTAAAGATCTTAAAAAAAAAAAGATTAAAAAGAATATAGGGCACTAGGCTTGAGCAGAATCAGAGATATGAGCATTTTTAACTTTTCCATAAGGATCTTCAACACATTTTTTGTTGATGTAAATATTTACGCTCTTGGCGTCTTTAGATTTAGAACAATATCGGATGCTTTCTTTTTTTATGCAACAATAATATTATCCTTTCTTTGTGGTTCCTTGCTGTTTGTAACAACATAAATTGTACTCTGGATTTTACATTTCACTGATCAAAATAAACCCAATAAATTAATTAAATATATCTACGAAATGTGTGTAGATGATAAAGATGTCAGCTGAAACAAGAAGGCAGAGCACTCTTTGTCTCTTAAAGCACATATAGGGATGGGTACTGAATTAGGTGCTTTTATAAGTACCGACCAAATTCTGTCGGGCATACCGAGTTCCAATTCAGGAAAGACCAAAAGGTACCATGTTTAGGTACCTAAACCCATCCTTGTGACTGTGAGAGAGTGGAAGAGACAATTTTCCGTCCTGGATATGGACACAGCATTGCAAGGTTATATATTAAAGAATAAGATTTCATCATTATAAAGTTTATATCTATTACAACACAAATGCACAGAAGTGCCAAAAATTGGTACTGTTGAGTACAAATATCCATCCAGTAAATTAGGGATGGGCGAGTACCGATATCAGGTATCGGTATCAGGCCGATACCAGCCTTTTTTCAAGGAATTGGTACTCTTAAAGGCTGCAGATATCAGATACTCTAGGCAAGAAAATCTTAAGTCAAGCAAGTCCCTCTCACCATTAGTTGCTGCTAATTGCTGTAGTTTAACACTACGGCAAATGTGCGGCAGATCTTGTTCAGACAACATGAATGAACCAGGGAGAGTTAACTGTTCAACTGTCTTTTAGGGTCCTCGGCCTGAGCCTTCTAGCAAGAGCTAGAAGTTGCCCTAGCCAAAGGCCAGGGCACTATTGTATTTTTTTGCACTTAAGTTTACTTTCAAAAGTACTTAAGCTCTAACGGTTGTTAGTTTTATTGTGCACTTTTAAAATTATTTTTTAACATTTATGAAAAAATTCTAAACTCAAAGTTTTTTGTGTTTTATTTGGACTTAATGGCAGAGTGGCTGTGCTGTCTTTGATCAAAATGATCCGTCACTGTTCAATGAAATTTTATAACTCAAAAGTACTAGTACTATCGGTAATCGGTATAGGCGAATACTCAAGAGGGAGTACTCATACTGGTATCAGTCTGCATAAAAAGTGGTATTGAACATCCCTTACTCTAGTCAAATAGTGAAGCATAGAGAACACCCTGAAAAGGAATTGTTGTTTCACAGTTTATGACTGGAGATGTTCAAACAAATCGATCTGAATTAATTACCATGACTGAGTGGCTCAGTGTGCAGCACAAATGTAACACGACTCTGTCAGTGACCTGGTTTAAAGTTTATGGCACTTCTAGTTTTGCTATGCTTTGGTTTCAAACTGTGCTGGGCTTCCTCAATGGCTAAAAATCAATAGAAGTCTTCATCAAGCACTCTATACCAACGCTCATTGAACGGTAAATGTGCTCGGATTTCAACCTGTGGCTCCTTTCCTGCATGTAACCACCCGCTGGGTGTCCCTCTACTGCTCTGGCCACCATCCTATCCTCTCAGAACAAAGGCACTGAAAAATGGTTTTGAAAAAAAAAAAAATCAAATGCAACTGTTTTCAAGTAAATAATTAGTTGAATGGTGCCAGTCACTGCTGACACATGGAGGAGTTTTACACCACCAACCTATAGCAGATTGACACATAAGTAATGAATGTTAGACAAGTTGAGCTCTGAAAATGATAGATATGATGTAGTTATACCCAGTCAAAAAAAAACAATACAAGTAAAGGCACACACCACACACACACACACACACACACACACACACACACACACACACACACACACACACACACACACACACACACACACACACACACACACACACACACACACACACACACTATTTGAAGATCTGTTGGGGGTTTGGCCTCTAATCTGCTTCCACTCATCTTCCTCATTTCCATAAAAGTGACTTCACCTCTGGCTGTGTGTTGATGGTCTGTTAGGAAAAGATGAATTCCTGACGCAGTATTTCCAAATACAAAATACACACACAGACACAGACACAGACACACAGACACACAGCTCCACTTCCAGGAAAAAATGACAGCAGTACATTGGTCTCTCTTCAATCAGGGTCATTACAGGTCTGATGTGTCATCCAGCAGAGTCAGAGTTTGATTACAGCTTTTGACCGACACACAAGCAGGATCATTTATTTCCCTCATCCTGTCTAGTACTTGGTGAGAAATGGTGCCTGTTGTATTTGGTGGATTCAGTGTATTACATGTATTGAAACTTTAAACTTTGTTTTCTCAGAGCTGGTACCAGAGGTCTGTGGCCCAACACATCCTGAGGGCAGTGATGTGTTTCAGGATGCTTCATGGTGTACCATCAAGTATAACTTTGAGTAGCCAACTATGTTACATTGATAACAATACAGACTTCTACAGTAGACTCATCAAAATGCACGTACCAAAGCTGTCTCCAAAGTTTTTCAACTTTTTCTGTGGTTAGTACAGACTTTAAAACTACACACAGGGCAGATTTTTTTCTGGGTAGCACATTAAAAATGAAAGTGTGTGGCAAAAATGACAACTAAGTTCAAAGCTGTTGTGCTCTGCAGCTGTGTTTCAAGTAAAATTAAACCCATATATTGTATTTTTATTCATTCTTTCCCACAGCAGCTTTACCTTATTTATTCAGCACTCGGAGCAGTGTCTCCGCAGCTGAAAGCCTGCTCAGTAATTTAACAGGATATCACAGTAAAGCATTTACTCTTTGTGGATTATTTATCAGAATCAGCAACATGCAGCAAGATCTACTAATCTTGTTCAGACAGCCTTCAGCTTACAGCTCTGTGATGAGTTTATATAGCTGTCAATCGGTTTATATTAAGTATATGTGCAATGCGAGGAAGTGAAAATGATGTTTTTTTAAAAAAAATATTGATGCAGGATAGGCATACATTATCCCACAGATTCAAAAAGCTACAATTAAGATTTCTAAAATAATGTCTTAATACTACCAGGATAATAATGTTTTTTTTCTTTGCAATGAATGTAAAGAATACAATGTTATCTGTTTGTTTTCCTTTTTAAATAGATTTATTTAAAAATTTGAGTGCCAACAGTGGACTTCACCACTTACCAGGGATGCAAGTATTCCTCTCATGACTGAAGCCAGTCACTCACAACTACAGAGCAAAAGGGATGAAGGTCGGAGAGACACAAGGGTCATCCATAACAAAGCCAGGCATACTAAATTATTCAACAATTGCATGGAGTAGTGATTGCTAATTTTACTGGTTATCAGGATTAAGTAGTCGCTCAAAAAAAAATCCAAAATTAAGTGAACTATTTTTTTGTGGTGTGATTTTTTTTTTTTGTAATTGACTCCTTCTTAGTGATTTGCTTTCCCATTCATCTTCTTTTCTAAATATCTAAAAAATATATAAAAAAGGAGAATATATGCAACGTAATCGTTTTCCAGTCTGTACATTTGGTATAATGTTTGTGCACTATTTTGGGTTTCAAATGATTTGCGAACCATTTTTTCTGACAATACTTCAATGAATAATTCTAAAGTATTAAAGATATCACTTCCGTCTCTTAGGTTTGGTTTTTTTTTTTATAAAAAATAAAGGAATCACTTTAAGTTAGCAAATTAATCTATTAACCCTTTAATACTTGAGCATCAAATGTCTATAAAAAGGTCAGAAAATGTCCTGTGAGCAAGTGCTTTGGTCCATTTTTCTAGAATACTTGGAACTCTCAATATCTGGGTGTCATTTCCAATTACTAAATGTTGTATGAGAGTAAAACACTTTAAAATGAAGAAAAACAAAAATGGAATTCGATTTTGGATGTTTAGTGAAGGTGAAAACACTGCAATTGAACATAAATTTTACAGGATAAACTTAAAAATTGAACAATATAATATGTATTATACAATTTCTGAATCTTTCTCTCTTATTTTGTTGGAGACATGGGTCCTTCCTGACAGCATCATCAGCACCTCCAGCATCCTCACAGCCTCTCCCTCCTCTAGCTTACAAGCCACTTGAGGATGGCTACTCTTAATCAAGAGACAAACTTAAAGTACCGGAGAAAAAATATTCAGCTGGTCACACACGTCGTATCATGTCACACAGCACAGAGAAGACTTGGTACACTATTCTAAAATAACACATTCATGCATCATATTACGTGGTGCTCAACGCACACACTTAGGCCTGGGTGACGGTATCTGCACAAACGTGAGGCACAGAAATGAGATGCGCAGAATCAGCAAAAGAGAATGCGAGTAGCTTGATAGTTAAAACTTATCAAACTTGCTTTTCTGTCGACCTTTATGAACTGTATCACATTTTTTTCTGCCCTGTATATAAGCGAGTAAGAGACTGACCCTCGTAGAGCATTGCAGACTCTGCAACACTCTGTTTTTCCTGCTCCCTCTTGTAAGAGAATAAAGATCAGACTAAGGAATTTCCAACACGAGACAACCACCACAAGTGTTTTTTTTTATTGGGGATGACCTTTATGTTAAATGAGAGTTTTACCTCTTGGGATCATTATTGTCTGGGTAAAGAGAGAAACAGTAAATCTTTCTTGCTTCCATACACTACAGTTTTTCTCAGTTGCTTTAGTTAGTTACTCAGATCAGAGTTAAAATTTTCAAAACTACTTGGTTAATCTCCACATCATTGTGTCACTTGTGCACATCAAAAAAGCAGTTTCTCTTCTTTTATTTAAACAAGTTGCAGATGGTTTGGGATATCCATGCCAATGATCATGACAATTCTCTGCTGTTTTCTAAGTTATTAATTGCTTCTGTCATGTTGATCAAAATGGATTATCATGGGTCTCTGTTGAATAGTCTCACCCCCCCACAACATTTAGTCACGAGTTCATGGCATGAGTCTGTACATGCAAAAAGGGTTGAACAAGTTATCATAACATGTCAAGCATCTTCCCACTCAACTCCATCACACTATGTTTTTCTAAATCTGTCTGGATTGGTAAATTGCTCCCTGGTAAACTTTGACTTTTTCTAACAAATGGAAATGTGTGACGCATCAGATCAACCAATGATCGACCAGTTTTCTGAAATAGCTCAAAGGTGCATCTCATGAATCATCAATTAGCAGGCATGTCTGTGTACTTTCCTCTGCACAGACAGTGGCAACAAATTTCCTGTGTAAGGAAAATAAAAATCTATCACACCTGTGGACCATGTTCTCAATCATAAGCTTGCAATGGCCCAGGTTGGTTGAAGGATGCAGCCAAAAGTTGGGAAAACAACCATGTCCTCAATCATTCAGACTTTTTGTGGACAGAGAAGATCTTTGTTGTGATGTGGATGAGAACTTGTGGCCCAGCATACAGGAACATAAGGAGGTGTTGGAAGACTGCACTGACCTGTATTTCACACAGCACTGCATGGACAGTTTCTCAAAAGAGACTGATCTATGTTCACATTTCTACTTTTGTTTTTTTTCTTTGTGCAATGCAGTACTTTCTTCTCCTTTCTGTATCAATGATGTGAATTTTTTCCAGTCTCTTGTAATCAATCTCCTACATACAGCAAGATGTAATTTACAACTGTCATCCAAATTTTGGCCAATAGTTTACATCAGTGTCCTTCCAGAGTTTTACTGACAACATGACTGAGCACTTTGACTGTCCTGTCCATACACGCTGACACGAAGACTCGTACCATGTTGGTGACCTCTCCCAGTACGAGAGAAGCTATGACCACGGCAACTCTGAATCTGACACTCATGGACAAGGTTACTATTCTCACCCTGCTGTCCACACTCCATCTGACCAAGTGTACTGATGCACTGACACGTTCACTGACACAAAAATTTACTTTTGAGGAACAAACTAAGACTTTTGAGAAAGAGACTGGCTTTTGCAGGTAATTCATGGAGTTTTGCGATTTGTACAAACTGTTTTGAGAAATGCACTTGCTGTTTTGCAAATAGTGAGGATGATTCGAGAAATGTACCAAAGCGACTGAGAAAAACTGTAATCTCATCTCTAGTGTTTGATGCTCCCACTTCCACCTGACCATCAGTCAGGTTCATCTCACTCTCTGAAGGCAGCAGAGAACATTATGTTCCCTGGTTCGTTTGCTTTGTTCCTTGTCTTTATCCGCTGTTCCGTTGCCTCTTCAGTTTCCATGTGATTGAAAACACATCAGCGGGTCTTTAAGCCGTTAACCCTGAGGACCTACTGTATGTACCTCCACCCACAGCTGCTGACATACGATCTGTCTCACCACTGCTTCTGTAATCCATCGAGTGCAGAGATCGCCACCCTGCCAGATTATCCCTGAAATCCTGGAAACCTCTTAAGTGCAAGTTTTGGTGATTCTGTTGGTGGAAATCAAGGATTTTATGTTTTGAAAGACAAATACTCAGTTTCTTTAATCTAGGTTAACGGGCTAAGGTGTGCACACGACGTTGCTGCATCTGAAGAACTTCCCTCTGAGCTTTTTCCCAACGCAACTCATTCTGGGTCCCAGTGTACAGTGTCAACTGACCTCTTGGGTGAAAATCCCAGAGAGACGCTCATCTGGATCACAGTCTGTATATTTCAAAACATCACATTTAGCTCTGTACACACACAGGGCTATATGTACACACAAACAAGCCATGTGGTCAGTGTTCTCACAGCGGTCTTCTCTCTGATGGGTCGAGGAGATTCCCAAAGGGTCGAGGAGCTCTGCAGAGGATTGAGCCCCAGCAGAGACAGACAACAGTGAGCTGAAGTGGCAAGGCCAAGCCTTGCGGGTTTTACACATGTGAGGGGTCTAAAATAAAGAGATGGGTAGATCAGGAGTGAAAACTCTTTATGGTACCAGCTCTCCTAGGAGCTCAACGAAGGGAAATTGGTGATGGTAAATCAAATCAGAGGTGGAGTGTGTTGAACTTCCAGGTAAAATCAGTGTTTTCTTATGCAACTTGACTACAACAAGCAAGCAACATGTTCAAATAGAGGCAGAGGTCCTCCATATCTGTTTTACTACTACTACTGCTTACAACTCCCTAAACTTGGCATTTGTTCTGTTCTCAAAAGGTGCTGCATTTCCCAAAATCCTTAAATCTTGTAGAGCTCATAAGGTTTTGTATATGCAGGTCTTTCCCTGAAAGGGTGTCAGCTGGGTCCTCTCACTTAAAATCATTGCTCTTTTAACTTTTTAGACGCTTATTTCAAACTGCAGTAGCTTTAGAGAGAGGGGATGGTCCACAATATTTTTGGTTTTAAATCTCATTTTTCAGACTTTCTAAAACCTCAGGTGAAAAACATCTGTTATTTTGTGCAAGGGATATGATATATATGTTGTGCCAAAAACCATGAGTGCACCCGCTGGGTAAAACAAAGGTGGCTGCATCTCCTATGTTGTTTTCACTACGACCAACTCGTAGATCTATCCTACACCAGGTACACCAAACCTCAAACAAGAAAACTATCAAGTTGATTTTTTTTCATTCCCCACTTTGTTTCTCCTTTATTGACCTTTTTTTTGGTTGTGGCTGATGTTTTTCTTCATCATGATGGAGATATCATTTTCCAGTGCATGCTCTAGCAGGAAGTGCACAGTGCAGAGTATTTATAGCACCATCTGTCCTGCAGGGATTTAATGTGGTTTACTGATCAGGATTTGACAAGCTGTTTTCAATAAACATATTCAAACATTTTCAAACAACACACGGCAAGCACTCAGTTTCTAATGCATCCTGTGAAATACTAATGCATCTGCGGCCACGACCGAAGATTGGATGTCTCTATTATTTGGGGTGTAATTATGGTCGAGTTTCAAGAAAGGCGGTCTCAGGTTTCAAAGTGCAACAGGAAGCAAAAGGAGAGACTAATCAACTGTAACAGAAGAAAGATTAAAGGCTGATCGTGAGCCGTGTGACTAACAGTTTTACATATGTTTATACATGTCATCACTGTCTGTAAAAATCCTGGGTACGTGATCTATTTAGAGCTGATAAATTCTTAGATGTAACATTGATTTCCTCTGCTGAGAAAAAAAAAAAGACATTTCCCAGACATTATTTTACAAAATGGAAGCGTAAAAGTTTTAAACGTTAAACTCCTGCACATCTTGCTCTGGCTTCATGAAGCTGGGGACTTTTATAAATATCAGATGTGTTTCTTGAACTTTCTACATTAATGTTGAAACGGTTGGTTTCTGAGTCAGAGAGCACATTTCAGACTGGTCACAACAGGAAGTGATACTATGAATCTGACCATGTAACTTTTAGGGTGGATGTAAAGGCTTATTGTCCACTGATGAAGTTGTTGTTGTTGTTTTTTTGCTGACTGTACCTGTTTAATGTCGAAAATAAATAAATAAATAAATAAATTTAATGGCCGTATGAATTTAGTATGTAGGCAGTTGATAAATTAGAGTCAATTCAATTCAATAAAGTTCGATTTTATTTAAAAAACTACTACCACTACTACTAGTTGTCAGTGGTTTAATAAGAATAATGAACTTTGAGTGGAGGCTTCCTTTTTTACCAGTGTTAAAATTAAAATTTAAATCAAAAATGGATGTTCAAAAACTGGCATCACTTCAGCTTCAGCTAATGATGAACTAAAAGCATTGGGGAAAAGTGTAAAACAAAAATAAATCACCTGCATTTGACCTCAGCATAGGGTGTGACTTTAGTTTTATTAAGTTGAACTGATAAAAAGTTTTTGATGATGCAGACACAGGCTGTGTCTTAAAGTCTACCCAGCTACTGATGAGTCATCAGAGGAGGCAAGAGCATCTGGAAACCATGACCATCAGATGATAGGAAGAGCTCAATCAATGAGAAAACACACACACACACACACACACACACACACACACACACACACACACACACACACACACACACACACACACACACACACACACACACACAACCACACACACAAAAGGGGAAAAAACAATGCATGGAAACAGTGAGGTAGTTTCCTGTCTTGATAGTTAATAATCATCATGAGCAGCAGGAGATCAGTTTCACAGGCTAGGTCACATGACCACAGACCCCAAAAAACACTTAAGCCACCATTTACCATGAGCACGGTAAAAACATGATAATTCATCTAAGGCTGTCAAAGGAAATCTGAGCCACTTCATCATTGTTCAACCCAAAACTCAGGATCCAATTTCGACTCAGCTTTGTTCATGTTTCTCACAACAGAGGATCTTTTCCAACTCTTGGTTTAAGTGAAGCCTTCCTAAGCAACAAGAGGCTCTCAGAGGTTTCAGAAAATACACCAGAAGTATCAACATTTTGGTTGACTGGTGGCTTGAACAAGTTTGGTGATTAAGTAAAACTCGGTATCAGGAAAGGACAGTATCCAGTGGTTGAATAAGTTCTTGTATGCTGAACATACATAAAAAATTTGCAATATTTCGATCAAGAACTAGAAAAGCTTTCAAAGAGCACAGACCTCGAACAAGCATCTTGTGATCGTCACTTGAGTCCTACTTTAATGTTATACTCCCTTTCAGCAGACTGTCTGCTACAATTTGGTGTTAGTTGCAGGTTTGTACGATAATTTTTTACCTGACAGTGTTGACAATTATGATGATTTCATATTCTGGATCTTAGTATCCAGAATACTGCCAGGATGTGAATCATACTTTTACATCTGTCAGAAATTATGGTGACCTTGTCCTGTATTGTTTTGCAAAGCAATCCTACCAAAATGAATCCTAGAAAAAAATTCTGGATCAAGACGGTGATCCAGGTCACCTCCAAAATTTAATAACTTCAGCCTTATTCGGTTTTGAACAAAATTTCATCAAGATCCGTTCATTAGTTTTTGAGTTATGTTGTTCACAGACAGACAAACTCTCCCTGAAACATAACCTCCTTGGTGGAGGTAATAATATTTTCTGCTATTGGCGTATGACCCAATTCCAGGAAGACTTGGACTGAATTACTGATGAAGACTGTTTGTTAGGGTTTTTTTATGTGTTTCTGCCTAAAATTCTTAAAATTTAGAGCAAGAGTGTGACAACTATTACCGCCTGCATGAGCGTCTTATTTAGTTACAGCCCCTTCCAGGATGATAGTAAAGAACAATGGAGAAGTAGAAGATAAAAAACTCAAAGTTAAACAAGCATCTCTGTCAGATAAAGAAAAATTAAAGTATTTGGTCAATCGATAATTAACTGTGGCATGAAAATGTTGCCTTGAATGTAATCTGCTAACACCCGATGATTGGACATGTTTATGATCCACATTAATGCTACTGCTAAAACTCAATGGAGATGGTAGAAAATATAAGAAAGAAAGAAAACCCAGAAAAGTAGAAGTAAAAGAATACACTCATTGCCTGAAACATCTTTTAGGATTAAGAATCGATAAATAATCTTGTGAAATGACCGAACCATTCCTGTAACCCTTATACATCTCCCTCCCCTGAGCCCGTCATTGTAAAGATCCTAGTAAGCCACGCAGCTGCACTGCTGCGACACGTTCCCTCTTCACTATGAGCACACTGTGGTTTATTTGGACTCCCACATACGCAGTCATGCTGCCCTAAATACTCAGTAGAGCACCAAATGTGCATCAATTTACTGCTTAAAAAAGTCCCAAACAAATGCACTGTTCGCCTCTGTGTGTTTGATCAAAACTACAGTGAGAAGCTGTTTTAGGGAACTGCTGAGCCTTTAAATAAATAAAATATACATCCAAGAGAAGTTTGGATCAACAGAGCACTGACTGATGATAAAACAACAAGTCATATTTGATAATAATTCTAATACCTTTTGTGGCTGGTACAGTTCTGTTTACTCGGTGTTTGCAAAAAAAACTTATGAAACCACAGCCATGTGGAAAAAAACCAAAGAGGTGAGACGGCAGAGATGAAGACGCTCTATGAAAACTGCTGGTAGGTCAGCAACTGTGTCAACCTATAACTTCAGTAAATACCGTCACAGGCTGATACTAGTCTCTAACTGTCCCAAAACCAACAAACCTTCAACTTGGACAACCAACTCAACAGGAAGTCAGCTGACTTCTTAAGTGACAGTCAGAGATTACTGGTTGGTTGGACAAACTCAGTACTTCCATCTGGGGAAATGTTTTGATCCTACACAACTTAAAACTCTCTTTTGATTGTCAAGTCAACACAAAGGTGACCACATTTTATGAGCTGTAATTCAGCCTAGACCAAAAATGCCCCCTTAAGAAAGAAATGTTATTGAAAGTGATGTTAAGAGGCACTTTGAAACAGCTGTTAGGAGTACTTTAAAATTGTTGGGAAAGGGAATCTCAAAACAACTTCCAACATGGAGTTAGATCAGTCTCAATATTAAACAAATGCACACAGAAGGACTCACAAATATATTGCAATATAAATCTTTCCGTATAAATGTATAAAAAAAAAATCCATAAACAAAAAAACCCAAAACAAGAATCACAAATGTGTTTCAAACAAATATTTGTTTTTATGTACTTTATAGAAATCCACAAATATATGATTCATTTGTATCTAATTACATTTACAAACAAAGTGTTTAGTCTGCATGAATTGTTTGTCATTTGTGAACCTTACTGCATGTGAAATTCCCCTGACGTGGTCAGATTCACAAATGCATTTTTTTCAGCAGGGAAATATCTGTAGCCAATCAGATGTCTCCCTCTTATTCAGCCAATCCCAGTAGCGTAGATTTGAGGGTCTGTTTTAATGTGATCACTCCAGCGTTGCATCTGTGCGGAAATACTAACAACAGCACGGACATCACAGCTATAATCTCTCAATAAGCTGTATAACTTGTTAGACACACTTTTCAAGTGTTGGAGATTATTCATTGGCATGGTATGAATGACATATCCCCATGGTACAAAAAAAAACAAAAAAAAAATACATTATGTCTAACGAGATTTTCAGCGCCAAAACAAGTGATAAAGAAATTCAGTTGCACGGGGCCAGATTGATTTATGGTACAACGACACCATGCCGGGTGACAGTGTTTAGTAATGAGAAGAAAAAGCTGTGCTGCCTTCTGCTGAAAACGCTGTAGCTGGACTGTCAAAAAAAAAAAGGACAGAAAAGCAGAAAAAAGCCAAACCGTGGAGTGAAAGAGCACAAACTAAAACATGAGCCAAACTGGTCGTGATACTGTTCATTTCAACCCCTTATTCTGCAGTGGTCTGTTCCAACTTCAGAGACTTTTGTTATTACGAAGAGCTAGGTTATGTTAGCTCTGCTTGGTGAGGTTGGAGTTGGTAGATGAGAACTGGTCGGACATAAGCAGAATTTACAAACGTTGCATGTTATGGACACTTCTCAGAGCACCGGGCTGCGAGTAACACTAAATATAAGCAGCAACTGAGCTACAAACTTAGTTATGTCAACAAAATGCATTACCTTGTTGCTTTGATCTGGTAAAAAGTTGTCTTGAACAAAGAAAAGTAGGGTTGAAAAGAAAATCTGCTCTTTATTCATTTGCTAGAGCTTATAGGAAACAGAGTTTTTATCCCTAGGGGGAAAAAAAAACACACTTGCTTTTCAGGATAGTCCTCACAGCCCCTTAAAACACAGAACGAAGAAATTCCACTCTAAGAAACAGAGACTGGCAAGAGAAACAGGGTCTGCAGGCTCATCAATCTTTGTGACAATCCTGAGGAAAAGTGTATTCCTCTGATGGTAGGGCAAAAAAAGAAAAAAAACACACACAGACACGCGCGGCTGTCCTGTACCTCAGTCCCAAGGGAAGGAGACAAATGCACAGTTGTTCATTTTTGTGCAAATATTTCCATATGCTCACTCACAAGCAGTCATGCAGACACATGCATCAAGACATACATTTTACACACAGTCTCCAAAACCAATGTACACACACACACACACACACACACACACACACACACACACACACACACACACACACACACACACACACACACACACACACACACACACACACACACACACACACACACGTCTAATTTAAATAAAGATAGATTTTTTTGGCTGTACAATCCGGTCCTCTGATTAGAAGAGAAACATTATTCAGCTAAAATCGTTTCATTCAGAAAAATGACCCCGTTTTTACAAAAAGCAGGGGTTTAACTTGCACACACAGACACCAAAACAGCTTAATGAGTAGTGAGAAGGCACACAGGTTTTTAAACATATTTGATCTTTTATGCTTTTTTTTCTGTAAAGTGAACGTGGGGACTTGAAAAGCGCCTCCAAATAAAATGTATAATTTTTCAGGTGAATGCAAAAGAGGGAGATCACACAACCAGTAACCTGGATCAACATATCTGACCTGCAGCCAACATGATGCGACTAAAATTAGGAACCATGCAAGTTACTGTATTTACTAATGTCTTCCACTGACAAATTTCAGAATAAAAGCACAACATAAGGGGAAACACAGACAATCTAAATCTCAAATGTTCTCATGCTTTATTTTTCATGCTCGAGACACAAATATAGCCAAAACAAAGCATGTACAGCCTTCGACTTAATGTTTCAGCCAAGATCCGTAGGTCTGTCAGAAAGACCAGGCGGGCCTTTCATCCCTTAAATCCTCTTACACACTTCAGTTTCACAACGGCACTGTAACCGAGCTCTGCCATCACTTTGTCTTTGAACAAATAGAAAAGAGACCAATATTGGTGTCCCAGTGCGTGATTACATGTCACATTATGGTGATACAGTTGCAAAAGAGGCATGGCTTCAGACACACACACATACCTTTAAGTACGTGCATCGCTGGTGTCGGTGCCGGCTCCAGCTCAACATATCACCATCCTCCTCATTCTGCCTCCGTTGGAAACTTTGCCTTGTCTCTGTGCTGCTGCACACATTGCAGATTAGATGTTACAGAGGTTTGAATACTGCACCTTTAAATGGCTGTAAATAGAAAAACTTTGATTTTTCTATGTGTGAGGTAAACGTCTGGCATGTTGCTTCTTCTAGTAGTGGATAATAAATCATGTGTCTTATTAGCTAATCCCCAAACTTCACATCGAGAGACAAATGAAGCTACCACTGAGCCACGGCCCATTCTAATATGATCTATGTAATAGGGCTAGGACGATACGCTATTCGCCCAATTCAATTCTCTTACGATTTTGGGGGTGCCAATTTGATTGAAATTGTGGTTCTTCAATATTTCCAATTTTTAGTTTGCTGCTTGAACACCAAACCATGTGAAAACGTTGAATGATGATGAAGACTGTATCAGGAGCCATTTCTTCCCAAAAAGAGCACATCACATTTGAGTCAGTTTTTAACTTTTATTCAGGGAATCTGACAGCATAACTTTTTCCCAAGCAACTCATAAACAAAGACTAAAATAAAGGATTTGAATTTGAAAAAAAAAAAAACAAAATTTCAACAAAAAGTTGAAAAAATCCTGATACTATGATACATCAATATTTTTCTCTTACCCCAATTACGTAAACAAACAGATTTGGTATAACAGTACACAGCTACTGCATGTCACAACCCAATGAACTGTCTAATTGCTGAGCTGTGGATAAAGAGTGCATGGCTTTTAGAAGTCAGTATTAAAACCTCCCAACTCCACAGCTTCACTTCCAAACAAAAACTCAAAATCAAAGAAAAGATGGCAAAGTTCCAAGTTTGAAGCTTCAGGATGGTATTTAGCTGTCATTTGCTGACCCCACAGTGTGTCTGTCCACGTTTACACATCATAGCTGTTCACAGCACAGCGTGAATTTTGTGAAAATCAATTCAAAGAACTTTTGATGTCTAAAATGTTTTGAACCATAAAACACAGATACTGAAGGTCAAGTTCATGCACCAAAAGTTCACACAACCCAGAACGTATCACACATTCTTACACCCATAAATCAACCCTGAATCTTACACACACACACACACACCCATACATGGGGATCACCCCCCCCAACACACACACACATACACACACACACTCATGGAGATCTACACACACTCTCACACAGAGTCATGGCTCGTTGCCAGACTTTCCAGTCCTACCAGCTGCTAATGACCAGTGAAGCGCCGCTGACCACCAATGGACTGTTAATCAAATCAGAACTGACTCAAACAATAGACGACACTGCCGCAGACACACACACACACACACACACACACACACACACACACACACACACAGTAAAACTACAGTTTAATGAAACAAGATGGCCGCAGCCCTTGCATCAACAGAGAGGTCAGCGGGTGTGTGGAAGCTGTTGGAAACAGTTGGGTTAAAAAAATGAAAAAAAAGAACAAAAAGAAAAAAAAAAGCCTGCCGGGTGAGAGGGGAGCAAAGGAATGAAACCATACACACATCCATACATACACACACACTCTCCCACACGCTCTCCTGGGGAGCCTTTTAGGGCAGGTGTTGGATATTTTGCCTACAGAAGTGAGTGAGGGTCGAGGTGAAGACACAAAGCTGCTACGAGTCTGCACAAGTGTGAAGTTTTACGAGCTGAGGAACAAAAACAGTTTGAAGACAAAATGGCCGCTGTGGTCGACGGTGCAGTATTGCCATGGTAACACTGCTCAAGGTAAGTCAAATTGAAGCTGCTAGATGCTTTTTTGTATTCTTTTTTTCCAGCTAAATAATTTTTCTCTTTCCTTTTTAATTTTTCCTTTGGATGGTGTCCAGGCTGATTAAAGCAGGATTATTTTTGGTTTGTTCTGGATCAAGCTCATGTTGACGCGGCTGCTTCCATCCATGAGCTCGTCAGTAAAGGACTGACTGTGTGATGATCAAAAGCGATTACTGTTCGTTGGATTTTTCGCGATGCACTGAACCCCAGACTTTCAAAACAGACAGAAACTCTTCAGCACAGATCATCTGTTTGTTAGTTTGTCTGAAAACATGAAAGAATCTGAGCATGTTCGTGTTTCCAGATACGCTGGATATGAGTCAATGTGAAGCCACGATAGACGCCATTTTCTTGGTCGAGGCATAGTGATTTTATTTTTGAATTTACTCATCCTAAATTCATTTAAAAGTAAAAACCATTGTCAAGATGTTATAGGAAAACAAAGATTCAAGTAACGTTATTTGCAAATAATAATCATAATTGATAGCGACTGTGTGAATTTTACGAAAGAAAAAGAAACGAGTCCTTTTTTTAAAACAGTAAACCGTTTAATTGTATAAATGTGTTTTTTTTTTTATTACTTTATGCCAAATATCTGAAGTGTAAAGATATTTTAAAGTGATTTATTGCTAAGGATAAAATAACAGTAAATTGATGCAAATAAAAAAAAAAAAAAAAATCACGGTCCAGAATAAATAAGACCAGATAAAGCAGAAATTTTACCTTTTAAATATCATCATTGTTTTTCTGGATAAATAGTTCATACAGCTGTAACCCTATTTTGCACACCATATTTCATGTGTTGAATTTTGTTTTGATACTGTCTGATTCTTTTAGAGGTGAGATTTTTTGGGGGAATTATTTAATTATTCAAGACATTTTTTATTCAAATAACACAAGTGTAGGAAATTATGTTAAAATGTTTTAAAGGACTTGCATTAAATGTACTTATTTACAGCAATTAATCACACTGATTATTTTGCAAAATACTTTTCACTATTTAATGATATAAAAATACGACAATTACAATCAACTTTTTTTATTTCTAAATGCCGGATAATTTAGTAATCAGGAAATTTAAATATAATTTTACATCCTTTAAAGTGTTCAGCGAGATCAACACGCTTTGAACATTTTATGAACTATTTTAAATTATGCCGAGTGAAAATAATTTAGACAATTGTCGACAAGCTTATTTCTGTCATTAAAAAAACATGAACATGTTTATCATTTATTATAAAGGATCACACAATACTAACAATATTTAAGTAAATCAAGCGTAAATGCTTTATTTTCACTCCAATAAGAAAAAAATTGAAATATTAACCTTCAATGCTGAAAACCTCTTTTTCTTATTCAGACCACTTGAGCAGATGTTGTATACTTTTACACGGCCTTTTTAAATGGTACAAAACAAATTATTTAATTTTTTTTTTTTATTGTAGAGTAAACATCTGTGCGATTGTAGTCTTAATTACGGAGAGCGATGTTTACCCGACCTCCACATGCAGAAATATTTGATGATATTTAATGAAACAGAGCGCTATCTAAAACATCACCACAGTGATTAAATTTCTCACTGACAAAAAAAAAAGGCATGGCTCAATGTGCTGCTGTGATTTAGGGCAGCATTCAAAACAGAAGTTTCTTGTTTTAAATGGAAAAATAAAAAGCTAACCCGTGCAATATGATCGTCATTATCAGAGGTCAAATGATTTAATGCTCGACACAAAAGTGACAATTTTACAAAACACAACATAAATAAATAAACAAAAATTAGAAATCGCTGTAAGCAATCTATTTTTTAAGCGAGAAGCTGAGATTTTGATTATTCTAAAATATATTTATTGTAAATATATAAATAAGACATATGTGAAATAATCATCATGCAAAGGAAAAAAAAAGCCTCCAAAATCAAAGAATTACAGGGAAAAAAGGAAATACAGAAAAGCACCTGAACGTAACGCCATGTTTTGAAGGCTGTGTTTGACCAATCAGAGCGCCGGGCTGAATGAAGTCGTTGTTGTATAAACCTCTGTCAGGTTATATAAAGATGATTTTAGGGAAGTTGTGTATCTGTGATGCACTTCCTGAAGACCACCTGTCAATCAAGCTGAGTGGGCGTACTTTGTGATGTCATCATCTTGTGGATACAGCTGAGCTGCTGTTTTATGTCACAATAGTTTGTATAAACCTTTTCTACTTGACTACACCTGATATTTTTTTTTCCCTCGGATGTGAAATCGCTCAATGTTAACGATGCTTTTTTTTTATTTTTGTGTGAATTGTTTTTCAGATCCTTTGACCTTTTCGTTTTCTTCTGCGGGACAAAATCAGCAACCAAAGGACTGGATTAAAACATTTTTTGGAGTAAAACTAAAGGCCTGAATTTAAGAAGCATGTAAAAAATATTTACACAATAAAAGTTACCCGTGTGAAATCATTTGTGATTTACATTTTAATTATCCTAGGTGTGAATATGTTTCAGAGTAAATAAACTGTGAAGGCTGATCGGTAAACAAACCCATTTTTTCTTAGAAGGCCTCCAATGAATTAGAGCAGAACCCTGTCGCACCGCCCTGATTCAAAGGAGGGTCTTTGTTTCTTTCTTTTATAAGTCTGGATTAAATTTTGTTTGTATGTGCTCTTCTCTAAATCTGGAACCGGAAAACTGAATGTTAGCACACAAAAAATCAGTGTGTGCCATCAGTGTGTGTAAGAGGGCACTCAGTCTCTCTCCTGCATCACGTCGCCCCCTGGATGTTAAAGAGAGAATAAACCCAAATTTAATTCAGGGTGAAGTCTGTGCTGCTTGTTCCAGTGCAGACTAACAAAATGTTTAGCTTTAATACTATTTCTCAGAAGCACAAAGGGTTTCACAGAAGTCGTTGTAAAAAAAATGCATGATTTTTCATGAATCCCACATCAAGTGTGTCAGGTTTACTTTAACACTGCTGGTACAATCCAGAGGCCAACTTTAAATACACTCTTCTTCACAAACGTGATGGCTGGAGCTGCTGTTACTGTGCACAATAATCCTTTACATGAAGTATGGTTTTGTGGTGTGTTTGTATTTGTACCTGATTTCGCTGATCTAAAAGAAAATAAATAAAAGCAAAAGCCGTTTCTTTTTCCTTTTTTTTATTTTTGACCAAAGATCGTATTTAGGGGAATATTCACAGAGAGTATGCCTTAGGGTAGAATTAATTTATTTTGCTTGTTTTCATATTTTGTCATTTTTAAGATAAAATGAAAAATATACGACTGATGCTGTAAAGGTGGATGATTTTAATGGTAATGAAATGTATTCACTTCATGGTTTCAAGATTTATTTGGAAAGGAAAAATACAGCCTTGTCAATGTGCTGTCTTTTTTTTATTTTTTTTTTTGAAACAGTCAGTAGATTTGATCCAAGTGTTTTCAGTTGAGGCAGTTGTGAAAATGCTTATGTGCAAAAGAATTAATTGCAAAATTTAGTTTGAAAATTTAAACATTAAAAAGAAAGTATTCTTGTGTGTCACAAAATCTGAGGCCTTGTTCTTTTGACTAAAGTGTCTGCTCAATGAAATTGTAGAATTATAAAGTCAGGGATAAAAAAATTAGGGCAGTTAGCCAGAACCCATTAACTGCGATGCTGTTAAGAGCCCAAAATTAATGATTTTTTTTTTTTATTCAATCACATGCCATTTGTCAGGGTTTTTTTAAGGACAGACAGAAATCAGCTGGCAGCCACATCACAACAGCTGGCAGAGCACAATTTTTTGAGCCAGGGTCACCACAGACCTGTGGATCGACGTAAGTCAAGAAAGGTAACTACACTGCTGGTTAAATGCGGGTCAACTGACGACAGGTCAGTGAACACTGGAGACTCACTCACACATAGAACAACAGAATCCTTAACGTGGGTAAATTCAGAGATCTAATGTAATGTAAGAATTTATGGACAGCCCTAAAATTATTGGATAAATGTGTACTAACATTGTATTAATTGATATTTTACAACTGTTTACTGTACCTGTTATAAAATATAAGAGCACTGGTTTGGCCCACAGGCTATGGTCCTACTCCCAGCAGGCAGAAGTTGACTCAGCGGTCGGCTTTGCTGCTTGTCATCTCCTGGCCTCTGACAATTCAATAAATCATTAAATTTATGAGAGCTAAAGAAAAAAAAAAACATGAAAAAGGGAAAAATATATGTTTTTTTTTTTTATTATTTTGAATTCATTAAGATTCACTTTATGTTAAACTACTAAAGGACTGTAAAATGATGTTATCTGAATATGCAAGAGTTTACAAGATGCATTAGTTTTGTTGTAGGATAAATTACAACTAAATAAACATTATTAGTGCCTGGAGTTTGGCGTGGCATGTAAATCCCTGCACAAATTGGAATAACTCCTTTCTGATCGCGTCTAATCCATTAATATTCCCCTGCTTAGATTATGAGGAGTGGAAACAGAAATCAGTGCTCACAGCAGGTACAAAGTAAGGCAAGTGTTGCTTCTCATCTGAGCTACAGTTTCCTTCAGTTATGATCTATGAGGGATATAGGGTCAGCCCCTGTGACCTGGTTATGACTGTGTCAATATGAGGTCAAGCCCTTGTTGATGCCAAACAGATAAAAAAACAAGGGATTCTGGGATCATAAGTGGTGGAGGTATAGGCTCTAATTTTCCATGCAGATTAATCCTGATTTTGCACATATAATCCAGGACATTAACATGATCCAATTCTACAGGGCCCTCTGGAGACCGCTAAGGTTGGTTCCAAAAATGAGATTTGCACCGAGATGAAGTAAGAGTGTGTGTGGGAATGTTTGTGTTAGGTGCATGAAGTCATTAAGAAACACAATAACACTACTGTTCCTCACTTTAATCTGTCAACTTGGTAATTCATAAAACACAGAACTTTGTTGAAACGGTGGCGACAGCTCGAAAAGCTTTCATAATCTTGTTACAACAAACAAAGTCTGAGAGCTGTTTTTCGCTCTCAGCGGGGATTTCACACTTGACCTGTCTGAACTCCGTTCACAGGCTTTAACTTAGGAAGTATGCATTATTTGTTGTCTTACTGATTTTAATATATTCACTGCCAACCACCATGAAGTCCTACCAAAGGCCTCTGACAGCTTTAATAACAATATGAGCTTAAACACACAGAGTGTAGGGCTGACATGTTGTCAAATGACAAACCATCACAGAGAGACAACCTCAGAGCAGGAAGTCAGGGACGCTACTGCCCCCTGATGGATCTGAATTATTCACACACCACACACACACACACACACACACACACACACACACACACACACACACACACACACACACGCACACACACACACACATACACACACACACACACACACACACACATTGATCAGGGGTTAAGCACAGATTCACACTCCTGTCACATTAATCCACAATGAAGCCTACAAATGTCACAGAGCTTTGAGTCTATCAAACCACCAAGGCAGCACCAAATAAATGACACGAGCTAGATCAACCAGCACTGAAGAAAAAGAGGAAATGAGAATACAAACACACTTATATGTGAATTAATAGAAAGAATACTATAAAAAATGCTAAATTATGTAACTACAAAAAGGACCAATATAGATCTTGATGTGATATTATAGTACAGTTTGGCGACTTTTATCATTAATTTTTAACAAGAATTTGAAGTTTTTATTTATTGTCTTTTTATTTTGATTATAACTGAATGTACATGATGTACACTGATAAAGTACAATATCAGGATCTGAATCCTGATCTGAACAGTAAGGACAAACACATGAGGCAGGAGGTCAAAACCTGACTAATCATGATCAACATTTAAGCATTTAAGCTGTAATGGCAGTGACAACTGGTGAAAAAAATATATAAATTTTATATATATATATATATATATATATATATATATATATACATTATATATATATATATATATATATATATATATATATATATATATATATATATATATACATTATATATATATATATATATATATATATATATATATATATATATATATATATATATATATATATATATAAATATATTATTTTCTATTAATTAATTCTATTAATATTTGTCTTTTAAAATAAAATTAATAAAAATAAAAACACACTCTTCACTAAGGAGGGCAGCACCCTACCTGGCGCCCTCTCTTGGTCAGCCGCCACTGTCCTAAGGGGTGCTGAGTTTTCTAGCACCATGGCGTTAGCAGCAGATCCCTAAGTGTCTGAAGTTGTGAAGAGAGGCCCTCATGGATCCGGTTGACCTGTTTCACTCCTTAGACCACTTTTGGGAAGTACTGGCCCCTGCAGACCAGGAACACTTACAAAGAGTTGGTTTGACCCAGTTGCCTATCCATCAAAGTGTGGTCATTGTCAAAGCTGCTAACATCCTCACACTCCCTCATTTTCCCTGTTTCCAACAATCAGCTTCAAGGACAAAAAGTTCACCCACCAACTTACACTGACAGGTGGTAAAGAGATAATCGACGGATTATCTCACTTCCCCTGTCAGTGGTCAAAATGTTATGGATTACCATTGTTGATGAGCTTTCCATTTATCAAAGTTGTAGGGATACCTCTTAACATGAGGAAGAAGTTTAGGAGACTGTAAAATTGACTTTTCCATTTTTAAAGTAAAACAATTTATTTCAATCTGCATCTCATTTATTCTGCATGGCAACACAAAGGTATCAAAACTTTTTAAGACTTAAATAAAGATGGCATCATTACGACCTCTTACATTATTCTCCAACTGTTACCCAGAACTCTGAATACTCAGCTGGCTGTGTCCAAAACTTTGTCCTGATCTGTCAAAACCACTCAACAATTAATTCTGTAGATTAAAGGCCACACTAGGGACTGCTTTCACTTGGCTATTGTGAGACATTGTCCCCTCTTCTAGAGGTCTTATAAAGGACCCTCCAACACTCAGTGGCTCAAGCCTTTCATGCCAAAGCCAGAGAAGATTAAATCCCAGTAGAAAGGAGTCCTTTTTGCCTGGGATCTGTAGCATCTGAAAAATTATACACTGAACCAAAAAATTGTACACTTTCAACTTCAGATCTAACAACAACATCTGTATAATGGGAAACATTGGAGCCAGCTGTGAAGAAGCGTGCCTACAGACTGAAAATTAAAATTTCTGTGCTGCTGCAGTTTTGACTTTTCACAGCTTACTCTAAATTTTATGCATCATGTTTTGTTAAACGAGTCTTTCTAAACATCGTTGTTGGAGTGATCACTGCAGGTATTTATAGTTTAAACTCAGCTACACAGAGTAACTCATTCACACACACACACACACACACACACACACACACACACACACACACACACACACACACACACACACACACACACACTTTCTATCGCACACACACACACACATCGGCAGCAGTACAGAGCTGTACAGTATACAAACACCTCCCAGGTCCCAGGAGCCGACATCCTATTGAGGTTAATACTATGAGCAGCCAGGTGAAAGATGGGAAGGCACGCGCACGGGGGCAAACGCGCGCACAGAAAGAGAGGAGGTAACAGTCACGTGGCCATCGCGGAAGCCCAGAGAAATAAAAAAGCGTACACCAAAACAAAACAAAGTAATCAGACGGTTTCTGCGGACCACAACCACAGAAACGATATTAGGGAAATTCGGGGCACTCGCAACCTCTAAACAGTGACACTACAGTCGAGTCCTTGCCAGAGCTTCGCTTCTGCGCTATTATCACCCTTTCACTAAAGAATACCAAAATTGCGTTTTTATTGGGCTGGTGCGGTTGCGGTTTGAGAGGTGAAGCTTTTCCCTCTACCTCTCAGAGCAAAGGTGAGTGATGTGCCGCCTGGTGAAACAGCCCCTCCCTTCCAAAAGTCAACTGTAGGCCTTGACCCTAAAAATAAACATCGCCCTCAACCACCACTACCACCACCACCGCGTTATCATTTAGCTTCCGATAGCTAGTTTGCTAGCTGTGTCAACAAGTTACGGGTGCAGTGGTTTACAGCTTCCACAAACATCATCTTTGACGGAAAGGGTGATATATTGACTAAACATACATTAACCATCAAACTTAGTTTCCTTCAGCTTACCATTTATGAAATCCTCCTTGCTAAAAGACGTATGGACTTTAGTAGCCGTTGTTTTCTTTCCTCTCCAGGGACAGCTGGACCTCAGCTCGCATTAATCCACTGTTTCCTCGAATTTATTTCTTATACAATTTTCAGCAAATATTAACCGATAGGCCTATTTATAGCGTTTAAAAAAAAAACGCAGCTGGTGCCAGAGACCATTTACTCTTTTCTACGTTGAAGGATCAACCGGAAACCTTTGCTGTCCGCCAGGGGGCGGTTCCAAAAGTGCGCAATCGCACGTGAAATGAATTGAGCTGATTAATGGAGCCCATTATTTAGTGTTATTATGACAAATTAAGCATTGGCTGGCACCTGTTTTCATGAGGTAAATGTAACACCTGGCTTTTCTAAATTACCTTTTTTTAAATAACTAATTTAATCAAATGTCATTCATTTGCTGTTGGATGTTTGAAATAAAACTTTAATTGAATATTGTAGTTTTTTATGAATTCTCACATAATTATCCGCCATTCACCAAAATTTTGATTTTTATGTTTCACATTTTAACCAATCAATTTTTTTTTTCCTAAGACAACATTGAGTATCAGATCATAATGGGCTTGGTGTAATGACGTATGCACGAATTGTTATAATTGTTTTCTTTTTTTTTTTTTTAAGATAATTATTATTTTATTTTATTTGGATCAAATTACCTTTTGCTATTGTTTTAATCTTTTTTTTCTTTTATTTGATTAATTAATGTTCTAGTCTGCTTTTATTTAATACAGTTATTCTAGTAGTAATTTTGTTTCCATTTGTAATAAATTCATTTCATTGTATATTATTTAATACAAGAAATGCTTTAAATTATTATGTTTTACCCTAATACTTTACTTTCTTGACTGGTTCTCCAATCACATAATTTATTTTAGCTTGAAATTAATTGGCCACTCATAAAAAATTCATCAATAAAAGTGTTTGTATGCTCGTTAACTACTTTTGGTGGAATTCCTTGATATAACTTTTTTTAAATGTATATTTTTATTTGTGTTTTTTAATTAATAAATAGATGAACAGATAATAAATAAATATACTTTTTCTAAAATGAATTAATTATTGAATCTATAATTTATATTTTGTAAAATTAAAATATAATCGTTTGTGGATCATTTTAAGTGTTTTAACTTACCCAACATTTTATTGTTCTTGCAATTGCTAGTGAAAAGTGTACCTGGTGTAATAACAATTATGCTTAGTCCTTTTCCTGTTTCTGCTCTGATGATGCACAATCCCACACTGCATTACAGAAGGTTGAATGGTTCGTAGATATTCAATGTTGTAAATGTAGATATGACACACCTCAGTGCATCAAACTTTAACAGTCACTCCAGCAGGATCTGAGGCCATGACAGGCTGTAATGTTAAAAATGTCTCTTTGCAACGTGACCTCACCATGTGCTGAAATCCCACATAGAGTCATGATGAGAAAACTCATGTCTTACCTTAAACTGCGTCTTCAGCCTCTGGCATGGACTTGTTTTCCGCTTCCTGTCAGTCAACCAATCAGAGTAAAGCTTCTGGTTTCCTGGTTTAGCAAGCAAAACTCGGTCTCTTAGATGTTTTGGACCAAACTTTCTCCAGTGTGCTGCTGCAGCTGCCCCAAGACAGACTAAAGGCTCACAGCAAGGAAGTTCAAACACAGACACCCTGCCCTGTTACACACACACACACACACACACACACACACACACACACACACACACACACACACACACACACACAAACACACACACACACACACACACACACACACACACACACACACACACACACACACACAGGGCCATATGAATTTGTGAAGTGGGGAAAAAAAGGAAAGGAAGAAAGAGGCCCAGGGACAAGTGAGTGCTGCAGCATGAAAGGAATGTCTTAATGACTCCGTCCACCTGTCTTTGTGTTTGGATCTCACCTCAAAACCTAATTTCTGCTCATTATGAATCACACTCAATTTGCAGGAGTTTCCAGAAGTTGACCTCAACATTAAACCCGACCCCTCCTGGCTGCATAAGTATGTTGCTGCCCTTACAATCATAACATTAATCAATGAAATAAATTATGAGAAGAGGAAATTCAATCTGAATTTTTTGGGACATGATTGCTTGGAAACCAGCGTTCAGGTCCTGCATGTTGTTTCCTGTAGTTCAAAAAACTCTGTTTCAGAACAAATTCAAAGAAGAGGCAACCAAGGTGCTGACTTATATCTGTTGCGGTCATTATGTCTTAAATTTGTTTAGCTCTCACATCACAACTGCACTTATATACATATCTCTGGTTCTTTGGCTGTAGTCCTAAAAATGCTTACAAATGCTGAACAAATCAAGTTTTGTACATCTACCATTTAATGAGCGAATGAATGAATAAAGTGAAGCAAACATCCTCATGACTGTCCATTGATATAAACCTATTTTCTTTTAGACACTAATTGTATTCGACCAGATCAAGAAGAAGGACATTGTCAACCAAATTCAGATAAAATATACCCTCATAAAAAATGGGTAAAATATTTATGGAAAATGCATCATCTGGGATAAATTCTGGTTAAAATGGAGAACATAAAAGTGATCCATGATGTGACTCTGGTCTTCTTGATCATATACAAAAGAGATGATAACTGGAAAAAAATAAACAGAATGAAGTCCCCTCTCAGGATCACATGCTTTTTAAACAGGGTTACAATAACTGATTCATCAACATCTGAGCAGCATTTTAATATTGTACAAATAGTCCAAAGCAAAAAGTGACAGCAGCACCTTCTTGATGCTGCTACAGTGATTAATCTCAGACTGTGTGATGTGTTTTACCTCCATATGACCAAGCATGTAAAGACCTGTTTTACTGAGGATTCAGGGAGATTCTCATCAGGAGTTGAACGAAGAAACCATCCTGAGGGTGAGATTAAACTGTGGGTGCACAGTAATGACTTATAGGGGTACAAAATAACACAATTAACTAAATCAGTATGTTTTACACAATTTTATGCCAAACTCTACTCATCCCCCAGATAAATAGATTTACAATTCAACCATATTCTTGCTTTTCTTCAAGTGCAAGTAAGCTGTTTTTAATATCATACTCTTTTAAATCAACATCGGAACATTAACAGTTTTTATTAAAAAAAAACTATTTAATTTAAATTAAAAAAAAAATAGGACAATTTAATATTTTATTTATTTGTGCAAAATTTGTGGAAAAAAATAATAAAAATAAATAAATAAAAATAGCAGATTCAACATCAGTTTTAACAGCAACTTGTGGTTCGATGTCAAAGAACTTCAAGGGAAAACAGCACATGTGTGTCAAATATGCTTTAGGTTAACCTGTTCTTATTCATGTACAGTATGAGTTTGTTTACATTCATGCTCACATTGGTGTGTGTGTGTGTGTGAGTGTGTGTGTGTGTGTGTGTGTGTGTGTGTGTGTGTGTGTGTGTGTGTGTGTGTGTGTGTGTGTGTGTGTGTGTGTGTGTGAGTGTGTGTGTGTGTGTGTGTGTGTGTGTGTGTTTGTGTGTTTATGTGTGTTTATGCGTAGGTATGAGACAGAGGGGGCTCGTCATTTATGCCCCCCCAGCCTGGCCACAGAGACAGTTTGGCGGTCAGCCAGGAGTGACCGGGGCCCTGAGACGTCCCACAGAGTGACCTGGAGACCCGGCCGTCACTCTGCATGAGCGTCAAACACACACACACACACACACACACACACACACACACACACACACACACACACACACACACACACACACACACACACACACACACACACACACAAATGGCAACCAATGGGGTAAGTGAAGGGTGGCACTGAGTGTCTGTGTTTGTGTTGAGTTTTGAATGGATAGGAAGGGTGTGTGTGTGTGTGTGTGTGTGTGTGTGTGTGTGTGTGTGTGTGTGTGTGTGTGTGTGTGTGTGTGTGTGTGTGTGTGTGTGTGTGTGTGTGTGTGCCGGGGCAGATGAAGGTAAAAGAGGCACTTTAAGGGTAACCGTCTATTTGTCACTCTGTCTCTCTCTTGGCTCCCTCTCTTGGACCAATAATAGATCTACAAGCACATCCATGTTTTTATAACTTTGTCATTTCTGTAGATTGAACTGATCTCTGTTTGATGTGCAGGAATTAAAAGAAACAAGAAACACCATCATTCAGTGCTGAAACATATGACCACACATCAGAAACTGTTGCCAAGGAGCCCAGATATTTTTCTTGTCTTCAGTGGATGCTGCAGTGTGCTTTCAGAGGTCAGAACTTGTCTTTGTCTGTTATGGTGGTACTTAGAAGAGGTGCACCCACCTGTCTTGATTTTGGGGCCATGTCCTGTGCACACAGCTCAACTGGCTAGTCTTTGTTATCCAGAGTTAGGTGTCACTGCTGGAGACGAGGACAGCTCTTTGGTACAGAGGAGGACATGTGTGATGGTCTCATTTGGCATTGCGGTACACTTTCAATATATTAAAGGGTAGATCCCCCTCCTGCAGAGTTTGGTCCTTCACTTGTGCTCCTCATTTCCTTTTATGTAGGCCTATAGGTACTTGGGATTCCTTGTGACTCTGTTGACATACTGTGTGTCATCCAGAAAAAAAAGGATTGAGGATGTAACCTTCCAGAGTAAGAGGAGCTGAGAGGAGGGTTTCAAAACTTTCCCAAAAGAATAACAACTGATATTGATACAAGTCGTTGAAATGAAGAGGGGAAGAGAAAGAAAAAAATGGTGAGCAACAGGTTCCTTAAACCAAAACCAGGCTTAAATAAGATTAATGAAAATTCTGCTGCTAAACTGACCACAAAGCAAAGTCTCAGGGAGAGCCTGGAATAACTCCTATAGAAAACATGAATATGGGCAGAGGGGCATTGGGGATGAATGGAAAAGAAAAGGGTGAAAATAACCCCAGTGAGGACCGGTGACAGTCAGAAAAACTAGAAACTTCTGGCGAACATACTGAAAAGTCATATAATTTTGTTTTGTAGAGACATGCTTTGACAAAACATGAAAACAGAGGTTTCATTAAACTCAGGTATATACACTGTATAAGGTTCTCTCTCTCTCTCTCTCTCTCTCTCTCTCACACACACACACACACACACACACACACACACACACACACACACACACACACACACACACACACACACACACACACACACCAAGCTCAATGAGCAGCCTGAGTGTGCACCCCTCACGGTAACCACAGTAATATGAACCCTGGATGACTGCCAGACTTCTCACTCACTCAGAATCTGAGACACGGGAAGACTCTGTGGGAATGAGAGCTCAGAGGACATCAGTAGTCATACCTGTCAGGGGGTCATCTGAAGCGGTGTGTGTGTGTGTGTGGTTTTACTGCCTCAGTCTGCCATTTCAGTTTCATCGATTTTGGTTCTGGTTCTGCTAATTAATCCCAATTCCATCATTTTTGGAGCGAGAAAAAGTTCAGATTGATAATTAACAGAAAAAATACAGTTAGCCTGATGCCATTGTTCAGACTTTTCTGCTTTCAAACGCAAACAGTCAACACCAGAAAGGTTTTTACTGCTCTCCTCCATGAGACGTAACTAAAAAAAAGAAAACATCACACATACACATTAGAACAGAACACTTCATCAACAAACATTACGAGTGTTGCAAACCTAAACCCTGGTAACTTATGTGACGGTTCCAAAGAGAAAGTTTACTTCAGCGTTCCTCTTGTTCATCTCACACAGCATCTGTAAAATGAACTGAGTTTCTGCACTGCAGGGACTCATTTTAGGTACCAGAGGTGGAAGGGAGCTTTCTGAAAAACAAAAAGATATGTCTACAGTATATTTGTAAACATGATTCCCTCTGTAATAACTGTGGACTGCATAATTTTCACTGAAGCTGAATTCTTAAAGATTTACCACTTTATCAGGCACACCTGTTCAACTGCGTTAACGCAAATTTTTAATCAGTCAACCACATGGCAGCAACTCAATGCATTTAGGCATGTAGACATGGTCAAGACGATTTGCTGCAGTTCAAACCAAGCATCAGAATGGGGAAAAAAAGTGATTCAAGAGACTTTGATGCCTTGTTGATGCCAGAGGTCAGAGGAGAATGGACAGACTGGTTGGAGCTGATAGAAAGGCAACAGTAACTCAAATAACCACTGGTTACAACCGAGGTCTGCAGAAGAGCATCTCTGAACTCACAACACGTCTAACCTTGAGGCAGATGGGCTACAGCAGCAGAAGACCACACCGGGTGACCCTCCTGTCAGCTAAGAACAGGAAACTGAGGCTACAATTCACACAGGAACACCAAAACTGGACAATAGAAGATTGGAAAAACGCTGCCTGGTCTGATGAGTCTGGATTTTCTGCTCCACATTCAGATGGTAGGGTCAGAATTTGGCGTCAACAACATTGAAAGCATGGATCCATCCTGCCTTGTATCAACGGTTCAGGCTGCTGCTGCTGGTGTAATGGTGTGGGGGATAATTTCTTGGCTCACTTTGGGCCCCTTAGTACCAACTGAGCATGGTTTAAAGTCCACAGCCTACCTGAGTATTGTTGCTGACCATGTCCATCCCTTTATGAGCACAGTGTACCCATCTTCTGATGGCTACTTCCAGCAGGATAATGCTCCATGTCATAAAGCTGGAATCATCTCGGACTGCTTTCTTGATCATGACAATGAGTTCACTGTACTCAAATGGCCTCCACAGTCCCCAGATCTCAATCCAATAGAGCACCTTTGGGATGTGGTGACAAATCTGCAGCAACTGTGTGATGCTTTCATGTCAATATGGACCAAACTCTGAGGAATGTTTCCAGTACACCAATTCTACACCATTTGGGTGCAATGTGTAAGTCATAGTGATTGTTGAACCCTTTTTTTTTTATCTTCAGAGGAAGGGAACTGAAATGTGGTATAAACTCAAACAACCATTTTATTTTTCTGAAACTCCAGATGTTTTGTTCAGGAGAGGTTTGAACAGTTGCTTGTCTTGACCCCTCACCAACTCCATTTATGGTGTCTTACCCATAGCATTCATGGATAACAATAAGTAAGAGGAGCTTAAAAATCCCCCCCACTGGTATTAGGTAGAGTCCTGAATGCTTAGCATGTTTTCATGAGTGAATTATTCTTTTAATTATTCTTCTAATGGGATGCCCAGTCTGTTGATGGAAGTCAGTCATGTTTTCAAAAGTGTGCTTTCCAAAAACTCTAAAAAATCTATCCTAACTTCTCAAAAGGATGTTTTGGTATTTCTACAAAAAACAGTTACAATCTGCTTTTCTTCATATACATTTCATATTTTCCCTCAGTAATTTCCAAAACAGGCAACGCGACCTTCAAACCAACGATATTCAGGTCACATTTGCTTTTCTGACCTCTGGGCCCTGTTTACCCCATCCCTGCTCACCCTCTTCCTCTGTCTCTCCCCCATCCCTCTCTTCCTCTCTGTCTCTTTCCCTTCAGTCTCTCTCTCATAGTAACATACACACACACACACACACGCGCACACACACACACACACACACACACACACACACACACACACACACACACACACACACACACACACACACACACACACACAGAGTTGCTCTCTCACCATCCCCCTCACAGCCCTGTGGCAGTTTGCTCTTGTATGGAAACACAGCTAACCCTGCTGCCCTTTCAGTGTTCCTGCTAAACAAACCAACCAACCAACCCATCTGCCCATCCATCCATGGGCAGTCGATACAACACCTATTGTTGATTGGAGCAATGTCTGCTTACACACACACACACACACACACACACACACACACACACACACACACACACACACACACACACACACACATACAAATGGCTGAACATGCAGACATGATTTGATCGTCTTAAAAATTAGAATTTATTGACGTCACTTGATTTTTAAACAGAGCTGCTCATGACATTTTCACTTGATATTGCTCAGAGCGGATTTTTAAAGTGTAGTGTTGGAAACCATTAACAGCCAGGATACTTGAAATCTTTAACTAAGCTTCACAACTGTAAGATGAAAATGAAACAAAGCTTTGGCCCACTGCAGCGTCACCAAGCTCTGGTCCATAGACTGTGTAAAACATGCCTCTGCGACCTCACCCGTCTGTTCCTGAAACAGTGAAATGAAGCCAATCCGCGGCCGCGGCCACATTTGCTATGACGCCAGCTGTGAGTTTTTCTTCGAGCAGCAACAAGGCGCCTGACCTAAGCTGTGTCTCCGATTAGAAAATCAAACAATCCCAATAACTTCTAAACCGCAGAGATAGAAAAAAATTCATTCAGCGTACAATATATGCCAATGGTGAAATCAGTGTTTTAGACCCAATCCGGTTGTGAACCAGGCTGTAAATATGCTTTGTAATGCTGTAAAAGTCTGTTTTTAAGGCTGGTTGTGGACGTGACTTCATTTTTTTCTGCAGCCAGCCTCAAGTGGTTCCTCAATGAACAGCAACTTTTAGCACTTCTGCATTGGCTTCATTTTTACTAACTGGATGTTGCCCCTTGCTCTGGTCCAAGCCCTTTCAATCTTTACCACAAGAAGACTTTAAAGAACAGCTCTTTTTTTTTTTTTTTTTTTGGGGGGGGGGGGGGGGGGGGGGGGGCTAATTTAGGGGATCTGACATCACATTGGACATTAGACAGTTAGACAAAGGAAAACATTTTGCTCTCCTCTAGAGAAAAGAGGTCATCTTATAAACAAAGACTAAATTCAAAGATTTAAATTAGAAAAAATAAATAATAAAATAAAATAAAATAAAATAAAATAAAATAAAATAAAATAAAATAAAATAAAATTAAATTAAATTAAATTAAATTAAATTAAATTAAAAATAAATAGATGATGAATGAAAACGAATCAAGTTTAAAAAAAAAGCCAGAAAAAAAAAACATAATAGAAAAAGAAGTGTCAAGGCTTTTGGCTGGTTATTTGTGTATATGCATATAGATATAAATTAAATGAAAATTAAAAAAAAAAAAAAAATCAATTACATTAATAAATACATTATATATGGAAACCTACATTTTATTCTTAATTAAAGTGAAATTATATCACAGAGAAAACTCCATGAGTGTAATTTAGATTTACATATAAATGCAGTCTGATATGAATAATTGACATAGGAAGTAACTGTTGGATCAAAAATGAGATACTGTTCACAAACCACACACACACACACACACACACACACACACACACACACACACACACACACACACACACACACACACACACACACACACAAACACACACACACACACACACACACACACACAAACACACACACACACACACTATGCATTGTTAATGGGAGTGAAGCACTCTGTTTGACTGAAAGCGAGCGAGGAGGCAGTGACATGTCAAACAGCATCATCATCAAGCAAAGCCAAATTCAAGTTCAGCTCAATGTCGCCGCCCTGCTGCTGCGGCAGAATCCCTGCATCACATCTCGATGACCTTCCTCTTTGGTCAGACCCCGTCTGTGACCTTTGGTGCTTTTCTCAAAGTTCTGCAGATGATGAAATGTATGTTTCCTGTTCTGTGAACAGAAAGAGGAGCACATTGGAGGCTGTATTTGGTTGTACTCCGGAGTACTGTGGTGAAGAAGGTGAAAACCAAAGGAAGTCAAAAAAGCTTGTGAAATAAGGAGACGAGCCATATTATAAAACACTCTCTCGGATGTAATTTAAATTCTTTGACAGTTTTGCCAATTTCCATGTCCGTGTGAAACATAAGGAACAACCTATTGGACACATGAGAAAATGATGAAATGATGAGAAAAATGAATTAAAAAAACAAGTTAGAGGTGGACTTATTTGCCCCATAGACCTCCATAGATGAAGATGTGTATTTTCCACAAGACAGTTTCCCCCTGCTGGTCATTTGTAAGAGTAGCGGATTATTTTTGTTTATTGATTTTTTTTCCACCGCAGTGTTTTCCTCTCTATTCAGATGTAAATATAAATGATGAATACATCCTCTAGTTGTAGCAGTCTATGGAACGGCTGCGAGAAAAAGCCTGAGACTTAAAATGTTATTGTTTTTCAGTCATAAAGCAGGAAATTTATGATTTGTGTTGCCCACAGGGAGCGACTGAAGGCGTGAAGCTCTGTTTGTGTTCTTTGCTAAGACACACAGCAGCTCCATGATTACAACTGTGACTCTAAGTGCTTTGATTTGAACTCTTTGGATTAGGTCAGTGACTTTAATGTTCCTGCTGGACATTGAATGTGTGTGTGTGTGTGTGTGTGTGTGTGTGTGTGTGTGTGTGTGTGTGTGTGTGTGTGTGTGTGTGTGTGTGGTGGATTAGTCTCTATTTGAAGTGTGAGGTCTCATCTAATCCGGAGGTTGCTGTAAACAGATGCAGTGATCCTGCCTGTCTGAACACAGTGTTCACTGCCAGCGTTACACAACACAGAAATTCAACACACACACAGTTGAGTGCACACACATGTACACACATGCACACACACAGTGACTTCATCTGCTTTCTACGGATGGTGATGAAATAAAATACGTACATGAAACGCACTACTAGAAGCCGACTGGGGAAATAAAACCGTCGCAATATAACTGTAGTGATGTCATATATATACACACAGACACACACACACTCACACACACACTCCCTACAGACTCAGCTTCTCTGCCCCAGTTTTCACACACTCTGACCTCACACAACCTCTGACAGCATTAATGCTGTGACCTCGCCGACCCAAGAACTGCACTTATCTTAACACTCAAATGTAGCAGCATTCTCTTTGAAAGGAGGTTTTTAAAGTATAAGAGATTTCCTCTTTGTTAAATGAAGGTTAGACTAAGAAAAAAAAAAACATGTTTTCTTTAATTTGGCAGGTTAATTGTACTTGTACCTTCTACAACAATTGGATCATTTGAGGAGATGGATTCCTTTTTTCTTGCAAAGACAAAGAGAGCTGTTGGGCTGTGCAGGCTAATGCCTACATCTACCAGGATGCATTACGAATGAGGAGCACCAGCTGAAGCATAGCTACATTTCTCTTTTCATTGTGTAAGTTTGAAAGTTTTTTCAAAGTTGTTGTTGTTGTTTTTTTGTTGTTAATTTAAATGTTATCTGTTTATTACCTTTGATACTCTGGTGGCAAAATGGTCAGCCCACACACTCACTTTCATGAGATATATGCAGGTTTGAGCTCCACCTATCAGCATCAAACAGGATGCTACATCATCTTAAACCTGTACCTTAAGTTAGGGAGGTAGCAAGAGGACTGAACCACCTGGATGCAGACGACTCATTGCTTTGGCATGCAAATCGTTATATTTATGGCATATTAACACATTGCAGGGCTTTATTGCTGAACACTTCTAAACTCTCTTGTGCTCTCTTTGTCAAGATGAAACGTTTGCAAACCAGCTGTAGCACCCCTAAAATGTGGAAACCTGGAAAAGCCCCTTTACTGGGACTCTGGTCGTGGCGTTTCCTTCACCTTTGGAGCTGATGTGGTCAGCAAGTTTCTCAACCGCCATGACCTGGACCTCATCTGCCGAGCACATCAGGTTGTTGAAGATGGCTATGAGTTCTTTCTTCTGTGATGTGACTTGGACTCCAGCTCTAACCGCACTCAGACTCAGGAACTGGAGAGGACTTGGACTCATTTATTGTTAAAGACTGTTTTCTTGTTGTTGTTAGTGTTTTGTGTGAGGCCCTAATAATTAATTCAGTCTCAACAAGGGCTTTCACTTGTCTTCAACTTTGTGTTTGTTTATACCTACTCTCTTATTCAGCAGCAGTTCTTGCCAGGATGCCTTGAACTCAGGTAAGTCCAGACAAATGTCTTAGGTCAGGATATTAAAAAATAAGAATTTATGCTCCAATTGAAGCCAATCTGTGGACGTAGCCACATTAGATATGATGCAGCTTTGAGCTTCTTTTCTAACAGCTACTGGGTACCTGCAGAGTTGGAAAAAAATATTCAGCCCTGTACAGTGTGTACCAAGAGCTAAATTAGCATTTCAGACCCAAGCCGTTTTTTTTTTTTTTTTTTTTTTTTTTTTTTTTTTTAAAGCAGACTGTAAATATGCTTTTAATGCTGTAAAAGTCAGTTTTTATGGCTGGGTGTGTAGGCTACTTGACTTCCAGTCTTTCAGCAGCCAGCCTCAAGTAGATTCTCAATGGACAGCAACTTTTAGTACTTCTGCGTAGGGTTCATTTTCTAAACTGGATATTTCTCCCTGATCAAGACCTTATTCTTATAAAACTTGGCAAAATACATTTATCTAACCCCATTGGTAGATTTTTTTCTTTCCCCTTCTTTACTTTTTTTTCTTTTCTTTCTTTCTTTTTTTCTTGGTGTATTTATTGATTTTTTTGCATGTCTCTTTTTTGTCAGGTGAATAAAGCTCACAAAGTAGGACTAAACTCTAGCTTGGGTTTTAGTTTTTGCAATGTACAGACAACATCTAAGAGATCTTTCAGAACAATTAATAGTTTTAAAATAAAGTAATAAAACATGATCTTAAAAAAGATGATGATAAAAATAACAAACATTAGTGTGTCTTAACTGGTGTCTGAGTCTTTCTTGATAGAGTTTTTGTCAGAGTAAAAACTTGCATAATTCCCATAACAGACAAAGGAATTTCAGTTTTTGTCTTGTCATGTGCTTATTGATTCAAAAATAAGTGCAGACGGATGCTCCCGGTATCAAAACACTGGCACAAGACCCAGACCTCTCCTATCTGATGAAGTCCAGACCACAGAATCCTAGTAGGGAGCCCGTCTGTCTTCAGATGCTGCAGCTCACTGCCCGCCACGGGGCCCGACGTGTTGTTTTGAGGCGACTGACAGGTCCAGTCAAAACACAGAGAGTGAGGGAGGAAGATGGAGGAGGAGGAGGAGGAGGAGGAGGAGGAGGAGGAGGGGAAAGTCAGGGCTACTGGAAGCCCACTGATGAGAGCGTGAACAAAGAGCTACTAACAGGAGGGATCTTGGACAAACATGGAGGTGCTGATTTGGTTTGCCTTACAAGAAAATACAGATTAGAGAGGAGGTGTTTGATGATTTGTTATTTTTATATTTATGTTGTATTGACTCAAGGCTGAGGACACGGCGTCTGCTGCTCATATGCTCTGCGATGTCATACAGGGTCAACCCCTGCAGTTAATGACAGTGAAGAAAAAAAGAGCTTATTTATTCTCACACCTGTGTGTTTCTGCTAAGGAGTTGAAGAAGAAAAGATCACTACGATAGGTTAAAAAGGAGTTTTGACTGTAACTTCACCGAGCCTCTGAGACTAACAACACCAGAGCATCAAATCCCCATGAAGCCGATACCCAACCTATACCCACCGTGTGTCATCAATGCACAGCTGCTTTCATGTCTTCACTGAAGGTGTCCTGAAGGCTCCCTGAGAGGAACTGGAGGCCCCAGTCCCAATAACTCAAGACGCTCACTTTGATTTTTATCATACAGAAGAAAAGATTGTTGATGAGATGCAGGGCAAACAGTGTCTTGTTAGCTGAGGTTATAAGCCACAGTCAGAGATGGAGAATGTGTGGTCAAGGCTGTATCAGTGTTTTGTGTTGTAGGTTGTAACAGGCTTCTAAAGACATGTGCCAGTACTCCTGTTTTCTAAGGCATGTGTTGAGAGCGCTGGTGTAAAGATAGTGGTTGTCTGTGGAAGATGATGTCACTCAAGGTTCCCTTAATGCAGGGTTTGTACCTACAGCTCCTGGAGAGGATAGAAGAAAATATACCTTCAGTGCAGTGTTGGGTGAGTTATGAACACCTGGGGTTTTTTTCCCCATGTGTAACAAGAATAAAGAGACCAGGTCCTCTTGAGGTTCTTAGAACTGTACATGTGCATGTTGCTGAATACAAAATTACTTCAGACTCAAACTCTTCTTTAGCCTCTCGAAGGACGGTTCTTTTGGCTCAGCCAAAAAAGAGTCAGCTCTTTTGGCTCCCAGGCAGCTCCTAAATTAAAATTATTGATAAACCTTTAGCTGGGTCTTTAATGTGGAGTTTGTATGTTCTCCCCCTGCATGGGTGGCCTCTCTTTGTGTACTTTGGCCTCCTCCCACAGTCCAAATACATGCTCATCAGGTTAGCTGGTGATGAGTTAAATAACAGGTTAATTGCACCTAGGTTTAAGTGTGTGTGTGTATGACAGGTTGTCTGTTTCTGTGTGTCATCCCTGTGATTGACTGAAGTGATAAACCCTTTTGCCTCATTTTGTGCCCTTGTTCTGTTACCGAAGCAAACTTTCCTATTGTTGTTTAATATTTTAATCATTTTTGCTTTTTTTGCAATTTCTGTTGAACCAGAACCAAACTGGGTATTCAAACAGTAAATGTCCTCTGTGCAGGTTGGTACTCAGAAAAATCAGATGCCTGGGTTTGGATTGGCCGAAAAAATTTCCTCTTTCAGTTAGTAGATGTTTTATGTGTTTTTGTGACGTGACACGCTGCCTTCCTTACTGCCGTCTGCTGTCTCACTCACTGAGTGGGGACGAGATGCCCCACCTGACAGAGTGTCCCCATCTCTGCTATCACATAACGGGATGATATGCTCATGTGATTGGCTGGATGGCTGCCATACTGTCAGTCGAAACAAAGCTCTACCATGAGCTGAGCAGATCAGCTGAGTGAAAGCTGAGCATCAAAAGGAAAAAAGTTGGTGAGTCAGCTCTCACTTGATGGGAGTCGGCTCCTCTGATTCACTACAAATCATTGGCTCTTAGACCCGCATCTTCTGCACGACACATCTGTAGCCTCGATCACGTTGAGATTTCGTCAAAGCTCCACAGTCACATACTCTTGCTGTCTGTGTTTGAGACTCAACATTTCTCATGGTCAGTGTGAGGTGGACACATTCACCGAGGGAACTACACTTGTGCCACTTTGCTAACGTGTTGAACTGATATTAGGAAACGAAACAGCTGAACTCTCAGTGAATGTCTGTACTTGTAAGCGAGGACCTTTTGCTCTGACTTTGATGACCCCAGTAGACTTTGCAGAACGTCTTATTTTTCTGTCCTCGACTTGTGTGACTGTGTACCAAAAACCCTTTCCAGCTGTCTCTTAACTGTGTCTGTTGCTTATTGGAAAAGACTTCACTTTGACTTAACCTGGACAAATAAAAAGTAAATTATCCCATTGTTAAAAAACCGACAAATGCATCACCTCTTTTTTTCATCCTCTGACCCTGACTTGTCAGGCCACTCGCTCGGGCCTTGAAGTTTTTAGTGAATCTGTTTCCGCTGCAGAACAGAGTGATGGCAGCAGAGCGGAGCTCCTGCGTCAGAATGACCCAGAATTATGGAGAGATCTCGTTCATTTTCCAGGGATTTTGGGCACAGATTACAAAGCTTCTACGCCATTTGTTTTGTAACAAGCATGTGAAGTCAACGCTAATACAAACACCACGGCTCGGAACTTGGAAATGCCAGGGGACCTTTTTTAGAGGCTTAGGGCCGTTGAGCACATCCAACGCTCAGGGAGCAGAAGCCCCGCTAAGCTCTGAGGGCAAAGTACTTCTTTGATTGTTTGTTGAAAATCTCTTCCAAAAGCCAGTGAACAAAAACAGAGGAGGGATTATCCCTTTTTGGAGAGGAAATTAATTCTTCAGACGAGGCACTTAAACAGGTGTCAGGACGAACAAAGCAGCGGGTGTTTGAGAGGAACAGAGCATTAACTTCTTTTTAGCTTGATGAGTTTAAGACTTATTTCAAAGATTTTATCAACAAACCAAGAAAGAAAAACTCAGAAAAGCTCATTGTGCTGCACATAGCAAAACATTAAGAAAAAAAAAGGGGAAGTTTGAATATTCTCACATCTGTTTCAGTAAGGTTGTAAGGTGACTCTGCTTATCCTCAGGGTGTTAGGAGAGGGACACCTCCACTGTGTATCCTCTATAACAGACTTTTACACAACCTGTTCAACACAGTTTAATATTACTCTACTGATTTTAAAAAAAGAGGCTTCATTCATGTTTTAGTATTCAGAGCTTAGAGCCTGGATTACTGTCTGACAGGAGCTTCAAAGCTTTGGAGGACTGAACTGTGGGACAAAACAGAGGGCAGCACTCATGTGTTGCATTGGGAGGTCCACTGGTGGTTCCTGAAAGTACTGCAAGTGGGTTACAAGAGGTTTTTGATTCAGCATCAGAACCAATGGGGGATCGTCTGATGAGGATTAATGCTTCAGACAACAACTTTTAAAGCTTCTGGTTGTATCAGTGCAGAGCAGATGTATCAGTGGTTAGGGATGAAGGACCTCAGCAGTCCCAGAATGCACTTAGTGAAGAGAGACAACGCCTCCTGGCTCACAGATGAGACTATTTTTTACCTCCGCCAAGGAGGTTAAGTTTTTGGGAGAGTTTGTCTGTTTGTCTGTGAATAACATAACTCAAAAAGTAATGAACAGATCTTGATGAAATTTTCAGGAAATGTTCAAAATGGGATACGGAAGATGTAACTAAATTTTGGAGGTGATCAGGATCACCGTCTGGATCCAGGACTTTTTTTTAAAGGATTCTTAATCATTGTGAGATAGGGATGTTTTCACTATATGTGTATATAACTCCACCATAAATGGTCGGATTGCTTTGCAAAACAATACAAGACAAGGTCACCATGATTTTCTGACAGATGTAAAAGTTCGATCCAGATCCTGGAAATATTCTGGATACTGAGATCCAGTATACAAAATATGTACTGGGTCATCATAATTTTCAACACTATCAGGAAACAAATTATTGTACAAACCTGCAACTAACACCAAATTGTAGCAGACAGTCTGCTGAAAGGGAGTATAACATTAAAGTAGGACTAAAGAGTTGCTTGACAATCATAATGTGCTTGGTGGAGGCCTGTGCTCTCAAAGTGCTTGTCTAGTTGCTTTTGTCTCTTTTTTGGCCTTTTAAGCACTGAAAAAACATCCTCTACTGTTGCCATGCTACAACATTGACGACATTAACCAGGATTTCTCTATCAAGAGTGCCAAACTATGCTTTGAATAATAACGAAATATCATGGAAATATGTTTTGGTCCCAAAATCTGACCCCCAAAGTTTGGAAAGGGACAAAAGAAACAAAGAAGAGGTGAATGTAACATTTGTTATGGAGAAAGTCCACCAATTTATGATGTCACACTCCAAGCATGTCTAATGTGGATCTGATTGGTTTTATATTAATTTGTGTGAAAATGATGTTATTCTTCATGAGGAGAATGATGCCTAAAAAAAAGAGAATGCCCTCTTTCTGGGAGGCTACTATTGTCTTTCAAAATGCAATGAAAATGTACTTTACATCATTCAAACAGGTGGAAAAACAGCAGAGTCAATAAAGTTGTAATTTATAAAAACTTTTTTATTAAAACCTCATTGTTGCTGTTCATTTTGTCATTTTTATGTTTGATTTTGTTTGCTTACTTTACATCATACTTTATTATAACAAACTTAAATATCCTGCCTTGGGACAGGAGTATGTAGAGCCTCTGGGCTCATGTGCTGGTCACATGTTGTTAAGTTAATGGTTGGATGAGCCATAGAGTTTTGTGATCTTTAAAATGAAGCTGGAGCATTCCTGAGTTTAGGTAACGCAGGTCTAACCTGCCTCTGGGCTCTGAGGATGTAAAGGTTATGCAGAGATGACAGATTACAGCCAATCATCTTCACTTAAAGTGAACAGCGGCTGAAGTCTGTCTTTGTCCTTGGGACAGGAGACAGACCACCATCCATTGAAGGAGGTGAAGAAGGAGGTAAAGAAGGAGGAACTCAACCTCTGAATAAATCTTTGGCAGATTGGGTTTTTCTTAGCTCAGAACAAGAAGACAAACATGACCTCCTATCCAGGTGTGAGCACAGTATCTTAAGTCTGAAGGTTTATCATCAAACAGTGTTTTTCAATGAGGTCATCATAGCTATGAGCCGTGCACTGTACACAGAGCTGCAAATGGAAACCGCAGAGGGCAGCTTTAATTTGTTTTGAAGATGGAGCCAAAATCAAGCACTTTGTCAGCGAGCGTCTCGTAACGTTTGGCACTTCCACAGTCGCTGCATTTAATCATGTTTTGGAACACGGCCCACAGACATCCACCTTGTTAGCTGATTTAACTCCTGGGAAAGCTTCCCTCTGAGGGGAAATGTGCCAAATCTTCTTCCCTTTGTTGGATTTACACTAACCCAGCGATCAATGAGTTCTGGTCTGGAAAAAAAAGAGGATCTGGGCTTATTAGTGTTTCTTGGAGACCAGGCGGGTCCATCAGTAACGGGGTCAGGAGCCTTTTGGCCTCCTAACACATCGCGACTCGGCTGGACTCAAAGCTGTCTCCTCACCTCAGCCTCACTCTGGCGCCCGCAGCAGCACTCATTCATTTGAATATTTTCCAGGCTGATAAAGATGCGAGGGCAATGAACTGCGGGCCAAAAGGGTAACATGATTGCAGGAGACAAAATAATGACCAAGCCCTGCTAAGTCGCTATAGTGTGTCATACGTTATTATACAAGCGTGTGGCTGAAATGTAATCAAGGGAGGGAACATCGCTGGGTTAACGCCAAAAGAGTCGTTGAATGAGTGTCCTGGGATGACATCTAACACGCTGCCTTTGTTTGTCTGAAGACGGTTTCCTCTCTTACAATGACACGCCTACTTCAAACGTCCATCTTTTTTGGTTTCCATTTTATCTCATTTTTCTCTTTAGACAAGGTTTACTAAAATTAGACCCTAAATACAGATGGATCTTGCTAATGAAGCAAACATTGACTTCTAAGTCAACGAACCTCTTTTGCTCTTCTTCTCATCCAATATGCCCTTCTATCAAACAGACTTTTGTCAGACTTTTAGACAAAAAAAAAAAGGATTTTGTCTGTACAACAGATGTTGTGAGGTCGAGAGATCAAAAGTTTGTGTTTCCTAAATCAATCTGCTGCCGCTGATACGGTCCTTGACCTCGGAGCGCAAGAACGCGCTTCCAGGTTTTCAGAAGAGGACAGAGCGTCCTCTGTCGGCTTCCAGCAACTTGTTGACCCTGTGGCTGTGAACGTACTCTGGACAGTAAAGGATTCAAGTTTACCTTGAACCCCAAAACCACCAGCAAGTCTGTTTCTGTCGGTCTGTGTTTTCAGGGTCAGGTGAGGGCACTATTTTCACAGAAGCAGGAGATAAAGGCCTTTTAAACATGTAGGTATATTTTAAAAAGGAATACCCCACTTCACTCGTTTTTAAAAATATTTTCCTCCACACACACAGGGTGGAAGTTCTCTAAAACTTTGCTTTGGCCAGAGTTTTCAGAAAACATCATTTTAGGTTAAGTAAAACTGTTTCGTGTCTGAATGTATAAAAATATATGTGGTTTCCTAAATACTCGGCCATACTGGACATGTCCAAAACCAGCAGGGAGGGCAGTAGTGAGCCTTTAGTTCCTTGTATGTCTGGAGGTCTTTGTAATGGTCATGCTGACTCTTCTGGACTTCAAGCTGAATTCCTGTTTTAGGTTAATTTAATTCAGCTAACACAGTTTAGTTTCACTTTCCATTTTTTCGTCCTGTTTTGTCAGTGTTCTAATCTTTTTATAAATTGTACATTTTCTAAATTCTGTAAGTGGATTCTTCACCTTTTGCTTAGTGCCCTCTTTTTTTATCCTTGGTTTCACTTTTTTGAGTGACCGACAATGCAGGGGAAAGGTTAGTGGTCAGTGCCTCATAGAAAGAAGGTTCCTGGTTTAATTCCCTTACTGGGCTGGTGGTGCTTCTAAGTTTGCATGTTCCCCCCACAGTCCAAAAACAGGCTTGTCACTCAAATAATCACTTGTGATAGGCTGGCTACCAGTCCAGGTTTAAACAACTTTAAGACCACTTTCCCTTTTTACACCTGCAACAATTTTCTGACAGCTCTGTGAAGCATCTTCAAAAATAATCTGAAGTTTTAATCCTGTAACAAGACATCTACAGTTACTGTAAAGATGCAATGGTGTCCACACTTAAAAAGCACAGGATGGAAATGTTTTTTTATTCCAAAACGACATAAAAATCTGAGGGGAAAAAAATTGAATATTACCAAAACAGAAGGAATGAGATAAGAGCATGTACTTTTAAATGAAAACAGTCACATGTTTCTGGTTTAATGTAAGTATTTCATGTTTAAATTCAGGACATGTGCAGAAAAAGCACTCAGGACACTTAAAGGCAACACTTTGAGCAGATGTCTCAATGCTTCTAGATAAAACTGAATGCTGACTGAATTTTTCTTAGATCCCAATCAAATTAAAACCGTTTCTCCCATTTTGGTCCAATAAACTGTTATTCATGAACAATAAGTCTCAATATGTGACTTCTGACCTATAAGTGTATTCAGAGATGTGTTTAATGATGACAGGGAACCCAAAAAATGTAACCGCCTGCGTTTGGATCTTAGTGTCCTTCGTTAAAACAATATTTTTTTTAAGGTATATTTTTTCTTTTTCTTCAGGAATGTTACTAAACAATGTTAACCAAAAAAAGTTTCCTCCAAGTTTCTGCCTCAGGATTACAATTAGTATGGACGCACTGTTAGGTGCTTTTTAAGATTTGGTTTAAAAAAAAAGAAAAAGAGAAACTTATCAAACTCAACCAAAGTCCACCTCTCGGTCCCCTCATCAGTAAAATAAATACTACATCACACCCACCATCACTCTTCACACTCAGGAGACAGACACCTTGTCTTGGATTGTTGTCTAAGGTATCTTCGTTGTTGACTCATCGTTGTAGCGCTGACTCCAGCCTGCAAAAGAAACACAACCCGAGCAGAAGTCTTTCAGAGGCTCTGAAGTTCAGTTCCAGCTCATCATCATCAGGGTCTGTATTGTCTGTACTGTGACTGTGATCCCAGAGGGTTGCTGTTTCCAAACCCCAGCGTTGACCCTCCGTAAGCAGTTCTGTAACTTTGGGAGGGAGGCACCCCACTCCCGCCCACACCTAGTCCATAACCCACCCCAACACCCTGAACACCAAGTCCAAGCCCAGCACCAGGCCGCACCAGCCCATGACTCAGCATCCCCGCATAAGGAGATGCTCCGTAAGTAAGTCCCAGGCCTCCGTACGGCCTGTGGATGTGGTGTCCTGGTGTGGGGAGCACCACGGCCTGTGCGTTCCTCCCTGGTGTGTCGAAGGCAAACTCTGGAGGAGGGCTGCTGGGTTTGGAGGGTGTGGAAGTCACTGGGTCCAGCTCTCCTGTGGCAGAGTACATTAGAGGGGGCAAAGAGGAGGAGGAGAGGGAGGTGTAGCCCTCAGCAGCACCCAGAGGAGGGATAGAGGAGGAGGTGGAGGACAGGGCCCCGGTGAGGAGCGGTCTGGTCCAGTCGTCTTTAAAGATCTGGACCGTCAGCGTGGAAACGAGCGGCATCAGACGGTTGGTGACGTGAGCCAGAACCAGCTGCTCGTTAGCATCCCGGCGGATACGGACGTGGGCGGAGCCAGCCTGAAAGATACAGAGATGAGGGGACGATAAGATGATAAAAACAATAAAAGTCATTGAAATAACACTTGATTTTGATTATACTAAGGCAAAGTAGTTTTGCATAACCAGGGGTGTGGGTGATTTGATTGACAGGTGGGTGTGAGGAGCTGCTCCATAGACAGTTTTGTTGTCACCTCTCTGCTGGTTTCTGGATTAGATGAAAGTTATTTTAAATCAGTGACAGTCATGTCTGTGCTTCATAACCCTGATTCCCTGAGCAGTTTTTGTATTTATATAATAAAATAAAAAACAAACCCTCCAAACAGCTGGTTGAATAAACACGTAGACGGCTTGATGACCTCTATGACAGCTTGTCTCACCTCAACATTCAGCTTCCAGCGCTGCAATCTGACCTTAAAACACCAAACTGAACTCTACATTTTGTCAGTGTTTGCTAATTCCACCATCCTCATGGGAACATTCAGACCTTAAAAAGGACAGAGCGCACACACGCACACACACACACACACACACACACACACACACACACAGACACACAGACACAGACACACACACACACACACAGACAGAGTCTCCCCGTGGGGCAGAAGTGCAGTCAGGGGGTCAAATCAGTTTGGACAGCTGCTCTGTTAGCAGTGGGCCAACAACCAACAGTTGTGTAACTGCAAGAACATCAGAGGCAACGACAACAAGAGCAGCAGCATCGCTGACAGACATAAAAACGATAAACGTCAAGGAGGAGGTCAGGAGAGGACGCTGCTCCCCCTGTAGGCGGCAGAAAGTACAGCCGTGTCAAACACGGGCACTGAGCGGAGGAGTGAGGAACACGAGCATCACTGTTCAACAAAAAACAAATTATTCACTTGTTCCACATCAGAAAAGCAACGCACAGCACAGGTAAATCTCAAAATGTCTCCAATGTCACTTTAAAGTGACTATTTGCTTGAAGGCAGCTGTATGCAGACTTTATAGATGTGATCTAAAAAGGTTTTGATTACATGACAATGCCGCTGTGTTTCTTAACATTATAGTAATCAACACCCGACTAACTGTTAATGTTCCTAGTTGGAACTCCAAGTATTAAATCAAGTTAACCTGAAAGTGATAGTTTCAAGAAGTGAAAACATGAACTCTAATGACCCATTTACATTCTTAGTTCAATAATTGATTGACTTTCAGTTCTAGATGTTGTCCTGTATCTACAGGATATCACTAGAAAGGGACAATAAAGCTGTGCACACCATTAAGATTATTCCATTATATAATTTAAACATCAGTGTGACTGATACCTTCTTATGTGAACGGCCTGAGATGTTTATCATGACCAAAACAGAGGCAAACCAACAATACTGCAGTTTGTCAAACTTCTAACTAATGTCCCCTTTCAGCTGTTGTAATTCATAATTAAACGGCTCACCCTGATTAGTGGAACCTTTCCATGATACTTTCAGTCAAAAGGAGCCAAAAAAGGTACATGGTATTTGTATGATTCTGTGTGTACAGAGTGTGTGTGACGTAGTCTCAGTTTTAAATACCATCAGATGCCCTGAAGCCAGCTGGGCATGTATACTGTCACAACAACAACGCGCAAAACACACCATAGACACAGCACAGACATCAACAGTGTTCCCTCCAAAATCTGGAGAAAGAGGGGGAGGATGGAGGAAAGGAAGAGAACATCTCCGCATGAATGACTTGTTCCTTCTTTCCATCTGAGTGAACAAATCCACCGCTGATCGTCACCCAGAACGGGCGAATGGCAGAGGAGGATCAACGAGACGAAGGAGTGGGTGGGTGGGGGTGGTCAGGAAACAAACATGGAGACAAACAAAACAAACAAACTAACAGGAGGGAGGCAGCAGTGAGAGGAGGAGAGGATAATGACCGAGCACAGGATGAAACCGTGAAGTCAGAGAGGAGGGAGATGTCGAGGCAGACTGTGAGGTCAAGTCCTTAGACCTCGCAGAGACAGGAAGCCTCTGCAGCACTGTGCGTCACTCGTACGTAAAGTAGACCTTTAATGGCCTCAAAGTTTTTGCTTGCACTAAAGCCAGATACATCCAGAGGGATATTGGGAAACAGAGAAATACGTACGCAAAACAAAATGAGAGCAACAAGTCAATAAATCATATTTTCAGAATCAGAAGGTTGATTTGAACCCTTCTGTGTTTTTTTAAGTTTTTAGCTGACAAACATACCAGAGACCCAAAGCCAACGGTCCAGAAGTGTTCATTGCGAACTTCCAGCACTCCATCCAGAGTTGACACCTGATTGAACACAAACAGGAAAAAGTAAACAACAAGGATCAAAGTAGATTAATTCAACATGCCTTGTGTTTGTTGTTCAGGACAGCGTTTTACCATTTTTTGGGCTTCAAATTTTTTAAAAAGCTTCTTTGAGAAGGTTAAAGGGAGGAACAAAAACAGACGAAAATCATAATGTAAACACTAAAGTTGCAAAGCTACGAACTAAAAGTAGAATTCTTATGAGAATGAAGCTGTACCGTAATACTATGAGAAATAATATGACATAGAAAGATTAAATTTTTAATATTTGATAAATACATAATTCAGTAGTGTATAAATCATATATCATAATTCACATATTAAAAAAAGTTCAAAAATTTTAGTCTCAGGTTAGCTCGTAAGCTATTCTAAAGGGACAGATCAGAGAGGCAACCTGCAGTCACCCAGACTTAAAATGAGGAACATGGAGCATCTGTTATCTGTAACATAAATGTATACTCTATTATTTTTTATTAATAACATCAGCACCACAGTGTGAGAAGTGTCAATACTATAAATCAAATGTGGAACAAAATCAATCTATTATGATACATGTCATTAAACATAACAGTCGTAACATGACGACTGTAGTCTCAAAATCTTTTTCACGCAATCCTAAACAATTCTTCACCTGAAACTATTCAGACAGAGTTTTGCTCAGTATTATTTGGGAGACACAGACACTGCGGCTGAATTCCCCGGACTCTCACCTCTCTGAGCAGTTTGTCCAGCTGGCCGATGATGTGAGAAGGAGTGGTCTATGAAGAAAAAGGAGGTATCACAATCAGAGTACTCATGCATCCTTGAATGAGAGGGACTAATAACACAAGCTGTGCTGGTTGTACCTGCAGCAGCACTTTTCCACTGTAGACGCTCATGGGATACATGGTGCCAAAGGTCATCAGAGCAATTGCGACTGCCGACGCTGTGTCCACCGCATTATAGTTACTAAGCAAACAGACAAAGAAAAGGTCATGGAGACTTTAAAAACTTTAAACTTTACAATTTTAACCTCATACTTTATACTTTCATCACCATCACTCTAATAGATTGAAGCAACAAGTCGCTTCACTTTTGTCACCAAATAAAAAAAGTCTCATTTCCAGTTTCTCCTTTGCATGTTCTTTTCCCACTGGGAAGTCCAACATGGGGGCACACCTTGAGCTCAGCATGAAACCAGACCAGGACAGTTTGAAGTGGTGACTGAAGCGTAACCTGGCCACAGCAGGCAACTCTGGTGTCAAAATGTTGGTGGGATGTGATGAAGGCTGTTGATTCTGAGGGTTAAACAGCTGGCTTCAGAGGGTTTACTCACTTGATTTCTATCAGCATGTAGGTGATGCAGAGAGAAAGAGCTCCGGCCATGTTGATCAGGACGAATGGATTCATACGAGGAAGCAGCACACTGCTCAGACCTGGGATGATGCCACACAAACTGCAAACAAACAAACAAACAAACAAACAAACAAACAAACAAACAAAAAGCTGATTAGCTCTCATTAACTCCTCCAAGTATTCTCAACAAATCAGTTCTTGTTCTGAAAACATGATGTAAAATCCAAACTGATTAAAAACAAATTCCAAAAACAAACAAAAAAAAATATTTGCCTTTTTCCAATAGAACTGAGAAGTGCACTGAAGTTTCATGTCAAGGGCAAACATGAAAAAGCATCTCACAGCAGAACTGCAAAATCTAACTGAGAAAAGGAAATTGAAATAAAAAGTTGCTAACTTTAGCTGACTAATATTTTCGCCAGTATTTTGAAGGAACCAGTTCTGGTTAAAAAAAAATTGCTGATTTTTTTGGGGGAAAAGTGTTGAACTGTCTTAGAGAAGGTGCAACTTTGATTTTTTTCCAACTAATTTTCAACCTTTGATCAATAATTTCTAAAATGCGAAAGTTATTTTTACAAATGATCAACATCTTTATGATAAACACATGACCACTTAAGATGGATAAACTAGATAAACTAAACAACAGTAAACACACATTGTTTGTTCTTTCAGTTGTCACTCAATACTTTTCTGTAAAAGGGAAATAGTTGGTTTATTTCTTAGGTCTAAGACTGTACTTACAGTAATAACTTGTTTTAAAGTTTGTTTTTGACACCAGCACTGAATGATCTGCATTTTGATTTATCTATACAACAGTAACAGAAGAAATGCATCTTATACAGAGAACTAATTGATAACTTTTTGCCTTTATTGGCAAGGGAAAAGGCTCTTTACTTGTAATACTTTTTTTTTTTAACATCTTGATTGGACACTGATCTTTTTAAAAATCTTTTCACACTTATGTTTTGGTTTATGGTCCTTCTTGACTCTTCAATCAAAATAAGTACCAGTTTGTTAGGTATCAAACAAACTTTACAATGATAAATGGACTGGGCTCATGTGTCACTCTAAGCCCTTTTCCATTACAAGTCATGTTCAGCCATTCAACCCACATTCATCCACTGATGCCAGAGGCAGCTCTGTAAAGAACCAATCAGTATTAACTAATCCCATTCACATACTGATGGTAGCTCAGGGTTAAGGGTCTTGCTTAAGGACACTTTGGCATGTGGTCGGCGGGACCTGGGATCAAACCTCTCACCTTCTGTTTGAGAGATGACCCCCTCTACCACTGTGCCACAGACCCCCTCCCTAATGATAAAGTAAACTGTTTCTGCACAGATGGTTTCCAGGCTGTAATAATCAGAGTGCATAGATTCTTGTCTTTAATTACACAGCGACAATTAAGTACATCTAAAAGTTCTTATCATAAAATGTGAATCTTACTGAATTGTGTATAAAGTTAAGGAGGCTCTGTGAAGTTGACACAGTATGTCCTTCATGCTGTGTGTCCACTTTGTTAATCAGACTATCATTCATTAGGCTGCAGTACATATTTGCATTGATTTTGGACGTTAGTTTCACCCAACCCTGAGTGACATTTGAAATAAAGAAAATAATAATACTACATGTTGAGCCATACATTACTCATCAAATGCTTTCCTCGATGTGTTCCCTCTGGTTCCTGGAGGACTGTGTCTGTTTCCTCCTTCTCCTAAATAAGCTGTTGCTTCCTCATGTTTATGTTTGTCTTTGGGATTAGGCCTCTAACCCGATCACACCGTCCTAATTGACTTTCATGGACTTGAACTGGAGTTGATAGGATCATTCTTGTTTTTTTTCATGTTATGTTGGTCTACAGTTTGAGACAGAAGTCTAAGCTCTGGCAAATTAAGTAAGACACTCCTGTACTGGAAACAGTGAATGAAATGTATTTATTTATTTATTTTATTGTGAAATTAAGAGGACTTGTTGTAGAAATTTAGATTGTCTGCACCATTAACACATTTTTTTCACAATGTGAAAAGATAAAATATAAATTAAGAATGGGCGACAAAACTATTGCAGTGGATACTTTGGCGTTTAATCATTCATTCATTCATTTTCTGAACCGCTTATCCTGTTCAGGGTCGCAGGTGGCTGGAGCCTATCACCCAGCTGTCATTGGGCGAGAGGCGGGGTACACCCTGGACTGGTCAGCAGTCAATCACAGGGGTGACACGTAGACAGACAACCTTTCACGCACACACTTACACTTACAGACAATTTAGAATGACCAATTGGCGTTAAATCAGTGAGTGATATTTAGAACAGGATTATCTGTCAGTTTACAGTCTTCAGGGCAGACTGCTCTCATGTTTCACTTTGCCAGTTTCCCCCCCCTCCCCACAATCCTCTCTCCTCTGAGCATCAGTGACAGCTCTAGGATGATCCTTAGCATGGTGCATCCATAACTACTTTTGGTTTGACTGGGGATCAAGGAAGTGTTCAAGAGCTTTGAGAACTGGTGTCCTATTCTGATTCAACATGCTCCTATCTCATGTACCTTTGAAAGTAGGGGAAGAACAACTCAAAACACTCACACACAAGCTAACAGCTGAGCCAAACCGTTGCCTCAACAGCTTCTATCTTTTTTCATTGAGTATTAAAAGAGTTTCATTGTAAATGTATGTATTTTTTCAGTTTGGTTAACTCTGTGTAAAGAAAACAAGATACACTATAAAAAAGGATAAAAAATGAAAAGCTAATTAATTCTGGTTAAAAGCTAAGTTGAGCTCCTTCCTTGGATTGCTCTGCCTGCATAAATTAAGACACAGCTGACATGGGTTTGCACTCTGAGGCTAAGTGCATCTGCCCTTGTTTCCCTGCAAACATTGAGGTGATTCCCAAAAACAGAGTGGGACCAGTTCGCTCAATCTGTAACACATCTGGCTTATGTGTTCCCAGAACAGATTAACAGGTCAATGAATGCACATCCAGGCGGATCGTTCCTGTGCTGTGTGTCAGATTGAATTTCCAATACGTCAAAGGCCAGGGCTCTGAGTCTGCCATGGCCTATAGCATTGAGCGCTGTCACAAACATGAGGAGGAATGCGGAGGCTGCATGACGCAAGGTGTCTGTCATCAGATGAAAACTTGATTTGAAAAACAGTGACATGGTCGTCACCGCATAATTGTGTCACAAATGTTCCCATAGAAGGGAGGAGTGAAAACAAGAGGGAGGAAGAGAGTATCTGCAGTATCTTATTTTAGTCTATAGAATATATTTTACCCAACAGCTTATTACATCTCTATATTCAAAACATGTGTTAACTTGATTCAAGGGTCACCTCTAGATAAATCCAGATAAATCCCATTTCAGTGGTGTCTCTTTTTAAGCTGTTAACTTTTTTTAAGTATGACTTTGGAACTAGATCTGGTTCTGTCTGGCTATATACAATAACTCTCTTGATTATATATTTGAAGCACTTAGAGCAAAATTTACTGGGTGAATGGTGCTCTGTAAACAAAGTTATTAAATCAGCTCTTCAAAAATGTATTAATGTGACGCTGAGTAATACTGGAAAGAATGGATGAAGCTAAATAAATGATAAAACCGAGAGGCCCAACATTACGGAAGGACAGTAAGACTACACAATGCCCAAACTGTGACCAGACACTTTTAACAGACATTATTTACACTGTCGTGGAAATGAAACGGCCAACTCTGACCGTGAAGAGAAATAATGAGACGACTGGACCAGAGAAGAAAAAACAAACTGACAAAAAGATAAGAGAAAGAGAGGAACAGAATTAAGGGCTGAAATAGGAAAAGGGAAAAAGAAAGTGGAGAGTTTGGGATGAGATTGACAATCCCTGTGAACCCATAATCCCTCTTGATGCATCGATATAATTTGACATGTGACCTCGTAAGTGTATGTGTGCATTAATCCAGACACGTTGCAGACAGAGAGCGACGGATTAAAGGCGATAGAAAAACAAACACTTGATCCTCGGTCTGTTGGCTCTACTCTGGACTGAGGTCAAATAAATGTCACTGAGAAAAAAAAAAAGAAAGTAAAAGAAGAGTGCACTTTTTTACTAACACTTTAATATGTATTCCAAAACTTTGCAGAAGTTTATGATAAAACTATAAATGACAGATTTTGCTCTGATGTCAATTTCTGCAATATGCTTTTACTGTTTGCGTCCACAGTGCCTCATGCCCCTGAAGACTGTGAGCATGTGGAAGTTCATCAGAGCTCAGTGGGACACACCTAATTAACCATTTAGGGCATCCCTTTACTGACGCAAATACAAAAACTGAGCATAACATGATAAAGCCCATGTGACACGGTGGATAAAACACATAGAGAAGTTCAGAGTCACAGTTATTATCACATGACGTCAGAACAGAAGCAAAAGCTGAGAGGAGTTATACAATTGATTACACAGCTCACTGAGGTTATCTAAAGTTATAGGTCCACGGTTTAAAACAGAACGCAGCTCATGACTCTGATACTAAGTTTTTCCTTAGAAGATTTATAAGTTAAATGGAGAGAAATGATATTTAATTTTCAGAATGTAGTTGTGCTAATTGTGTTGAAGTTTACAGTGGTGAATTATGGGTGTATGTTCACTTTGAATGCTTTTGTGAAGTAAAATAAAATAAAAGTGCACACAAAGCATTGCATTTTGAAATGTATTTTCAGTTGTTAAGTTTATGTAGAAACATTTTCATGTAGGACTTAGTGAAAGTGAGCATTACCTGCTGAAAGAAGTGAGGCATGTTAATTTTGATTTTCTATCTAACACAACTATCTTTAAACTACAAACTCTGATTGGGGTATGAAATATCTGAACATGCACTTTTTCCTCACTACCTCTGGTTACGAACAGACACATAGTTCAGCGGTTTAAATGGAGCTGGTGCAGAAGTATCTTGAGCCTGCATTCTTACTGATAGCCAGCAGGGGGTGGCTCTATGTTTGCAAAAGCCCCACTCTTTGATTTGATACTTCAATAAACTTTGAATATTTTTATGATCCCAATTCCTGATTTTAAGTCCTGAATTCTTAATTCTTTCTGATGTTAACTGGTTTGGTTAATTTAAGTAAGATTCACATTTTATGATAAGCTTTGGTCAATTATGGTACAATGGACAATAAAATAGGCAAAACTTTACAGTTTGGCTGTAAAGTTACTATTTTGTTTTTTTTCTTGAAGAGAAATGCAGCTCTAATGTTTTCAAAATCAGCTTGGGATCACACAACAAGATTATCTTTCGTCTTGTTTCATTTATATGGTTTTTACAAAGAGCACATGAATGTACAGCGCTTTTTTAACCTGACTGAAATGTATTGTTGCATGTATTCAAATCTGTATCAACTTTATATTTTACAATTCAAACAGAAACATTTAAAAATGTCAGTCTTTTAGCTGTTGGGGGTGAAATATCATGCATCTGTTGATCTGTTTCCTGAAGGCCAGGATGTGTTAAATATATTAAGACATAAATGTCGACTATTCTGATTGATAAAGACAGGTACTATGAACATTTAAAATTATTCTGTTGTGAAAAAGAGTTGAATCTGCATTTGTAAGTAACGGTATGAGCCACACTCCTCTTTTCATTGTCAAAGAGAAAATATCTGTGTCTCTTCCTCTCCACTGATAACTTTCACAGACACACTGACACACACACACAGATCTCAGGCCTTTGGCTGGTGAAGCTGACAGAGCAGCAGGCTTTATATAACCCAGTTGGCCCTCAGACCCTGCTAGGGTTAAGTAGGGACAAGCTATTACCACACAGACAGAAACACACAGAGACACATTACAAGCACACACATACACACATGCACACACACTCACGCGCACGCTGGGAACTAGGCTGGGACGTCCTGTTCATTTCTGCTCTCTCTCATCCAATCGCAGCTCAGTTCTGCTGCAGAACTCTCCAGGCTGTCAGCCCGAGTAACCTGCAATAACTGAGCCACTGACGTGAGTGTGTGTGTGCGTGTGCATGTGTGTGTGTGTTAGACTTTCCAATTCTGATGTGGGAATTCACAGTTTGATGCAATATTCATTGCAGCACTTGACATTGAACATCAGTGTTCTGGAGTTGGTCTCTTTGGCAAATTATGAAAGAAGTTAAAGTTTGTTACACTTTTAAATTACCAGGTTTAGGACTCATGGTTTAATGTGACTGTATGTTTTGTACAAGTAAATGTTGCTCTGGACAATTAATAACAGTGTGAGGTGTGGTACTCATCAGTCTGCTCTGGTGATAGAAACTTTAGCCCGGCTCACACAACAGGATTCTTAGGCCGATTTAGCCCTGATTCAGACCTCCCAACAATAGTTAGAGAAATCTGATCCAGGATCAAAATTTGGCCCAATGTTCGGTCTAGATTATCTTCTAGTGTGAGGGGATGAGGGATCGATCTTGAGCCCCACAATTGTCATACAGCCTCTTCGGAGCCGCCTTGATCATTTCCAAACATGTTTAATATTATCAGGATGATTACTCCACTCATTCTCACTGAGGATGACAACAGCCAATCAGAGAGAGCCCCTCTTACAAGAGACCAGAAAACAGACAACAATTGGACAGACAGCTCATGTTGTCCGCTGTACCTTCATCCAGATGTGTTTTGACCCTTTTCACTTTTCTCACTACAAATAATGGCTACAGCCTTCACAGCACTTAAGTCTCAATTTTTGTGTGCTTTTTGCTTCCCTGTGAGATCACTGGCCCACTCGCTGGGCTCAAAGCACAACTGAAAGGCTCCAGATCAGCTGACTGCGCACTCCACTGGCCCACTCGAGCCAGTTAACTAATGCTTTTAAAAATAACACATAAGCACATCACTTTCAAACAGTCGAAAACTGATGTTTTGTCAGTGATCAGTGTGAGATCACGCCGTTATTGACTGATTCAGCGAGAGTTTCACATCTGTCCCTCTGTTTGCGTGTAATGGATGAAATGAACCACTGCAGACAGCTTCGCTGCGCTCTCCACCTGTCCCAAAAACGTCAGATCAAACAGCTGAGCACATGTGGTGCATCACTCTTTCTGGTCAAGTAATCTTGGTGAAATCCTGTAGAGTGTGCTGGTCAGTATTTTCAAATCTTGAAGTTAGTGCGTGCTTAATATTTAAGAGATGATGATCTGTGAAGATTCACCTTATGTGTGACAACCCGATTTTAGAAGCTTATAAGATTTAAAAAATCCTGTAGTGTGAGCCAGGCTTCAGTCGTAAGCATTCTGAAAGTCCTTTACTAGTGTGATCTGCAGAAGTGTCCTGACCTGGGTTATAGAACTGATGACTTGGACTTGACTTTATTCCTACACAGAAATTATAGAGAAAGACTCCAATCTCATTGATTGAGACGTTTTATTACTGCTTTTGTCTTTTTTTGTATTGTGCCTGATGCTTTATCTAGTTTAAAAAATGAAGTTTGGTATGTGCATTTACGTGCATGTGTATAAACCAAGTTTTGGAGCCCTCTGGCTACGTTTTGTGGAGTTAAGGCCAGTTCAATGAGAGGCTAAATACAGGCCTAATTTACCAAGAAAAAAAGCCCGCCCAAAGCTGCGATTTTCCGAAAATTGGACCCCGAACCTGGTTCTGTGAAAACCCACTGGGGACGCTCCTAGGGACCTGACGGACACACCCTAGAAGTTTTGAAGCCCTCTGGCTACGTTTTGTGTAGTTACAGCTTATTTAATGAGAGGCTTAATACAGGCCTAATTTCCTACAAAGAACAGCCTGCACAAAGCTGTGATTTTCTGAAAATTGGAGAAAATTCTGAGAAAACCCGCAGCCTCTGGCTGCGAGAAATGGAGCTATGCATAAGAGCTAAAGACTGCAGTTGGTGTCCACTTAAAGCTGGCTCTGGAAGTACTGTAAACCACATACACTGGATTTGCAGCAAAATTTAACATGTACTAATCTGACCTCAGTCCTAATATGTGATATTGAGGCTCAAATTTTAGTGTTTTCAAGTTTTTAGGCTTGCAAGAAAATGTTAAAACCACAAGAGCCCACCAAAAACTGAGCCTCTCTGGATGATTACTGCGGGTGGCTTTCTTGTGTCAGTGATTAAGTTGGTAGTTGTGTTATTGTGAGAAGATGTTCTTCATCTATAAATAGTACAGCACACAGAGTTTGTTCTCTGTACTAGACCACACCACCTCACCTCACCAAGTGAATAAAAATTACCATAGGCTACCTACCAACAAAGGACATTGGGGAAAAGCATGTGTTTTGTGATAATTGATTTCTCATTCAACGTGTCACAGTTGAAGAACAAAAAATCCAACCCCACAGACAACCCAAGAGACCTCGATTAAGGAACAAAGACGAAGGAATTTCTACTACAGAGATGTTGACAGGGCAGATCAGGTAAGTCTGTCCCTCATGAATTATTTGTTCAGAAAGCTGTTGAAGTGAAAAACTGCCAGCTGTGACTGATCAGACATCACACTGGGCAGGATATTTTACAAGTAAAAGATAAACCTGTCTCTGCTCCCTGTGCACATATCAAGATATTTTGTTAATGACTTTCAACATACAGAAGCTTCTTTCGAGAACTCCACTTTCATTATTCAGATCTAACTGTCGTTAGTTACACTGTGTAGATTTAAATAAAGCTCTGTTGGTTTAGTGGCCACACTTTGACATTTTAATACAGCATGAACAGTTTTTCCTTATTCTGAGCTTCAGAAATTGAGCGAGCCATTAAAGTTTAAAATCAGTTGCGGAAGTGGTTTTTCCCCTGACTGGCAGAAATTCAGCAGAAACCAGATAACGTCTACAGCTCTACCAGGAACTATTCTGCAGAATCTCAGTGATATCTAATCCTGGCACAAAGTGTCAGCTTGCTTTAAAACAGTGAGATCAGTTTTCCAGAAACTGTTAATGCTCAAAGTTTTGGAGCCCTGTGTACAGAAATGCATCATGGTCTCACATCTGCAGGGTGGCTATGACAGAGAGGAAAACACATGAGTGGAAACCAAGACACAAAACTCAGCTTCATAAAATGCTCAACAAAGAAGACGGCAATATATGAATCTTTAAGTCACAGTTAAAATCAGAGTGAATCACAAAATAGCTTGAGAGCCATTATCGTACAATTATATGAAACGTCAACCTCTTATTAGAGAATAAGCTTCACTGCATATATTACCTGAAAAACTATCTCCACACAAACAGCTACATGCAGTTACAGTCAAACTTCCTTGACCAAAATGACAATTTCATCACTGGATGACTGAGAAATAAAATATCAGTACATAAAGACTCTTAATATGATTTTATGGACTGCTATAATAATCAGGGTTTAAATCAGGACACGGTCACAAGTGCCATCCAAACTGTGCTGTTCTCAAGCATGACTGGCCCCCCGCAGTGTTATTCCCCCTTCTATTAACGCAAAGTGCGATCTCATCAGTGTCAGCACAATGAGACACAGAGAACACCGCTACAACTTTAGAGACATCATGGATCATACGCACTGTCCGCGTGCTTTTGCTTGTGCATGAAGTGAATCGCACTGAAGCCCACCTCTCCTCACCTCCACAGCACACTTGCGGTCAAACTAGGGGTGGACAATATATATTACGTACAATATTATCCAAAATGTTGCTTCAACGATGTGCAATTTTATATTATCGAGTAATACTGTTTTGAAAAAAAAAAAAAAAAACAGACGGTGCATGGATGGCAAAGGAGAGGTGCTTGAAAGTCCTCATTTGCTGAATGCTTGCCTTGGAAGCCAATCAGTGGACAGGGTTCACTCATGTGACTCAATGGAAACCAAACACTACACAGTCGCACACGGAGGAGACATGCAGGAGTCTCCCGTCTCAGCACGGGTCCACGTCCCTCTCCTGGAAATGACTTGGAGTGAGTGTTGCATCTTCACAGAGAAGGCGCTGGGAGATGTTTCTAGTGGTGTTTTCCCAGCTTCCTGTCCGCTATATGGAATGTGCTTGCCTGTGTGCATGTTTGTATGTCTGTGAACACGTTGGAACGGAGCTTCACTGTGCGTGAAACAGTGCAAGGAGAAATGTGAATGCTGCGATGTACATATGACACCCCGTAAGGCAATATAGGCAAGGTATAGACCAGATTTTTGAGAGGCAAGTTTGTAGTATTTTTTGTTCAATATCGTCAGAATATCGTTATCGTAAAATTTGAAAAAATAATCGAGATATATTTATTTGCCCATATCGCCCACCCCTAGGTCACACTGGCCAAACAAACTGGACTTTAGGGCTGAAGCACAGTACGGTTTGCAAGAGTGACTGCGTCCTCAGTCTGGGGCTGTCCTCCCTGCACAGGCTATGCCGCTAAGCTTGACAAAATGTCTTGTTTAGTTTCTAAATCTGAATGAACATTACACACTTGAAATAAAATTGAAGAAACAGAAAAAGCCGAAGAAACAGGTTACTCTTGCTGTGACACAGAAAACAATGCCAAATTGTGTTTTTGTGAAGTATTGTAGAGTGACGCAGAAACAGCGTATGCAGTGCTCACGACTGCG
>NW_027437186.1:13920885-14133385 GCF_033239565.1 Halichoeres trimaculatus | reverse complement strand
AGAGGGCAGGCATTTCATTTCACTCCAGTAATCCCTGAAATATAACAAAAGCCAAATTGTTGCTGCTCCCAAGTGACACTGTGGATTACCAAATCCTAACCGATCAGGGTAGAAAACCCAAAAGACACAAAAATAACTAAATCCAGACTGCCTTTATGAAAAACCCTGATAGGAACAGGATTTAACTGAGAGGGCAGGGAGGGGGTGACTGTACCTTCAGAGACGTAAGCAAAGGGTTTGTTTCTGACAGATAGCAAAGTCAGCAGATTGAAGAAGAGAGCCACGAACGTCCCCACCAACAGACGGCCACTGCAAGGAGAAACAAAGAGTGTTAATAATGCTGAAAATTTAACCCATGAACACTCAATACACAGTATTAACAGGGATGTCTGATTTTAGAAGGATTAAAACTCTAGAAAAACATTGGATATCACGACCCATAATTTCAATTAATACCTTAAACTATGAATGTTTACAACTAGTGAAAAAATGTTTATCACAACTATAAATTCACTTTTCTGGGCTAAGAATCACATCACAAGCCTTTTAAAAATGATCAATCTATTTTCAAAGTATAAGACAGAAAACATAAATTTCTAATTTAGGAAGCTAGAATCTAAGATATACATTATTTTTGAGAATAAAATTGGAATCAGTTAACTTGTGTGAGAATGAGAACTAAACCTTTGAAAGCTGTCTAAATAATGCAATGTACTAAAATTTCAGAGACTAAAACCCCTTTGTTCCCAGTGTTCAAGGATAAAAGAACAACTGTCTGACTTTTTAAGCATTTTACCAGACATACTGGAGTATATCATATGCAGTATTCCAATAGCAACCAGTTTCTAAAGCCATAAATGATCTGAAGCTTCTGTAAAATAGTTTTATAAAAACAGTTTACTTAAGTATTTTTTCTCCAAAGTTTAAACAAACAACTTGTTTAAGAACACAAAACATCTTTTATTAATTCCATCCATACAAAGCTCCCTGAAATGACCAGCCAGGACTTTGACTTTGAAATTTTACGGGCTACAAACTGAAAACGGGGGAATCATTAGCATTAATGATAAAACCAATGTAATAAATGTATTTCAAAATGTAGTTGTCCCATTTAAAGGGAAAACATGGCTGAGCAACTTAAGAAATCAGTAGAAGTAGTAGTGGTTGTAAATAAGCATTATACTTCTTACATTGATTTTTTTTATGGCTGTTTAGGCTCATTTTATGAGGAACTGAATCTCCTCTTTCCTCCAAGGTAACCCAAGACTCACTGTTTAACGGTTAACTGATAAATTAGGTGGCATCTCAAAGCTGGTATTATGGTTTTAAATGATGATCCTGACAACTGGCGACACTCGGCAGAAGGTGTCTCTTACAAATTCAGTTATTTCCCTTAAAAACAGTTTCTGATGAGTATAATTTAACACTATAATAAAAAGATAAGCTGTATTCCTGGGGAACTATGTGGGGTTGCCGTGGCTAAGTGGCAGAATGTGTCATCTCTCAATCAAAAAGTTAGGACTTAATCCCAACCACTGTCTATTTCCTTAAACGTGATGCTGATTGGCTGTTTCCACAACAGCTTCTGCCATTAGTGAGTGAATGTGGTGTGAAAGGGCGATTGTGACTTGTTATGTAAAAATACTTTAAATCATCAGATTTAAAGAAGATATGAAAGACTGCTAGCTAAAAACAGTCCATTAACAACTTCGTCTTTCCATGTTTCAATAGCTTTTGTTATGACAGTCAGAAAGTTACCAGAGCACAGGATTGCTCTATTAACTGAACATTTTGGTCAGTTTTGATTCATTTTGCAGAGTGTGACCTGTTCGCAGTGACATAACGACATAGGGACGGCCCACTTTTTGGTAACTTTTCTGACACTTCCTGCTTAAAATCCAAAAAGAGGAATTGTGAGGCCCCGCTTACACAGTCAAGATCAAGCGAGCTTTTGCCCTTCTGCTCCACGCTTCTGGCCCACTTTTTGTGTATATTGTTGTGTGAATGTAAAGCACCTTGAGGCAAAAATTCAACAATTTGCCTTTTTCAGACTGAAATGAAACAAAGCTAACAAGGTGCAAAACAGCCAACCTGAGACACATTCGAGAAAGATCTGAGAACTGTTCTTGCAAGAAAGCTTACACACAAACAGACACACACAAATACACACATACACATCCAGCTGGACTCTTCAATACACTAATCACAAGAGACAATCCATTTAAGAGCCTAAAAATTGTTCCAAACAATCAGCAGGAGGCGAAACGCTGCCCGACAGTGAGCCACAGTAACTGGATGACCCCCCCTCCACACTACCCTTCACCCCCACCCTCCCTGTAAGAACAGATTAAAGAGAGGGAGAATGTGTTTGTGTGTGTCCCTGCACCCAGCAGACACCTGTCCCTCTGGTTTGGGTCTGTCTCACATGCCGTCCAATCACATCCATTCAGAGAGGAAGGGAGAGAGCAGGGGAGTGAAGTGAGGGGGGCTGAGAGGAGGGAAACGAGGGGGGTAATCTCGTCACTGGAGACAGGTTTAAGTCTTCCTGTGTTTAAGGTTAAAAAAGTTGCCACTAATCTGTTTTATTATGGAGAGATGATGATAAGAGAGGGGAAGGAAAGAGGGAGGAGAGCTTGTGTTATCCCTTCAGTAATGATGTCGCCGGGTAACAGGAGGAAAAGTATCAATGAAAGACAGATACAATCTGGTTAAAGCATAATTAAGTTTCTACCTTCCAATTAAAAAAACTGAAAAACATTTTAAAACGCAGGAGCCTTTAGGTGCTGACACTACTTTTTGACAAACAGCAGGATAAACTCCCACTTGATATTTCACTGCAGAAATATGAGCTCTCATTTTGGGCAAAGTCAGCTCCAATGGTGGGTTAAATTACGAACTAGAACAGCACACAGACCTCCACCAAGCATATTGTGATCCTCACGCAACACTTTAGTCCTACTTTAATGTTATACTCCCTTTCAGCAGGCTGTCTGCTACAATTTGGTTAAAGTTGCAGGTTTGTACAATAATTTGTTACCTGACAGTGTTGAAAATTACCAGTGTAATGACCCAGTACATATTTCATATTCCAGATCTTAGTATCCAGAATATTGCCAGGATCTGGATCCTACTTTTACATTTGTCAGAAATGATGGTGACCTTGTCTTGTATTGTTTTGCAAAGCAATCCGACCATTTATGGTGGAGTTATATACACTTATGGTGAAAACGGCCCTATATCAGGATGATAAAGAATCCTTTAAAAAAAATCCTGGCTCCAGACAGTGATCCATATCACCTCCAAAATTTAATCACTTCTTCCTTATTCCATTTTGAACATTTCCTGAAAATGTCAACAAGATCTGTTTATTACTTTTTGAGTTATGTTGTTCACAGACAGACAGACAAACAAAAAAGACAAACTCTCTCAAAAACATAACCTCCTTGGCAGAGATAATTAGTAGACAATAGTCCCTAGCCAAGCAAAGACATGGAACATTTTCTTGTGACAGATTCTTCAATTTAAGGATTTGCTGTTTTAATTTCTCTTTTGTTTTCGTAAATACTGGAGAGATTTAGGATTTACGGCTGTGTGTAGTGAATTATAGATGTAAATTTAAATTTCAGGATATTCACATTTTATAGACCAAACCAATTATGAAATGTTAGACTTGAAATAAGTTTTACTTTTTATCTGTGCAGATCATTATGATAATACATCCCTCACAAAATATCAGGTGAGATCTAAACAGGTGTCTGTCAAAAAATATGAAGCTTATGCAGAAGTACCGATAACTACAATTCTTTGAGATTCCCCTTGAGGCTGACTGCACAATAATCAGAAACCACACACAACAAGCTAAAAAAGGCTGATGTTTGCAACAGAAATTAACATGTTTGCAGCCTGGCTGAAACAGCAGCCTAGATCTGAATGGTTCATTTCTCTATCAGCTAAAAAGTTATTTAAAGTTAATAAACTTGTGAGTTTTGTCCATGTAAGCTTTGCGTCTTTGACTCATCTGAACGCGAGCAGAGCTTGGTTGAGTTCAGCAGTTCCAAAATGGATTGTGCTAACAAGGGGCTTGAAAACTCTGTACCAGAAACAAATGAGTGTTGTCACAGAGAGTGTTATGAAAAGGCCTCAAACCATCCAAAGTCTGCTCAGATACTGTAAAGTGTTTTTATTCTTTAAATTTGTTGCTTGTTTTCGGTCAAGTCTCTGTAAAGTGACTCTGTTAAGATGACAAACTCTGCTCGTTCGGACACATGTTCGAAACGTCACCGGAAGAGATTAGAGGTGAAAAATGTTGTCAATCAGTCTTGTGATTCTTGGAATCTGTGATTGAGTCATTTTGTCTGTTTCTCTGTTTGTCTGACCCACATGATGGGGATGTTCTGTTCAGACAACAGCTGGCATTATGTGTGTCTGTTGTGTATGTGTGTGAGGCTGAATCATGTTGTGTCTGTTTTATTTTGGGAGGCAATAAGGGAATTTGTTTGTTTGTTTATCTATGTGTGTGTCTGTGTTTGTGTGTGTGTGTGTGTGTGTGACTGTATGTGTGTGTGTGTGTGTGTGTAATACTTACGTGTGGACCTCAGGCTGCTCCATGAAGCGCTCCACACTGACAAAACAGACACAAACACAGTCAACAACAGTGGCCAGGTGGGACTACTCTCACTGTGTGTGTGTGTGTGTGTGTGTGTGTGTGTGTGTGTGTGTGTGTGTGTGTGTGTGTGTGTGTGTGTGTGTGTGTGTGTGTGTGTGTGTGTGTGTGTGTGTGTGTGTGTGAATCTTTTTATTATTGTGAGTGAGACAGAGGGAGAAGGAGAGAGAAAGAGATGAGTTGAAATGAGCTGGAAGAGACAAGGAGTGAACAAACAGAGACAAAACAGGACACACACGCTCTTCCTCTGCTGTGCTGCTGCCGCACTGAGGCATTGAAAATTTGTGCCTGTGTGTGTCTGTCTGTCAGTTTTCTTGGTCATTCAAGGAAGCCTTCAAAATAGCACTGACACGTTTTTAGTGATAGGAGGAAAATCTTAATTTATGATTAATTCAAATTCAAATGTGTTTTCATTATATTGTATCATTATCTAAGAACTTATCACATTATGCAGTATCACATCATATCCTGTCAAACTCATGAACTACTGATACAAAGTTCTGATCTCTAAGGTCAGCTTAGTTAGTTTTCAAAAGACATCAAAAGCTTATCTCTGAACTCTGTTCTGTTTGTGCCTGTGTGGAAAGATATTTCAGTGCATAGGAAACTGAGGATACGGTGGAGGGTAACAAGTGGTAAAAGGTCATGGGTCCAAAACTAGCTCTGTCTTGTGATATTTGGGAACACACGACTGAACCATTCAGTGCTTGAGCTTGAATTCATGTAATAAGAAAACAAACCAGGTTTTAACATACACTTTACAAATATTCACATTACTTTTGGGGGATTTTTCATTATTTTTGTTCAGAATTCCTCTACACAATCATTTCTTTATTCCATATTTAACAGATAAAAACAGAAGTAAACTTACTGCAAAAAAATTGAAATCCTACCAAGTGTTTTTGTCTTATTTTCAGTAAAAATATCTTTTTACACTTAACATGAGCCACATTCACTTGACCAGTCCAGCAAAATGACTTATTTCAAGTTATTTAAAGACAAAACTGAGGTCTGCATTGCTTGTAATGAGTAAAAAGAAATCTGCCAGTGGTGTAAGAGAAATGTACTTGTATTAAGACTTTATTCTAGTCTTGACAAGCACATTTCTCCTACCCAGCTGGCAGATTATTTTACTTGTTTCAAGCAATTCAGACCTAATTTTTGTCTTGAAAGACACTTTTTGGATTGGTCAAGTAAATGTAGCTAATATGAAGTCTAAAAAGATATTTTTTCACTGATACAAGACAAAATCACTTAGGAAGATTTCAGTTTTTGCAGTGCTGTGTTAAAATCCTATTGTTTTTTGTTTTGGTCACAGTCAACCACGGGTCCAGAAGACAATTTCCCAGTGACTTTACAGAACCAGGAGCAGGGCCTTAACTTTAACTGTTTCAACTTTCTAGTCTTTTTTAAGGATGACCTTAAATATGTTTGACAATCAAAGTGTTGATTTTACACTTTCATGAACAGAAGAAAAAGCATTACTCTCACTTTGTTCATTAAAGTGTCTGCCAACTGTGAGTTAAGCAGTCAGAGACAGACATTCATCTTCAAAAGCAAGTGTGGGCAGGCAATATGCCAGTTGCTTGACCTGCATTTCATTGTGTGTGTGTGTGTGTGCACATTGTAATATTGGAAATACCCCTCCCTTGCCTGAGAACTGACCGCAAGACAACCCCACACAGGACGCCTGGAGGTAACTGTATGTGTGCTTGTGTTGGAGTGTGTGTGTGTGTGTGTGTGTGTGTGCGCGTGTGTTTGTGTGTGTGTGTGTGTGTGTGTGTGTGTGTGTGTGTGTGTGTGTGTAAGACAGACTGACACAGCCAGGCAGTGACTTTCCCACAGCCTTAAAAAATTCAAAAGTTCACATGCATGTGCACACACACGCCCCCATACACACTAAGGCCCCATCCCTTTAAGACTAACTGCACGGCCATCCCTTTAATGCATGTGTGTGTTCTCAGATGGTGACAGACATTGTTTCCAGCTGACTACTTTAGACACACAATTCCCCAGCAAGTTCAAAACACAGAGTGTGTGCTTTTTGTGTGAATTTTACACCTTAGAATATAAGCTGTTGTAAATTTTACAACAAATACAGTATAGGGACACATAAGTGTTACTTTTGAAGTTGAGACTGTAATGTAGAATGAAGGCGGTGGTAGTCAGCAGCATGGAGGCCTTTGACAAATTTATTAATGGATCCAATGTTGTGAAGAAAAATCATAGTCGTCAAATATTTGACGAGACAAATTTCATAGAAATTCCAGATGAAAAGCATCAAAGGAAGAGGATCTGCTTACAATGATGCCGTTTTCAAAGACAGTACCCTTGAGTGACGATTGCTTTTCATTATCAGAAGTAATTACAGCTTTTGTGGTAACATAAAAAGCTTGCAGATGTGGCTGGAATATCCCGGGGTGCAATTACTGCATTTTTTTCATTGTTTTCACTGAAAGGCTGAGAAGGGGAAAACATGCACCCTGAGTGGAGACCGAAAAATCAGGTGACATTATTTAGCAGGAACAAAAACAAAGACAAGAGAAAAAAATGACTGAAAATATTTTCTTGTGTCCCTCAGGAAATAATAAACCAATGACTGTGCTGAGTCATGCTAAGAATAATTGAAATTTTAATCCAAAGAGACAGAGTGAGACAAAGACTCAAAACAAGGACACAGACAAAGATAAAGACATGAGATCATAATGTGGCTCAAATTACTGACAACACCTTTTAAAAAACACAGAACCAGAAGCGATACTCTGTGTTAATTGTTTTTTTTTATAGTTTCTGAGTGCTTTGTGTGTGTATGAAGAAGTATTTTAGTGTGTGTATGAGTGAGGTTGAACACACACCTCTCCTTCAAGATGAACAACGCTCCCAGTTGGATCAGAACGGTGGAGGCAAAAACAGCCAGAACCTCCAGCCTTTCAAACCTGGAGAGAAACACAGGAAAAAAGAGATATTGCTATAAAAAGTTAAAAAATAAATAAATAAATAAATAAATAAATAAATAAATAAACAAACAAACAAATAAAATAAATAACAACAAAATTAAAAAAAAAACTACTCTGGACACACTCTGACACAACAAAACCACCTGGTAGACCAAGTGCTGGATAATTTGGGTCATAGATTCACTTAATGAACTGTTTAAAAAGAGCACAACTGAGAGACGAATGGCATAGTTTTTGGTTAGGATAATTTCACAATTTCATACTTATTTAAAACCAGAACCATCCATAAATCTATAACTTTTTTTTATTTAAGTGGGATGTTTTTTTCTTAAATTGCTTTGGTTATATATGTACAAATTATAATGCATCATGGGTACAGCCTACATCACACAGGTGACGTTAACCTGAGTGAGGGAAGTGAAACTCCTGCCAAACCCAGACCACACTCACTAACTGTAAGCTTACAAGCTAACTTGTATTGGCAAGTGCCTCTGGAAAAATCCCAATTTCTCTAACACTGGTGTTTTAGAAAAGCTTTTTTCCATTTTAGCTGTTGTCTCTTTCAGGCTCCCTTCTCCACAAACCCTCTTCCTTTTATAGGCCAGACTCCTTTAGGCCTTTAGGAGGCATGGCTATGGGCAGAACTTGGTGTTTGAGGCCCATCCCTTCAATGAATCACAAACCAGTTACAAGATCTTTGTGTAATGACCTCATTGTATCTGCAAGTCTCGTGAGGATCTTGTGCTATTTTTTAGAACAGGCTGTTTTGATCAGTTTACTGATGGTAAAATGTCACACACTCCCTTCATGTCAGCATGACTATGAAAAGTTTGCTGATTTTAGTTCATAGAAAAACATAACCTTGCACTCATCTCAGTCTAAAGGTATTATGTATTAAAAGAAGAATGAACCAACATGCTGAAATCTTGTCAACTTTATTCTGGTGTCACTTTAAAAGTAGCATTAGCTTAAATTCACCATAAGGAACTGGCTTTATGTCTGTTGCATTACTCAATTACTAATCTTACTTAAGTAGTTGAGATTTTTTTTTTGTTATGCATTTCTAGCAATAAACAGTGGATTTGAAGGGTCCACAGTATGCATACGAGATACTTGAATTATACAAAAAGAAAAAAAAACAACAAGCAGACACAAACCAGCAATCTACAGTTGTAACTGTTGCCGACCTCCTGACCTCATCATAAGGTCAGGGGGTTGATCCTGTGGCAGTCTGTCCAGGTTGAGCCGCTTTGTCTCAGTGAGCGGTCGGCTGGGCTTATGGGGTTAAACCTCATGCTGACCATCAGTGATCTGATGTTCTGTCGCTCTACAGAAGATAAAAACCTCTAAACTGAGAGCTTTTGTGTGTGCTAAGTGAAGTGCATTATACATTTCTGCATGACACATCACCCCTTCCAAGCTGAGGGTTAGATCAGGGGGAGGGGATGTGCACAATGCAGATGTACACATGAAGAAGTCAGGGGCCAGTATTTTTCTTCAACAGTTTTAAAACTCTACAAATGGCATCACTGGTCACAATAAAGCAACTTTGTTTATGAAAAGGTTTGAAAAGTCTAAAAAAAAAGTCTGACAAATGTTTCATTTTAGCTCAGTGTCAATGCCCAGCAATAATCAGATTTAGAATTTCGAAAGCCAAAATAAATACGGACCTGCTTTTTGTTGATCTTTACAGTGTTAGCTTTCAAGTTGTCTAATTGTGATATGTTGAAAAAATAAAAAATTTAAAAAATAAATAAAGGATTACAACAAGGCTTTAGCCACACACGATATCTATGATTAACCTTTGCACAACCCGTTTGTGTGTGTGTGTGTGTGCGTGTGTGTGTGTGTGTGTGTGTGTCCAGTCCCCATCCCCAGTAAACATAGACAACCTATTAACCCATAGGTGTCTGCTTATGAGGTCAGTGGTTGGTCAAATAGTCGCCCTGTAAGTCACACGAACCAACGAACACACACAAGAGCACCAACGCACACTGTCTAGAAAAAGGGACCATGTCTTAACAAGCTTTTGCCACACACACACACACACACACACTCCTTCTCTCTATGAACACTTAGTGCTCGCAGTTTGACCTGATTGTCTCTATGCTGTGGGGTCAAATGTCGAGCTCTTCACTACAAACAGCCAGTGGTTAATTTAAATGGGCGCCACAGAGAAGACCTGCTGTCTGCTGGTTTCTGACGCAGATGGAGTTTGTAGAGTGAGTGCACAAGAGCATTTGTAAATGACTACTAGTTTAATTCATTAAAATGAAAATGGAAGAATGATTCATGGTGCGAATTCCACTTTATTCCGCGTAACACACTTGATGCTCCTGACTTCATTTTTTCATGATTTTCTGAAGTGTTGGATTCAAAGTAGTGTTTAATACATCAGGGTCACAAAAAGACTCAAAGAGCCTGTTTATGAGTAATGGATCAAGAAAGAAACACTAAATTAATAAATAAAGTAAAGCCATTGCTTTTCAAAGTGATAAGACGTGATAATTATGGCTCCCAGGCTGTGCAGGATTTAAACGTTTAGGAGTGCTTCATACTTCATTTGTGCTTACTTTTTATTGTAGTAATATGCAAAATATAAAATATTCTCTAATGAACTTTTGCCAGACGGTAACGTGACACAGCTGTTGCCAAAGAAAGAAACTGAGATGGACATGGATCTGGATCAGACTAATTCCTGGACAGCCTGGCTCACTTCTTGAAAGGTTTAAAAAGTCAGAAGCTGCCCTGACAGATGAACTGAGAAATCTGCACTGCTGTCCTGCTTCTAGCAGGCAAATAACATACACAAACACTGTCAAACAAAAGTATTATGGTGGCTAAGTTAAGCTTAAAAGCACACACACTGACACACATACATCAAAAAAGCTGTGTTTGGCAATAAGGCTGTATTCATAAGTGGTTCGAACCATCAAAAAAGCAACAGAATCATCTGTCTCTGCTACACCATGTTTACAGGGCTGTGTGTGAGTGTTTGTGTGTGTACTACACAGGGTTCAACTGAAGCAAACAAAAGCAGAACTTTAACTGAATGGCTTCAGTTTCTTATAAATAATATAAATGTATACAGTATCTGTATGGCTTATGTAACAGTATAATAAAACAGAACACAAAATTACACTGTTTGCTGCAACTAAAATTAATCTGTTTTATTAGAAACTGGAAATACAAAGGATACTTTTCTTATGAATCATCACATTAATGTAGTCATTTAGTGTTAAAAAAGAGAAGACTGCTCTCTGTTTTGAGAATGTAAAGAATATACAACCTACACAGACACTGGAGTTCAGGTAAATCAAAAAAGACAAACTTCTGGACAACTACTTTTATTTAATGAGGGTTTTAGCCCATGGCAAGAATATTAAGCTTTCCGTGCTGTAAATGTATGACTGTCAGTTTCACTGAGGTTGTTTGTGTAACAAAACTCAAAATACACTCTTGAAGGGATGCTGGGAAACCACACACTCTGTTTCCACCTCATATCACCACATTTGAGTTCATGCATTTGAGCTGTGTCTTAAATGGTTTACTGTGTCTTCACCTGACACAAACCACCTGAAGTTGACTTGCTAGCTCAGATCAGTAACAGGATTCTTTAAATGGAAACCAATGACTGACTTTCTGTTTCAGCTGCTGAGTGCCCAACCCCCTGTCTGCAGTGAGATACAGTTTGATTGTGCTCATAAGGTCACACAGAGGCTGAAACCAGATTTACTGTGGTGTCACATCTGAACTGTTGTCTGTACTCTCGCGTGACCCACACACTTAAGTATATTTAGTTACTGGTACTAAGTAAAGAGTTGATAGTTTCATTGATGTGTTTTGACAGGTGATGTTATTTGTAGATAAGGTGTGTGATGTTACCTGTGTTAGCTGGCCTATCACTGTGTCACTAGTCTTGGCTGTTTAAAATTAAGATTGAAGAGTATTGAAAGCTCTCATTCAAAACTCAAGTAATTTTTTTTGCACCAGGCTCTAAAGATTTTCATTCTTACTGTAAAAAGTGTCAATTTAAAATCAGTGTGTTTTGGATGTATTCCTTTCTGGTGGTTGGAGGGTGTAATTACATATTTATTTATACTGACTTTTTATCAAACATTTGTTATACTTCTATAGAGAAAAGGAATAAAGCAGTAGTTATCATTTAAGTTTCATCATTCAGCCCTTATCTTAGGCCACCTGGAGAACATCAGTGAAATTATTGCCTCCCACAGAGCTTGCACAATCAACCCAAAAGACCCTCTTTGCTTTGGTTTAAGCTTCTTTTCAGGTGAATCCACGAATGAATGGTTTTATTCACTTTAAGTTCTAAATAAAAATTCAAGAAAAGTTTTACTTATTCAGGAGTTTATCAGGTGAAGCCTGAAAATATGCACTACAAAGACTATTTAACCTCTTATAAGATCACTCATTCCATACGTTACTTGTGTTGTACGATAGTGTTACAGATAGAGACACCACCACCAAAGCAATAAAATAAAAAGGGACAGAGTTCTGTCAGGCTTTGCTGGTACAAACATCTTGCATTCTTCCATTAAAGTTACTAAAAATAATTGAAGTATTTTTTACCACAGACAGGTCTGTGCAATGAACTAATAACAATTAACTCACCCAAAGGAGTAGACCTGACTGGGTTTCTTCATGGAGACCCAGGAGCTGATGAGACAGGTGATCAAACTGGAAGAGAAGCAGGAGGGAAGGAAGTTATTCGATAATGTTTTGTGGTTCGATGAAAATCTCAAGTCAAATGAAAATGTGGTCTAAAACACAATATTCTTTAATCTGTTATATCTGAAACACCTAAACACACCATAAATGTTTCTTTTTTTCCTTTGATGGAGCACACTCACCTAAAGAGGTCAAAGATGGTGAGGTATGTGTAGGCAGTTAAAGCTGTAAAGAAAAACAGACACAAAGGTATCAACATTGATTGTTTCAGCATTGTGAAAAACATTTAATGTTAAAATCTACCTCAGCTGTATTAGACCGGGGAAAAACTGTTGCTCAAACCCAACAGCTGCTAAAAGAAGAGAAAAGCTGCTCGATAATGAGAAATGAGAATTTATATATTTCCATCACACTCAATCCTGACTTATAAATACAGCCCCCAACGAACCACATAGTTAACAACTGAAGTAGTACTGCATCAATGGTGACACTCAGCATTTAAAAATAATGTGAATGAGATGACTTTGATTAAAAAACCATGGCATTTGTACTTCAAGGATGGACAACTTTAATCTTCCCAAGTATACAATTCGCTCTGTTGTTAAATTGACAATCATAAACCTGGGGACAATGGGGAGGGCCAGTGGATACCTCAAATACTGTAAACCTAACTTCAGATCAAAAAGTACCCTGCATGAGTTAGTTATCGTCCACAACCACACTTGCAACATCAAACACAAGGAGGAACATGAAGTCTATAGACTGAGATCTCCAACAAGGTGATGGTATTAACGATGCTCAGATGTGTCAAGAGAAATCTATAAACAATGCAATATGTGCTTGCTCAAAGTGACGGTTACTGAAAAAAGACAGGCTCCAAAATGGTCATCATCATCATCAAGAAGGCTAACCAGCTTATGACAGAGGCATTCAGTTAATGAGTCACTGAATCAGTTCACAGGTAGTCCATCAAGCTTTCACTTCGTCAATCTGGACAGCAAGATGGCTAAGAGCTCATGAGCCGGCCTTCACTCAGGTAAGTTAAAAGGTCAGCTCGCCAGTTAGTAGGTCAATCAGAGAGTCAGCTAATAAGCCAATAAACTCACAGCATACTGCTCTGTCTGTCTTTCTCTCTTAACTGTTTGTCATAATGCCTGCGACCAGCTCTCTGTAATCAGGCTGTGCTGTGGGGGATGAGGAGAGTGGATTAAAGCGGCTTTGTGCTCAGAAGAACATTTTGTTTCCCCACCATCAGCGTCCATGTTGGCCAACCTGACGCCGTGTAATCCTGACAGAGACCCACAGCAACCAAACACAGCGACAGAGAGACAGAGAGAGAGAGAGAGAGAGAGGGAAGACGGGCTTTAGAGCAGGGAGTGAGTGACAGGCTGACAGGCAGGGAGGGAGACAGAGAAAGAGACCAAGAGGAAGACAGACAGGTGGGCTGAGATGTCAGGGCACACCGACAGGAGGAGAGGGAGAGTTTAGAGGACAGATAGACAGGGTGAGAGACACCAACACAGACAGGCAGACAGAGAGAAAGTGAATGAAAGAGAGGGAGAGAGAAAGTGAGAGGCAACCCCTTCACAATGATGAAAGAGGAACAAATGGTCAGGATGGAAAACACCTCAGAAGGGGGTTGTTAAAAGAAAACAGCTACAAACGAAAACAGGTGGACCAATATGAAATTACTGTGATCTTTGTTTTTATGGAAGAAGTTGCTAAACTATTTGTAGTGGCTCTCTGGAACAGTAACGAAGTGTCTTAATGAGTGGCCATGTACTTACTTAGTATTTGCAAGTTCATTATGGACCTATAACAAGACATGCACCAATGGATTGGTGCCGATTTCCTTAATTTTTGGGGGGGTGGTGATCTGCCCATCCTTACATATGTATGCCTCTAGGAAGGTCTGACAGCCAGCCTTTGTTGCTTTTTGCTCTGAACTCAGGACATAATATAAAGATATTTTTGTTTCACTGGTATTGTTCAATGATTTTCAAAAAAATAAGATTGGAACATTGAAGTTATTTGTTGTCAGTTATAAAAAAAAATAAAATAAAAATCGGCATCGACCCAAAGATGGGTGATCGGTGATCTGACAGAAAATCGTGATCGGTGCACCCCTACCTATGACAGTTGATGTCATCAAAAATATGCCCATACGTTTTAGCAATAGAAGCAGCGTGTAACTGCATTTATTCAGATGAGTTAGGGTTATTTGAACACTAAATCTAAAATGTAAGCAGCATCTTGGAGCTAAAAGTTACCATGCTAACTGCTGACTTCAGCTGAATGTGTCCGTAAATGTCAACTGACAGTTACCAGTTAACAGGGTCACACTTCACACTTCACACAGAGAACTTGTCCATTAAGGTTAACCTATGTTGTTCTTTTGTGATCATCATTGTATTTCATTGAAGATTCGCTACTGTTTTAAGTCGACTTCTTTTTTGCTATATCCTGCAGTTATCCTGATATGCAGCAGGTCATCTTTCCACTGGGATCAATGAGGTTGGATGTCGTTTTGTTGTGTTGAATCTAAAGATGCAGACAAAAACAGCAATAATAACACAAACGCTGACATCACAGTGACCCTGAAACAGAGCTCGGACCAGATCAATACCTGGGCTGAAATTTCCCTTCGCTGTGCTGGGATAGTTTTACATATACACCAGAACACACACACACACACACACACACACACACACACACACACACACACACACACACACACACACACACACACACACACACACACACACACACACACTTACCACACACACACTCACACACATACACACACACACACACACACACACACGCACACACTTCTTTTATAAATCTCCTGCTTACAAACACTGACACCCAGAGGACGTGTGGATGTGATACCAGAGCAACAAAGCAGGACATTATTCTTGTCAAACACACACAAACACAACAGGATGTGCAAAGAATATGATTCACATAATAATGATCAACAAACACTTTTTCAAAGAACTTTTTCTAAGTTTTCATCACTGTCCTTACTTCATCTCTAAAAGTGAGAGGCAGGAAAGGCTGAAGGAAAGGACCTAAGGAAGGAGGAGGGAAGGAAGAAGGCACAGGATGGATTGACAGATGGAAGAGAGAAATACGAGCACTGGGATGAATATTTAATGCTGTCTGCAGAGGGGCAGCCATAACACACACACACACACACACACACACACACACACACACACACACACACACACACACACACACACACACACACACACACACACACAAACACAATGTTAGCACTTTGACCATTACTGTGCACACAGAAGATATGAATATTCATTGTGATAATTGAAGGGCTGTATGATTACTCAGGATAATGGTTTGTACACGTATGTCTTGTACAAACATATAGATATGAGGACAGGTTGGGGATCGTGTGTACAGGCATTTTTTTAAAACAATCTTCAGGTGGGCTGTATTAGGACACAACAAACTGCCTATGTGGTTGAAATGTTAAAAAGGTCATTGGGCTAAACATACTTTTTATCCTGGACTGCTAGTGGCAACCAAGCAACAATTAGCTTTGTCTGATCTTTTTGATTGCAGTTAGCCATCAAGGATATCTAGCTAAGACATGTTTTTCTATTGTTGACGGTCCATTTGTATCAACATTAAAGGAGAATTAAGTTAGACCTAGAAGTAACTGGGGGGGACGTTAAGAGGTGATGTTGATTTATATTTGCATGGCAGACCAACTTTACTCTTTGCCTGTTTCTTGTTTGGGCACATTTTGATTTAAGTTGTGGTATTGAAATACAAAAATATGACTAACTTATGCAAATATTCGCCCACACAACACAAAGGTTGGACAACCTGTGGCTAAATCTATACCCACAGATTGCAGCTTCACAACTCTTAGGCCAGCAAACTGCAGTTGAGCTCTGTGTGTGCAAAGCTAACTGCAAAGCTAACCGCTGGCAAAACTTGTGTCTTTATAATATCTGCAAGATTGAGGGCTTTTAAAAAGATCAAGTGTGGTGTTCCAACAGAAATGAGACATGATAAAAGTCCACATTCACAAGATATGCATAGAAAAGAAGGAAGCAGTTATGATGTCGTTAGAGTCGGCAGAGAGAGTTTCGTATGACGGCTGGACCTCCAGAGTGAGAGATCGCTATTTAACTGGAACGATGGCATTTTTGAAGTAACTGTACTTTACTGTTTTATTCATATTAAATTAATAAACAATCAACACAAAAAAAGGCTGGACTTCCCGTTTCAACAACAAAAACAACAGCAAGAGGGAAACTATTCAGACTCATGTTTCAAGGCTTATAATTCAAGAAATGAGCTGCCGCTAATGCCAGGACATGAGTCATTTTCATTGTTTGATCTTTGTCAAATTTTCTCAAATAAAAGGAAACAATAGGTGCGAAAAAAATATTTAAAACAACCCTCACAGATTCTGCTAAAGGAGGTGTAGGTGATACTTGACAATTTCATAACCCAGCAACATAAAGCACTACAAGCATCTCAATTCAAAGGAGCGGCAGACAACCACTCTAACAGTGTTAGGCTTCGTAAATAGGTCTCACACTGGTCAGTGGTTAGCCAAACACTTTGATGTAGGGCTGGGGGATATATTGTGGGCTTTTGCACGTGAGATGTATAAAACGGCTATATCGCAACCATCGAGTACAAACAGAAAACTAAATGTTTTCAGTCGTTAGAACGCAAATCTCTTCGGTGATTCGCTCGTTTCACTCTCTGCTGCTCAGCCGGTGCTCCTCTCACCGCGAGCACCACGCTCCCCCGCCCACCCAGAAAAATTCTCTGGCGCATGCGTGTTATAATAGGGAGGGGAGAGATGAATGTCGCTTGCACGTCTCAGTCTCCGGTTGTGGGTTCCTGGGGCTTGTTTTCTAGAGTGTACTTGCTTCTTTGGGTTTGCTTTGCTGCCTGTATGATCCTTGGTTCACTCCCAACTCCCCACGACGAGAAACAAACGCAGAATGCTTTTAACTTTCACTTTCGCTTTACTGCGCACTCTGCCTCACTCTCTGAGTGCCGTTCATCACAGCAATCAGCTGTGCACTGCTCGAAACATGACGGCAGATGAGTTTGATGCTATCTTACAGCTGAATAACAAAATACTGCTAGCTGGGATATTATCAGAAGACAAACCCAAATCCAATACAGTTTAACCAGAGCCCAGGCTCAAAGACTGAAGTCACTAGGGTCCTTTCAGCATGACTAACATTATCCAGGTGTCTGCTTTATGGAAATAAAAGTAATATTATCTCCAACTTTAGTTCATAATATAATATAATATAATATAATATAATATAATATAATATAATATAATATAATATAATATAATATAATACTATATGATATAATATAATATAATATAATATAATATAATATAATATAATATAATATAATATAATATTATATTATATTATATTATATTATATAATCAGCAAGTTGAATAATTCTGAATGAATTATTTTATTAGAACTAAAAATATGTAACTACATAAAGTTTGGTTTAAAAAAAAAGGTTTGCTAAACTTAACCTGAATGAGATTTTCCCCTTTTTGTATCTAAATTTTAAAAATCCAACTAAAAGGTCTGCTTAAATCATTTTACTGATGTCATTTAATACATTAAAGGGTTGGATTTAACATTAATACAGTAATTTAGAGGAGAAATCAAAATATCTAGATATATATCGTGTATCGAGATATAGCCTACAAATATCGAGATATTGGATTTTGGCCATATCGTGCAGCCCTACTTTGATGAACTTTCACATTTCAGGGGTTCCACTATTCATCTGGGAATATTGAAGAAGAAATTTGTATAAATTAGTCTGGACCTATACACAAACACGCAGACATAAAAAGATTGCACACACACACACACACACACATACAGAATGTGCTATCTACAGTCAAAAGCAGCTTAGTGCCATTGGTTCCGGTAAACAGTAAACTGAGACCAACTGAGACCCTGACACACACACACACACACACACACACACACACACACACACACACACACACACACACACACACACACACAGTGGGTCGTGGTGTCAGGTCAGCTCTTGTGTGCTGCAGATGTAAACTAAAAGCTTCTATCAAATGCACTAACTGCTGTGGTGAGGAGCACCCCTCCAGGGAGGAGGGAGAGAAGATGAGCCCACAGGAGGAGGATGGAGAGATTGGATGATAGGAGAAGAGAAAAAAAAGAGAATGAGGAGGCAGCAGCAGGATCTCTACCCAGTGCTGGAAGTGCTGACAACAGAGGATGAAACACGAGAACCAACCTGAGGGCCACACATATACACACACAATAAATAACACACCTGACAGACAGACTCACTAGGAGCATGTACACAAAACAAGTGATCACAACATTGTTTAATAATATTTACATGATTCACACACTCACACACATCTTCTTAAACTGTAACTTGATCTACATGGTTGCCGTGAAGTTTCTTCAAGAAATCAGGAAATCTATCAGACAAGAAAACAAAACTAAGAATTTTTTTTTCGTAATCATCCCTCAAGAAGGAGTTAGAAGAAGAAAAAAAACATAATTTCCAGTTTTTGATTTTCAGTTGTTTCCATAGCTACAAATAGATAACACACATCCTCACACCCTGAAACATCCCTGGCCCACACAGGCAGCCTGTCACCCTCAAACATGACAAGAAGCTTCTGTCGATATGAAACCAGACCAGAGTGAAATGGATTCTTGTGTTCACATGGGATTCAGGTGGCATCTGGCAGTGATACATTAAACCAAAAACACTCCTCCTTACTGCGCCTCATGCCCCCCTGTGCCCTGACCCTGTACCCAGCATGCTCCCTGCTGATGATAATCAATGTAACATCATCCGTCAAACAAAACTGCCATTAGCAAAACTAAGTGCTGGTTTGTTAAGGGCTCTCCTGCTGGTCTGGGACCTGTTTTATCCAGCAGCTGGGAAACAGCAGGGGGGGCTACGTACAAGCCAGCGTTATCACACAGATACATGAAGGTTTCTATGTTTAATGTCAAAGGTTTTAGAGGAAATATTTCTGACGTTAGTGGAGAAAACAAATGTGGTGCATGTTACAAATAGGGATGTAACAGTATCGTCCGTTTCATGGTATTTCATGGCTTTTGAATCTGATATGTGGAGGATTTCAGTTTCCTTGTGCCAAGAGCTGACAAAGGACAAAAGGTGACGAAAAACTGTAAAACAATCTGCACACACTGCCAGGGTGTGGTGACCTGCACATCAGGGGAATACATGTAACACGAGAAGCCACTTGTCAAATTGTCACCCTGGAAAGATCTGAGGAGATACAGAGAAAATTAATCCAGCCCAGGAAAAGACTCCAGGGAAGTGTGCCTCATTTACACGTGACAGAGTGAGATCGCATGATGCATCTGAATATATGGTCAAAATCAATAGAAATTAGAAGGTTAGAAAAGACGCTGCGACCATACATTCCAATCACAGACACACTTAAGTGAAGCACTATTACAAGCCCACTACATCGAGACAAATGCCTTGAGCCTCGAGCATCTCCCTCATCACAGATGGTTGGAATTCACAAGCAACTCAGAGCTTTATGGAAAGAGTTTTCCCAAGTCTACAGCTTTCGTTTTTTAAAATGACCAACAAGCATTAAGTCTAATCTTATCAGTTAAACAACGCAGCCAGAAATGTTTACAGCCAACCCAACCCAACCCAGGAGCTGCATTTCTGCAATCCATCTGTCCAGCTGTTGTCTAGTATCAAGGGTAAGTTCCTCAAATGTTGGGTTTTCCATCCTTTACCTGTTTACAGTTTTAAAATGGGAACTGGTGAAGTTGAAAAGGATTTTTTTTTAAGTTTTACTGAAAACTCTTCTTTTAAAGAAGGAAAAAATGAAATTGACACAAGTGTAAGTCATTTTGAGTCTTAGCCCAAGTCTGGGACTGTGCCCTTCCCATGAGGGATCCAACGGGAGCAGAGCCACAGACATCATCAGTGTGTTTAGTTGATCGAGTCACACTGGCAGCAAAGCAGATGTGGTGGCTGTTTGGGGAGTCGGAGAAGATGATAACACACATACAAAATACACACACACAGAGACACATACAGCTTCTATGAGTGTGTGTTGGCTGAAGTGAAGGCCCCGTGGGATGCACTGCTTCACCAGCTGTGTTCTGACACACAGGAACATCCAGGGCCTGAGGACAGCACACACACATTTAGTGAAACACACACAGCTCTGATCACATGTGCACAAATAAACATATGGATATGAACACAAACACTGCCATGACGCAAATAACATGACGTCACCAAAAAAATAAAAGGCTTGAGTTGATGTTCTTTATATTTTGTGATGTCATTTTTTATTTCAGATATACTCTCAGTCTTTTCAATTCTGTTTTATAAAAACTACTGTAAATTTACTACTTCTTGTCCCATAGGTTTTCTAAGTTCTAATGAGCAACAAGAAAAATGTATCTCTGTCCCTCTTTGGAAGGAAATAAAGGAGAACAGACAAGAAAAAAACAAGGGAAGGAGAAGAGAAGGCAAGAAGGGGAAAGATGGTGTTATTGGTTTGTGGAGCAGACACTTGACCTGAATTCCTTGTGCTGTTCTGGGACTAAAACAGCTGGAGACACACTCATGCGCAGACACACTCACACACACACCAGTTACATTCATTCAAAGGGATTTAGATACAGACACAGTCATTTGAACACACTGAACAATTTGAAGTAAAATACAATGAAATGTGTATGTAATTAAAATATATCAAACTTTTATAATTACAAGTTCTTGCGCAGCATTTTTTAACAGAGGCACTTCATTTTTCTAGACTTTAATTGTGAGTATATTTATTTCGTTATTTTGTTTCTTGGCGTTTGCAGAGCTTGGTCCTTTCATCCTTTTTTCATTGCTGTTGATTTCTTAAATCAAGTTGACAGTAATGCCGATTTACCAAGGTAAGGAAAAAGACATTATCTGACCTATCATGTAAAAAGAATTCAGGAAAAGATTGTGAGGGCACTGTCCTTTTTTCTTTATTTTTTGAAAACTCCTTTTTCAGCTTCTTTCAGAGATGTTTCATTTTAGCTGCTGCCTCATTAAGGCTCCTCTGATTGGCCAGCCCTTACAAGGCCTGTCGGGAGCAGAGCTACAGGAAGACCTAGGGACATAGGAATGGGTATTGATACCAATGCCATTGTTGATTCCACTGATTGATGCAATTTTTTATTGATGCCTTTATCAATTCCTCCTTGAAATTTTCTGTCTGCACAAGGAAGCTTTACACGCTTTCTGTGTCAACAACATTTTACTGAGTTTATACTGAGTAAAAAAATCTGAAATTGGTCACTGGATTTGGATATCTCTGGATGTAAATAAATAAATAAAGGTAGGTAAAAAAACCTTTGCACAAGACGTAAGGTCCAACCCATACTTGCCAACCTTGAGACCTCAGAATTCGGGAGATTTTCAAAAAGGGGGGGGTCATATTGATGTGTTGTGATATCCGTTCGGTCACCGTGTTTAATCGAAAAGTCACATCTACAAAATGTGCACGTAGCATATCCTGTCCCCTTCGCGCTGTCCCAGATAAACGGGAATTCTCTTTTCCACTCACTCTGGAATTTACACGAGTACTTTCTCTTCTTACTCATTTCTTCTTCTGCTTCTTGTTCTTCTTCTGTTCTGTTTGCCGCGCTTGACCTTGAGCCGAGGTGTAACCGTTATTAATGTCCGGCCGGAAACGGCCCCCAGTCAGAAGAGAAGGATGGTATAGCAATATTGTTGTCCGGGTGGAAATCGGGAAAAATTTGTGAGAATTGTGGGCCCTGGAGATTGTCGGGAGAGGCACTGAAATTCAGGAGTCTCCTGGGAAAATCGGGAGGGTCGGCATGTATGGTCCAACCACTCCCGCATAATTTAAATCAACAAGAAAAAAAATCAACAAGGGGATTGTTAGGCATAAAAGCTAACCATTTTAATAGATTCTAACAGGAGCCAATTATCGATACCTGTCCCTATTTGGACATCCAGCAATGTTATTCTATATCCATGTTTAAAAAATGGAAGAGCATTATATCCACTCTTCAGTCAGTCAACTATGCATGGAAATTCCTCCGAAGAATAACTGTAGGGTTTTTTTTTATTTCTTTTATTGATAGTTAACACATTACCCACAGAGGATCCTGGTCTAGTCTACCTCTTTGTTTGAGAAACCAGTCACAGACTCAATTTTACCATAACATGTAGCTAACGTCTTGAAACACCTACACAAACATCAGCTGATGATAAAGAACTTTGTCAGGGAAAAGATGAGACAGAAGAAACTTTTAGAGAGCAGGAGAGATTCCAGTAACCTGGTGCAGGTGTGTGAACCATTAGCTCATGCCCATGAATTGTGACAGCTTAGTGGGACTTGGTCACAGGAAACACAGAGACAGAAACAAACAAACAGCATATCACTGTATCCCAGTAAAGTGGCATCACCAGATCAAGACTTAAATGTTCACACACCAGACATCTATCCAACAGCTGAGAGAAAGGAGAAGAAGTGAGGATGGGGTCTGGCTGATAAGTAAAGGGAGACAGAGAAGAGAGACACAGCGACACTGAGAGAGAGGGGTGAGTTAAGGTAAGAGACAGCTGAGAGGTTTGTGTGTGGGTGTAAGTGACACAGAGAGGCCGACTGTCTGTGTGTTTGAGAACGGACAAAGAAGGGAGCAGACAGGCTGATGGATGAACACACCGATGGTAACTGCTACAGAGAGTGTGTGTGTGTGTGTGTGTGTGTGTGTGTGTGTGTGTGTGTGTGTGTGTGTGTGTGTGTGTGTGTGTGTGTGTGTGTGTGTGTGTGTGTGTGTGTGTTTCTGGTCAGTTAAGACAAAAAGCTGATGACTTTACTTTGTAAAAGCACTGAAAGCTGATCCAGTTGTTCACTGCACAATTTGATATGGGAGACTTGACTTCGACACACACACACACACACACACACACACAGACACACACACACACACACACACACACACACACACACACACACACACACACACACACACACACACACACACACACACACACACACACACACACACACAGGGATTTGTCGAATCATCATCAGCTTGTGTTTCAGCAATAGTGCAACAACAGCTCTGCTTATACAGCACTCACACACACACACACACACTGACAAAAACAACCTTAATGAGCACAGTAACAGTTAAAAATTGGAAAGTCAGCACAGGTTTTAATGAGGAACCAGCACACCTTAAGAAGACGTTGGTACAGTTGAGCCTCATGTTCATCCTCAGTTATTCAGATCTAGAAAGCTCTCATGAAGCTCATCATCTCCCTCTGTCACCCCAAAGCCAAAGGCTGCAACAAAGGACTCTCATATTTCTGCATCAAAGAGCAGGACTGTCTGACTCTGTATGCTGATGTAGTCAAACATATCAATATCTAATCCTGTTTGCAAGCCTCCTGAATTAGGGATCATCAGGGACCATCAGGGACAACATGTGAAAACAATCAGTCGCTCCACATCGGTAATGTTATCTCACAGACTGCTGTAGTTTACGGGATAGCTTTTTTCAGACTGAGCGTGGTTACAATTTTTTTAACTTTGGGGTTTGTTAAATGTTACAATTCTGTTCATGAATGGAGGTTTATTGGGGCTAGCTGTGCCTTAAAATTCACAGTCGCAGTAACGGGTGTGTGAGGTTTAAAGAAGTGAGTTTATAGATGTACAGTGTGTACATTCTTGTGAACAAATAAATCTGTAATCAGATCTGCACAGTGAGATCAGTGAAGAGAAAATTTGTTAAAAGGAAACTGAATGTATTTTTCTCTGTAAAACTCTGCAGGAGCATGCTGGATTTTGAATGTATACAGTCAAATCGCTAAGTGTAAAACCAAAAGCTGGTATTTTAAAAGTGTTGAGTCCCAACCATATGTTTGTGTCTGTGAACACAATAATTGAACACATCAGGAAATTACAACTTAATGCTCATCTTGCTTGGACATTTATAGCATGTGCACTGGAATGAACACAGCATTATTGGTGTCTTGTGAGCCATAATACTCACCTAATACAGGTCACAGTCAGGCCTGTCACGATAACAAATTTTGCTAGACGATAATTTTCCAAAATGTTATTGCCGATAAACGATATTATTGTCAATATTATTTTAATTTTTTTTTCCATTTTTTTCATTGATGTAATTACGATAAATGGGATAATAAAGTGAGTACACCATATCAAAAGCAAGAAACTTTAATTTCTTAAGAACATTTAACTGTAATTAAAAGGTCAGGGTCTTTTAAATAAAATAAATTTAACAAAAAATATAATAAATTTAACAAACAAGAAAGAGAAAAAAATACAATGAAAATGGACTCTCTTTTAGAAAAAAATTCATGTCAATGAAAATAATTTATACTAATCAAAAACAATAAAACATAGACCCTGTCTCCAAAAAAAAACAAAAAAAAAACAACAACAATAAAAACTATATCCTAAATAAAAGGGAGTTTATACAGTTCCTGAATTGTTTGTAACATGTACTTTTTCCCCAGTTAATCCATACTGTCTGTCAAACATTTTTAACATTTCTGGCTTTCAACCGTATTGAAGGGCTGCATTTCTTTGGCAATGTAGCTGTCTTTGAGCGCCCACCATTTGGCGCTTTTATTTCTATTTACTTTGCAGACCAAAAGCCTCAGTAAGAGCGGACTGTCAAAGAACAAGGCTTCGCTGCACCTCCCCTTCTTCTTCGTCGCCACTATTTTCAAACAAATGCGACATATCAGCTCGTTGGTGTTCATGAGCTCACACTTTGTTCATTCTGATAAAAAACAAAATGTTTCCACACTGGGACTGTGGCAGGCGGCTTCAGAACTGTATCTTTAGTGCCATCACTCATATTAGTGTGTTTCCTCCTTACCCCTCAGGACGCTCACTTCAGCTCTGTCATTGTGTACGCGCGAGCAGCCCCGTCGCAAAAGATGCCAGAGATTGCATTTTTGACAGATGCTCACTCCGCTATTAATCAGCTAAATCTGCTATAGAACCTATGCACCCCGATGTTAGGAAAGATAGACGTAGTGAGCCACTTTCTCATTCAGCCTCTTTTGTCAAAAGAGAGGAGGAAAACAAACATGCATGCACGTGTCAGTTTATCGAGGTTGGCAAACTTACCAAGGAAGTTTTTATTTATTGTTCGGTTAATTGATTTATTGATTATCGTGACAGGCCTAGTTACAGTTATTCACCCACAGTTGTCCCCCTGTTTGATTTTACAGAAATTGTTTTATAGAAATCAAACACTGTATGTTATCCTCGAGGCTTGAGTTATACTGTGTTTTTATTGCTTTGGGGGTTATAAGTTTATGAGACAACACACTGCAGTTGATTGTAGTCACAGCAGTCCAATAGGAAACAGAAACAAACAAAGGGCGCTGATAGGGATAACACATGACCAGACTAAACAGCAGAGAGACACAGTTTAAGCCAACATTTAGCCAAACAATATTTATTGCAACAGTATGTTAAAATAGGTGAGTCTAATAGCACTTTTTTAAATTTTTGCTAGATCTGATAGAATTTAAAATAGTATGTCATTGTGAGTAAATTCTACTGCACTGGTGAAAAAAAAAGTACTGCATCAGTGGAGGAAGAGGATTAGGTCGACCTAGTCCCTAACAGTCATCCTACTTGTAAGACATTATTAGTTTAACCCTTACCCATATGCAGCAAGCTGTCCAATGATCTAACGTATACGGTCACATACACACACACACACACACAAACAAACATAAGGACGGACATGAGGATCGGTGGGTTTGCATAAGGGTCCAATGATTATCTCTCTCAGCAGCTTCACAGGTCAACCAGGGGTTAACCGCCTCAGCAGCAGTAAAGCATGTATGGAGTCCATACGTGTGTGTGTGTGTGTGTTTGCAAACATGCTGACAACCAAGAGGAGTACATGGAATAGACTGCTGTGTGTGTGTATACATGGTATAGTGTGTGTATTAACTTGTCTGTTAAGCCGTTAGTCATGAGCTAATGGGGGCAGAGCTGTGCGTGTTAGTGCGTGTGTGCATGTGTGTGTTTCCCCATGCATGAGCACCCACAGCATGTGCAGGAACATGTACAGTATGTATATATGGGGCTTTGTCTGCTTCGGTGTGACAGTTGGTCTAGGACATGGTATTACACTCACAGAGGGGGGTCAACAGGGACGAATGCATGTGTGTGCATTTATGTGCAAGTGTGTGTTTTTACATGTATGTGTGTGTGTGTGTGTGTGTGTGTGTGTGTGTGTGTGTGTGTGTGTGTGTGTGTGTGTGGGGGGGGGGGGGGGGGGATATATAAGTTATGCTTCATTTAAACTAACGGTAGGAATGTACCGTTGATGCAGTGTGCATACATCTTGGCAAATGCAGCGATGACACAAATGAACAAACAAGCATGGAAAGAAGAAACAGAAACTGAATTTTTTTACCTGAAACTAAAGCTTTGGTACAAACTGACTATAAAGTTTTTTTAAGTCGTCTGAATAACAAAGATCCTGCAGTTTACACTAATGTTTTGAAATCTAATGTGATTCCCATGTATGGTTACCAGTGCTGTATATATCACACTTTGAATCAGGCTAACCTATTACCAAATAAACTTGGTTAAACATGTCTGACAGGGTGGACCTTAGCTGCTTGAGAAAATAGACAGGATACTTTATTTTTGCATATATGTAAAAATACATGTGTGTCTATGTGTTGGAACTTCCATGAGGTACGACATATTAAAATGCAGAGGAGATGTAAATGTGTGTGTGTGCTTGAATGTGTGGCTTTAGACTAATGAGGCAGAAGATAAACACTGAACGCTCTACATCACAAACAGCTGTGGGCATGTCGAGATCTTATTGGCTGTGGCCCACACACATCAAGTCGTAACAACATAAACAATTGAATATAGAGATGGCAAATAACAGACTGTGTTCACTCTGTCACTGTGAGAGATTGACAGCTGAGTAAATGTCTCTTGAACTTGAGTTCAGCCTGTTAAAGTGACAGCAGTGCAGAAAGGTCTGAGAGTAAACAATCAGGCTCTTTATTCAATTGCATGATAACTACACATGAACAAGTACAGTAGGTAGGCCTGTCAGGATAACAAATTTTGCTAGACAATAATTTTCCAAAATATTATTGCCGATAAACGATACTATTGTCATTGTGATTTTTTTTCCATTTTTTCATTGATGTAATTATGATAAATGGGATAATAAAGTGAATAAACCATATCAAAAGCAAGAAACTTTAATTTCTTAAGAGTATTTAACTGTAATTAAAAGGTCAGAATCTTTTAAATAAAATAAACAAAAAAACAAATACAATGAAAATGAAATGGACTCTCTTTTAGAAAAAAATACATGTCAATGAAAATAATTAATACTAATCAAAAACAATAAAACATAGATCCTGTCTCTAAAGAAAAAAGCAAAACTATAAAACTGTAGTCTAAATAAAAGGGAGTTTATACAGTTACTGAATTGTTTGTAACATGTACTTTTTCCCAGTCAATCCGTTCTGTCTGTCAAACATTTTTAACATTTCTGGCTTTCAACCGTATTGAAGGGCTGCATTTCTTTGGCAATGTAGCTGTCTTTGAGGGCCCACCATTTGGTGCTTTTATTTCTATTTAATTTGCAGACCAAAAGCCTCAGTAAGAGCGGACTGTCACAGAACAAGGCTCTGCTGCACCTCCCTCTTCTTCTTCGTCGCCACTATTTTCAAACAAATGTGACATATCAGCTCGTTGGTGTTCATGAGCTCAAACTTTGTTCATTCTGATAAAAAAAAACAAAATATTCCCACACTGGGACTGTGGCAGGCGGCTTAAGAACCATATCTTTTGTGCCATTTCTCATATTAGCGTGTTTCCTCCTTACCCCTCAGGACACTCGCTTCAGCTCTCTCCCTGTGTACGCGAGAGGAGCCACGTCGCAAAAGATGTCAAAGATCGCATTTTTGACAGATGCTCACTCCGCTAAATCTGCTATAGAATCTATGCACCCCGATGTTAGGAAAGGTAGACGTAGTGAGCCATCTGCTCATTCAGCCGCTTTGGTCGAAAGAGAGGAGGAAAACAAACATGCACGCACGTGTCAGTTTATCGAGGCTGGCAAACTTACCAAGGACAATTTTATTTATTGTGCGGTTAATCGATTTATTGATTATCGTGACAGGCCTAACAGTACGTGTACAGTGACTAACAATAAATTAGATGTGTGGAAATGTTACTTAACCCATTTGCTGGCCAATCGAGCACAGTAATATTAAGGACACTAAACCAGCTTCCAGTACTTTTGTCAGAGTGGGCAGGAGCCAAATCCTGCCGGTAAATGAAATCAGCATTTCTATAGATGCTGTTAGCTAAAGTAAGTGTGTGTTAACTCTGAACCAACAGCCTGTAGACCTGAACCATTATAAAAACCCACACTCAAAGATTCTGTCATGGAGGCCAAATGAGTTTTTATTGTGATAATGAGGATCAATTTGGGTCCCTGGTACAGAAGAAACTAGGTATGAGTGTGTACGAGCTGCTACGTGCTGCTCCCAGGTGAAAAAGGCTAACTGCACCAGGAGGAATCTGACTGATAGTATTGAGACCAGGCCTCTGTCTACTCCTGCTGTTCTCATCACCCAGTATCGACGAGGGTGTCGCCTTCCCCTGTGCGTTCAATACCCCTGTCCTCCGCTTCCTGTCTGCACGACACCCGACGCCAATGTTGTGTGTGTCTGTGAGTGTGTGTGGAAGGCTTATGCTGCAGGATTTGCAGTTAGAGTGCGTGAGCAGGGATAAGGTTGTGTGTTGTTCTTTTCATGGCAGCATTTTCCTGAGTGATGGAATCCCCCAGAGGATTTAATGTTGGTGACAGAAATGAGCCTCGTTGACCATAAACAATATGTCTTACTGAAGTGCTGTCTCACTGCACAGAGATCTCATGGTTTCAGCAGGTGTCCACATGCCTTGTTCAAGAGATGCGCGTAGAGAAAAAGCTTGAATTAGAAAATGCCTACAATGGCATGTTTACAGTCACGTAAAACAAAAATGGACTTGATGAGCACTAAGCTGAAACATCCGTAGGGGATAACAAAGTATTTACTCAAAAGATTAAATTCACCAAAACAGAAATGTTATAAGCACTGTCCCCTGTGTATAGCTTTGGATGTGTCTTAAAGTGAATGTATGTGTGTTTGTGATTCAGCCTCTTCAATATAACTTTGTCACAACATCCAGAGCTAGGCCAGTGGGTAGCTCAGCCGTGGAAGACTATTGGTTTTAAGTGCTGCAGCTCTGCTCACACAACTCTCTATGTAAAACAGACAGTTAGAGCTAAGACGCTACACGTTCGCCTACAGCGGTGTGACTCGGTGGGCGCTAAACAGTACATTTTACAGCAGGAGAAATATCAGGCCTGGCGTGTCAGAGAGTGAAAAGGTTTAAATGTGTGTCTCATACGCTGAGTGCGTGAGGCTTGAGAGGAAACTTCAGAACGACTCGCGGTTGGACGGAGACGGACATGCGTGTCCGGTTGGGATTTCCAAATAAAGGCGTACATTACAGACCACGATGATGATCAATATTTAGACTTTCCAATGATGTGATTGGATCTTGCTTAACCAATTGATGTATCGATCTATATCGATGGATCATTACACCCCTAATAAATACCATGCCCCACTTTGTTGCATTTTCTCCAGTTTTAAAATGTGATTTGTGAATTCATGCTGCTTTTTTGATGTTTAGTTTCAGTGTTTCCCTTACCATTATATAGGGGGGCCAGACCCCCCCCCCCCGAAGTTAAGTTAATTTTATTTTCCATATAGCGCCAGATCACAGCAGAAGTTACCTCTCTCATAAATCAGGTCTATATCTTGTTTTTTTTATTTTATTTAACAGACTAAATAGCTTTATTCTATTTATCTTATTTATGTGACAGGGTTTCGTTTGTATATCATCGCGTTTACATTTCTCCTTGGGCTGATTCGCGCTCAGAGATGTTCCACCCAAATGTGTTCACAGACACACCAACACGTGTGCATTTACACACAAAGAAAAGGTTATTCTGTATAGCTGACAGAAAGCTGGAAAAAACACTCTGTGAAGATGCACAGAGTGAAACATCAAAACTACAAAAGAAAAAAAATAAGACAAATACAGTGTTTCCCATTAATTAATGAGACTGTGGCGGCCCGCCACAGTCTCATTTGGCCCCGCCACAGTCTCATATGGAGAAAAAAATACGATCCGTCACTCGGTCAGATCATTGCACAGCTGTAATTTCCTACCGCACGTAAACAAGCAAGAACAAGAGTGCGCGCGCACTGGTCACGCTCATACACATCGCTCTTTACTTGATACGTTTGACGCAAACCAGATTCCAGAGACACTGGAGCGGGGCGTCTGACTCTGAGGTACGTGCATTTTTGGGCATTAGCGCTCATGCTAACTGCAGCCGTGGCCACAGTAGCTCACTGCGCTGTCTGCCTCCCTTCACTGGAAGAGGACCGGCTGCACAGCGCACGTCTCGGTTCCAGAGTTTCAGTAACGAGAGCGACCACACTGTTTTAATATCATAGCGCATTCAGAGTCAGTGCAGGCACACAGTACAATTACCTGTTACCATCCCAACGAGCTGACGCGGCTCATTATTTCATGGTCTCCTCTCCTGGGGCCTCATTTTTTACAGGGTGTAAAAGTCCTCTTAAGTTTCACTTACGACGAAAAGGCAAAACGTGCATACGACCAAAATATAAACACTCTTTTCAGATCTATCAAACTCTGTGTACACACGGCTGCACGCTATTACCTGTGATAAACCACACCGCGCCGAGAACAGCGTAAATGCGGTGACGTGAACACACCTCGTTTCCCGCCTTCAGCACGCCCGAACATAACCATATATGGTCAATGCAAATCAGTACGTGCATATTAAGTAGCCATGTGCGCTGTGGGATTTTATAGCGACATCAGCGTAAGATGGTGAACACAACATACGGAGAGAGCATGGAAGAAGCTGAATTTCTCTCAAAGCCAGATACACAGCAATATCAGGAAATATCAGTCAGAAAATGATCTTGCATTGATTTAGGCTACATTTTGTGATGAAGTGGGCCTTAGCAAATTTAGGCATCTTTATTTATTTAAACTATTTTCTGCAGTCACTGTAGAAAAAAAATAATGAAAACACAACAGTCCTAAATCCAGATAAGGGAGCAGAGAGAAGAAGAATAACGGTAGGCTACAGTCTCAGTAGCCTGATAATGGATCACAGATCATGGAAATAGTGTAAATAACCTGTTGTTGAAATGCTGTTCAGTAAATTTTTCAAAATATTGTGAGTAAGTGAGATTTTGGTTTTGTTTCTGAATCAAATTTAAAATATTTCTGATATGCCTTTGTAAGTTCTTATTTATCAGCATACGTTCATGTCCATGGTCCCAAACTGCACTTACTGTAAGGGCGATACATTGTGCTTAAAATCGTACACACACATTAAAACGGCCGAGGGTCAGCGACCCTGCCACCACAGTCTCTCAAAATCCTGTGGGAAACACTGAAATATCTATTACACATCAGGTTTAAATATTATCAACATGGTTTTGTTTGCATTGTTCTGGTCTGGATGAATACAAAATACGCTCTTTCAACATGACTGATGTGTTCTCTTTGTTGCTGCACCACAGGGTAAAAGCACAAGCTGTGAAGGACTTTGTTTCTTCGACATGCCCTTCCAAGTGCCATATTTTAACTGATGTGACCCGTCTACCATACACACAAACAAACAGACACAAATACACACTAACATTTAATGCTTTGCACAGATACACAGTCACACAGATGCAGCTGTAGCAGCAGGGTTGGTCTGAACCCCTCTGGTGAGATGACCCTGCTTACACACTTTTAAAGACTTGCTCACTGTATGTGAATCTGGTTGTAGCAGCACAACGACAAACGCACACACACACACGGAGACGGTTGTGTGCATATGTGTAAGAGTGCGTAACTGTCAATCAGAGTTTACTGTGTGTAGACAGGTATCTCCGCCTGTTAGTGTCAGTGTCCACATCTCAGGGTGTGTATGTGTGTGTGTGTGTTTCTATTGTGTGTCTTTGTCAGCTTGGGTATCTATGTGTGTGTGTGTGTGTGTGTGTGTGTGTGTGTGTGTGTGTGTGTGTGTGCGAGTTTGCATGTGTCTATCTGTGTCTGCCTTATCCCTGAGTTTGTTTAATGTGTGTGTATGACTGTGTTTATGAGGGTGTGTGTTTGTGTGCTCACCCATGCTGTTGGTGGAGCTGCACCACATCAGTAGACAGCCGGTGCACAGCAGGTTGAGAGCCCCGAACAGCAGGATCCTCCACGACTGAAAACGGCAACAAACAAACACAATAACTGTTAAAGGACAAAAATAAAAGAAGCACGGAGGCTCAACCTCTGGCTCTAGTGCCAGTTAGGGTCATTCATTATGCACATTGAGTGTTTAAACACTAAGAAAAAAAAAAAAAAAAAAAAAAACAAAAACAAAAAAAACCCCACTTCAAACAAAGAAAATAATGAAAAAAAATAAATAAATAAGAAGACATCACCAGCTTATTTCAGATTTTCAGTAGGATGTCAGTTTTAGTAGTTATTGGTCATACAGTAACACAAATCATCAGCAGACAGATGTCAACATCTGTCATTTGAATAAAAATATTCCTTTGATAAATTTTGCATGAAAGATTGAGTTAATTTGATCACATTGTTATTTTATATTTTGTGCTTTTTTCTTTGCTTCAATCTGTCCCGCTGGTACCCCTACAGTAGCTTTACATGATTACACGAAATCCCCATATTTCCTCAGACAGGTGTTTGAGTAAATCCTTATTTAAGCTTCTTTCTGAAATGCTTTGTTTTAGCTGCTGTCTCTTCAGGGCTCCCTGCCCCACAAACCCCCTTTCCTCTGATTGGCCAGCCCTCTAGAGGCCTGTCAGGGGCAGAGCTTTGAGCAGACCTCAGTGTTTAAGGCCCACCCCTCCAATATGTCAATGCGTTGATGAATTTCTACAAGTTATGAATGTGTAGACGTTTGAAAGTCTGCACACATTTAGTATGAACATGCATCATTGTTACATTAACATCCATATAAAGTCTGGAATCACATTGTACCTCTTCTGTGCTGACAAAAAGAACTAAAGAAAGCAGTCAACAAAAGGACTCAAAAGCACACAGCTGAATGATATTACAGCTGATGTTCAATGTAGGGATCCAATCCAGCTTTTCTGGTTTTGATACCAAATAAATAATAACCTGCATGCATTACTGTGGTATATTCTGGTAATGTTTTGAGTAAAAGACAAAATAGGAGGAGATGGATAACCAAAGTTATGTAAACTATAAAATATCTAAATGTTTACCAGCAACACAGCAACACAAATATTCCGAATGTACAGAAATTACTATTCAGTTGTAAACTTTTATACCCTGTAGACTGGTAATGCAGCAAAAAACTAAAAAAGTGCATCAGAGGTAACATTACAAATCAAGTACCCAAGAGTGCCAGTTAAAAAAAAACAGCATAGAGCTGGTCACCTGGATCAGCACCATGGATCTGCTTCTTCCTACCGGTACTGATCCAGTTCCGATACCAGGATCGGTTTCGGTTCATCTCTAGTTCAATGGCAAGTCTGAATAAAGAATTAAGCTGATTTTCCAAAGCATCAAGTTAAACTATGAAGCAAGGAACAAAGTATCCTTTGGGTCACAACAGCAGCTATATCAGGCACCTTTTTTTCCTTTGAAGATAAAGGACAACAGGGAAACCCTGGCCAGAAAACATGAGATTCTTCTGTGCTGTATGAGAGATGGATCTGGGAGGATCAGTGGCATGGAGCTTGCCATGTTTCTGAAGTGGATAAAAGGACCTTGAAATGATTCTTGATTTTGATAGGAAGCCAAATTATGGGTGATAAGATTTGAGCAGTTTACTCAAATATGAGTATATTTTCTAATGTTAGCCTCTCAGATGGAGAAAGAAATCCATTACATTTTTCTACATCGGTAGCAATGCACTCAGATGTTGTAGCACAAAACAATACTGAGAAGTTTTGTTTTAGGTTAAGTCTACTTCATCTACACAACCAAAACAAAATGCATCCTTAATTTTTCATCATGAATGCCAAGAGCATCAAAATTGTCTCATTCTATTATAAACAATGGTTTCTGTACAAAATGAAACAAAGTGCAGACAGTCATTATAACTTGGACTGTTCTGATCAAATGGTTTCATAGACTGACTTACAGGCAGGACTAAAGCAGAAAAACACTCAGGCCGTGTCTTAAATTGGGTACTTCTGCAATTACACTTATCATTTTGAGCGCGTGATTGCATTCACACTGACAGTATGGAAAAACACGCTTTGATTTTTCAGCTGGCACACCTGAAATGGTCAAAAAGTTGAGTGTGGGAACTTCTCAGATTGGCTGTATAAAGGAAGGGGCAGGAGCAGATCAAAACAATAGTTGAATTTGATCAATGAGCAGAAGAACAGCCGTGAATGATTGTGAAAAGCTTTGTAATTTCCATTAAGTGTGGTGCTACAGTGTTTGATTTGAGACAACAACACCCTGTAAGATTTTGTGCACTGTTGTAATAAGTGTAGTGTATGTAAGTGCTCTTCTGGAAATACACCATTTAGGACACAACCTTAGTTAAAACTAAGCCTAATCTATTCAGCATGGTTCATACAGCCAGTGGTTTTGCTGAATGAATCTTACATTGGCAGAGCTAGCATCACCAGCTTCTAGTCTTCTTGCAAGGTCTTCATACCAGTACTAGGGACATATTGCTAGCAACCCAAAGCTCCAGCAGAGTTTTTACAGATTTATTCACACAGGCTGAGTTCACCTGGACAGGGTTTTCTTTCCTGTCAGTCAGCTTCCTGTGGGCGAAACTCAGCAGGCAACCGGCTGTCTTCTTACCTAAATCCAGACCTAAAAACAGACTGGAAGCTACTGATGGGCAGCGAGTTTCCTGTCTTGCTGCCACCTGTGGTGTCAGAGATTTGGATGAATTTGAAAAGCGAGCAGGATCTGGTCATACTTTGGACCAGCAGCTCAGCAATTTGTTTATGTTGAATAATTTTCTTTACTGTAAACATCTTTTAAATCAAAAAAGTGAAACAAATTAACTTGGAGCACAAGTCCAACATGCAGCAGGTTACTCTGGTTCTTTACATAATCACAATCTAGTGTTTCTGTTCACCAGAGCACACATTAAACTGACTGATCAAACATTAAAGATCCCTCAGATCTGTACAGTTTCAGCTGAACAGGTTCCTGCACTGATTTATGGCAGATATACAAGAAGTCCAGCGACTCTTTGACGTAGTGTTGTCCTGTCATCATTTTCCCTTTACAAGAGCCAACCTCTACCAACTGAGCTGTCAGTCCACCAGCTTTCAAACATCAGATAAAATGTCTGGGCTAAACTTTTCTGACCTTACACATGCATGAGAAAAAGTCACAGAAAGAAAAAAAAATGTATCATGTGTTTTATTTTTTTTTTTTTGACCCACATTCCATCTGATTCATTTCTGAAACTGGCCACCAGAGGCGCTCTAAAAACGTTGGCTTTACTCATGTTGCTTTGTTTGGTCAATAATTCTCAAAGTTAGTCGTTTAATCTGATTTAAATCCTAAAAGGGGACTATTGTCTAAATGTTTAGAGAACGCAACAATCATTGAGGTAGAAGACCTGAGACAGAAAAATTGTTTTCTTGTGATGTCATTACTCTCGTCCTTGCTTTTCAGAGACAACAGTTGGAGCTCAAGACAAGAGAACTTTGAAAACACTGAGAAAGTTTTTTACATAGTCCGGAGCTGCAGCATCCACCTCTGTTCTTTCTCAATCAGCGCTGATGGACATTCAGCAGATTTTTCTATGAAGAAAAAAAAAACTGAGTTTAAACCTGTCCTCTGACCAAAAAGAAAAGTGAGTCTGAGTGTGTCGGATAGAGCAGATATGTGGAAACGAACAAGGGAACAAGCACACGTGTGCTTATGTATGTGTATGTGTGTGTGTGTGTGTGTGTGTGTGTGTGTGTGTGTGTGTGTGTGTGTGTGTGTGTGTGTGTGTGTGTGTGTGTGTGTGTGTGTGTGTGTGTCCTGGCCTGTCACTTCAACTTTGACTCATATGCCATGGTAAGGAGCGCCGAGTGCTGTGAAATCTACAATTACTGTGGTGTGCTGTGTTATGACAGCGCTGGGGCGTCTGGTGACAACACTAGCCAGCGACAGGCATGGGAGACCCATGGTGTGTATGTGCACGTGCATGCATGTGTGTATGTGTATGCCAGCGTGCACGTGTCTGTGTTAGCAAACAGAGAGACAGCACTTGGCCCAAAACACTCCCCTCCCCCCTTCACGTACGCAGAGCGCCTGCAGGAGCGTGCATGTTGTTTGATCCTTGAAGCTCTGCTGCCCCCGTCTGTCCGTCAGAGACCTCACCCAGCTGTCCGGCAGCATCACCGTGAGCCAACATATTGAGGTTACATGTGACATCAAAGTGACAGAGCTGCTGCGCCCGTACAGCTTCTCAGTGGCCAGGTACTGTAATAAATAAGGAGCCCTTGCTGATGCCAGGCCCGGTCACATCAGTGTGGAGCGCCATGCCTGCTTCAGCACCACAGGTCAGCGCCAAGCAAATGTATGTCATGGTGGTGAGCAGAGGCGTGACTCATTGGAGCCTCTGAAGAGAATAGGGATAGTAGGAAGGGGAGGTCAGCTTCAACCTGGCAGACTGGGAATGTGTGCCATGGATTTCTGGGAGCTTTGGACCAAACAGAAACCTGCAGCGTGCAGAAGCTTCATCCAGCCAGGGCCCGCTTCCAGCCGCAGCCAAAACATGAAAAATGTCCTCTCCCGTTCTTTGTCTGCTCCAATGAGAGCCATCAGGACTCTGTGTCTCCAGGGCAGCTGTGTTCCCCACTCAAAATAAACCAACTTATATAATGAATTGGAGTGGCGGCGGTGTTGGTGGTGGCAGCATGTTAACAGGAGACGGGGAGTTTTCTGACTCTGTTTTGGAAGAGGAAACAAGATGACGTCGGGTCCTCAAAGTTTCTTGTCCTGCAGTTATGTCTTTCCTCTGCTGACGGCCTAACATCTCTGTTCCAATTTAATCAGGACAAAGTGTTATAACCAAAGTGTCTGATGAACCAGAGCAATATAAACAGAGTCACATGAACTTCAGAGGACCAAAGCTTTCTGATTGAAGACGACTTAAGGCCACAAGAAGTTCTTGGTATTTGCTCATAATCATCAATTATGGTTAATAAAATAACAAAATAAACAGGGTAAAAAAAGGATGCAGTAAACGAATGAAAGCATGGATCCATCCTGCCTTTATCGTGTGTTGGATCTGTATCATGGATGTGCAGATGACAAATCTGCACACATGGTTTTGAAAGTTTCATCAAACAAAGCATCCTCGATGACATGCAAGTGTAAGATTACAGGACAAGAGATTTCTGCACCAAATCCTTCATCAGTTGACCTGGAGTAAAATCGAACTGTACCGGAAATTGGCTCGGTTTTATTTTCCAACACAAACAGTAACAGGAGACGTGAGACAAGGGCGATGAGGTGCTGAGGAGGAACTTCTCAACTTTCGCCCATTTGAACTATGTTTGGCCCCTAAGCCGAGGACGACACCCTGTAATCCAATCCAAGGCTCTTGAGGGAAGCAAGACCCCCTGCCAGTTTGAGGTCAAAGTGGATTATGTAAGGATCATGTGTGGTAGACATAAAATTAAACTGAGGTTCAAAACACAATGATACTACCACACACACACACACACATACAGACACAAATCATTATGGTTAAAACCTTGTTTACATTTATTTCCACTTAGAAGCATTTATAGCTTCCTCACTACTTCTGTCCCTGTTTAGTCATGACCCCAACGTGCTAATGCTTAATGAAATGGATCTCAAGGAAAACCCATTCAAATCATCTAACTATCCGAGGTGAGAAAAGTGGGACAGACTCTATTATTGTTTCCTGTTTTTATATCACTGTGCTCAGTGTTGTTGCTGAGGTGAAATGTTTTATTTATGTTGATCAGGCAGATCACAGCCTGCAGCAAGAGAAGTTCCTTTGGTGGCATTTCAACAAGCAGTACAGCATAAAAACTGGGAGAGACCCAAATAGATCACCCACCAAATACTGAAAATATGCCTGCTTAACATTCTCATGGTTACAAACGCACTAATGTCTCAGTTTTATTTAACATGTTATTTGCTTTTTCTACAGCTGGATCCTGTTTTTGATGCTTCAACAATTTATCAAACAGCACCACGAAAGAGACCTAAAACAAAACAGGATTTTATCCTCAAAATCAGAGCTTTATGTGCTGAATTAACAAAGTAAAAACACTCAGAAATTGTTTGATCTGGGCTTTTTGACTATGTAAAGCAATGTTTAAAGTAAAAATCACCATAAGAGTTAACCAAATTAAAGAGGTCTCTACCACTTTCAGTGCATCTTAAAATAACAGTCACAGCAAAAAAAGTGTTCTGCATTTTTTTCTAAGCTCCAGAATACATAAAATCTTAAATCTTGAGTTAGTCTTCCAGTTTTTTTTGCGAAAAATTGACATTATACTTATTGAATTATTATTGAATCTGGTAAGTAAAGATACGTTTTTCAATTTTGAAATAATCAAACTCTTGAAAAGTACAAAAAAGGCCTGCATTGCTTGGACTGCATAAAATCAGTAAAGAAAGTAGCTGCCATCACAGTTTTAGAAAGGGGCAGTTTTGGCTAATGACAGCATTGATATGGACAGCCTATCTCTGGAGGTCCTGACCGTTCTTTATGTAAACTCTAGTCCAAGACTTGCACATGAGAAGAGATGGAGACCTGAAAAAGTGGTTTTGAGACCAAGACCAAAACCAATCTCCAGCACTACAACCTTAGTTGAGTGTTTTCCCATTTCATCAGAAACTGTTCTGTTTTGTAGGAACAATGCAGTGAAACAATGGGTGTAAAACCCATAGTTTCAGTCTCCGTAGGCAATGTTCTACCTTGAAATATTATTTCAAGATCAAGATGAACCGGTGTCTGATATTAGTTGTTCACTGGTGTAAGTATTAAAAAAGCATTAAGAAGTCATTGCATATTAGTTCTGTGTTCAAACATCACATCAAACCTTACAGGACCACAGCAGGAGAAACTTTTTAAAAGCCTGATACCTCAGAGAAGGCAGAAGCAAAGCCTGAAAGTGTAAAAGGTCACCCACAGTGGACCAGAGTTCAGCTTTTGGCTGATGGTATTTCACTGTAAGGCTTTCACTGGAACATGGTGACCTGCTAGACAAACAGGATTACTGGAGGGGTTTAGGTTTGACTGTGCAGGAGAAATCCAAACAGCTTAAAGCAGAGGTTTTTAAAATCAAGGTGGTGAGGTTTGGTGATGTGGGCCATACGACTTAAGTTGGCTGATTTGGAAAAAGTATGAAGCCACAAGAAGGAAAAAAAAGGAGCAAGGATGACACAAATGATACAGACTAATTTCTTCACAACTCACCCGTCTATCTGAGGTGACCAGTCTGAACTCCTGCAGAAGTTTCCCAAAGATGGATTTGTGCGTCCTCCTGAATGGATGAATGGTTCCCTGCACATCAAAAGACATCATTAGAATAATTAGTAAAATAACAAGAGAAAACAACATTTTTTTTTACATGTCATTCAGAGCTGTGTGTAAAGACATGGAGATAATTCTGAGTACAGTCAGGCTTATCTAAAACTGTAACAGAAATGCAGTTAGAGGCAAAGTGTGACCTACACTGACACCAAGTGGTGAGTCTGAATACTCAGCAAAACATCCAAGTCAATCTGCAGTATTGTGACTGGGATGTTTTGCTATATGAGTCAGGAAGACAATTCAGTCACAACATGTCTAATTTGTCAACAGTGATAAAAAGATAAATCCTTGGGTTTTTCTGAATTAATTCAATGTGGAAAAATAAAAACACATAGATTCTGAGTGAAAAAACACAAATTAAAAAAAGGATTTGGTATAAAAATACCCTAGTTAAGAAAATCCTGAGCTACTCACCAAGACGTATGTGTCGTGTTCATGCTTCTTCCTGTGCAGGTGGATGTCTGTGGAATACAGGCAACATCATTACAATGTGGAAACAAAAAAAATTCACAATATGAGAAGGAGTATGGCATGAAACCAAACTCTAAGGAGCAGACCCACAAATATGAACAGGTTTCTTTGTTTTTGAAATGTATATGATGTTAATCAATATTTTATTTGCTGAACATAAGATGTTGTTATTTTTAAACTCAACTTTATCTTATTAAGCTGTGATTAACCTCTTTGTCACGCGACCACTGCACACACATAAAACAGCAAACCTCTGTCTCTATGGTGAGTGTTTTTCTCCACACCCATAAATAGCAGGGAGATTTTTTAAAAATCACTCTGTGTCAGCTAGTTCCACAGAAAGCATGACATACCCTGCAGTAGGTCTGCATAACTTGTAAGACAAATACTGAATGCAACGTGTGATAATATACTATTGACAATAAATTGTGGGATGAATGAATTAAACTAAAGAGTGCAGATTAGCGTCAATTTACAGTTGTGTTTTTATTCTTCATGCTCCATACAATACAAATACAAACCATTTCTTCTTAATCCTAAAGTTTGTGTGAAGGATTTTTAATCTTCATTTGACTGTATCAAAATATATATCAGATGCATGGTCATGGAGCCTGGGCCTCCATACAACGAGAAAAACGTTAACACATCTTTGCATTACGTCCACTTGGATCATACTGATGACAGTGAAACATTAAATGGTAATACTCTACAGTGTTTATAAAAACAAAGCACCTCCATCAGTTCAAAAACAAGAAGAGATGCAACACAACTCAACCAGCAGTGGGCACCCTGCGGGTAACCCTGCTCACAGTAATGTTTCTGGGTGGGTTTGGTCAAAGGCAATCAAACCATTAACGCATAGAGGCCACTATCATGAACAGCCAATCAAAAGCCTATTTTGTTTTTACATATGCACTGTCTTCATGCAAGTGTGCAGACTGTGCACATCAGCAACAACACTAGTCGTGTTTTCATAAAACAATGCACCTTCACCTCTTGACAAGGCATGATTTTTGCAAAAATTTCAACCGTGCATCACTAGTTATACTTCAGTAACATCCTATCATTACTGCCTGTTGCTCTACAAAATACTTCAGGTGATGCTTCAGAGCGTGATACAAAGGCCAAAAGGGTGGTAGACCAAACACCTCTTAAGTCAAATAAGGACAAGGCAAGTGACAGTGAAGATGAAGAACTAGCAGAAAAGAAGGGTCGTCTCTTTCCAAGTCTCCATACAAAGAGTAAGAAGAATATTACACGCAAACATAATCAAGCAAATGTACAACACTGGTAAGGAGGCTGAAAGCAATAAAAATGCAGAGGAACAGTTACTATGCATAGGATGATGTATGGTTAGCAGGTTGTCATTGTACATGGCATCCCGACAGGGTGGGATAAGTTATCTATGAGTCCAAATACAAACAACTCCAAGAATTAAAACAAATACCTTAATTTCTGTAAAAGCATTTAGTTCCCTTAAGTCATTTGAAATTTCGTTGTATTTGTTGCAATGACAAATAAAGTTCCATTCCATTCATTGGGAGATAGTGGGCTCAAAGCTAGCTGAATTCGCTACAAGTCGAGTCAGACAACAAACACGGGCCCAGGAATGACACTTGGGCCTATAAATAGGTCCAAATTGACCGTTAGAGTCAGCGTTACCACCTGCTCTGTCGTTAAATACAGCGATTGGTTGAGTAAACTGGAAATGCTCATGTGCCGTCCACGGTCAAAATAGCTAAGCTGCCTGTTTGATTACGTGTTGTTAGCCGTTAGCCTGTTAGCATAACAAACCTGAATCATTGATGTTAATGACATCAACCGACACCATGTCAGGTTTATCCTGTGGGGCCACTTTCCTCTCAGTCACCCCGGACGGCACCACGTCCGGTTTTGGGCCGAACTTTCTTGGGTAAAAGTCCCCGGCATTATGGTAAGACAGACCCGAAGACGTGGACATCATTCCGTCCATCGCCATTTTGGACTTCCTGTACCCACAAGCCTGTTCTACAAGACTAAGGGGCGCATGCGCAAACCAACAAATCTGTATATCACTGAAGGCTTAAGCTAACACTGACGGTCCACATGCTATGGAGATCGAGTTTGCTTTTCCGCATAGTTGTGTTTGGGAAAAGACCACTCAAAAACGAAAAACTGTTGATTAAAACTTAGTATCAACTTACGCCGGGAATCATAGAGGAATATTACAACAATATTCTGCTTGAACATTGTATTTTTTTGATAAAAGTTTTTGATAATTCAAAGCTGGTTAGGTTGATAGTTTATGATTTACATACAGCATAGCCCATATGACTTGGGTCAATAGAAATGGCAGAAATTTAACTCACTTAGCATCATGTGGGAAATTCTGTTTGTTTTCTTCTCAGCTTTACTCCAATCCTGCACAGCCTTTTTGTATACCACGTTATGTTAAACTCTGCTAGCACGACCAGCCCACTGAATCAGGAAAAAAAAAAGATCTAATCCAGACAGGTAAAGCAGCTTTTTGTTACAGGTTTGATCAGTTTGAAGCTCCTGCCATGTCACAAAAGTATAGCCTGCCTACGAATCAGGAAAAAAGTGGGAATAGCTAAGGAAAATTACACAATCACATGAAAAACGAATTCTCTAGATCTAAATCTAAAAGTAAAACCAAACAAATATCAAAAAACTAGCTGTATCCTACAATGCACATTCTCCCGAATCCATCAAATACCAATAACGGCTTTAAAAGAAATAACTGCAAGCCGTTCCATTGATTGTCTAGTCAATTTAAACTAAAAGGTATGAATGTGGGAACTTGAGAAAACTAGATATAAAATCACTGCATAATTTTTTCAAATACAATTTAGAGGAAGGCTTTTTGTACTTAACAAATCTCTACTTAATTTTTTTTTTTTTTTTTTTTTTTTTTTTGCACAACTCACACTTTTGACTTCTAGAATGAAGTACAATAACTCTATTGTCAAAACACTTTTCAGTGACTTCTTTTGTTACTTTCACCACAGGTCATCAAATCGGCAGGGCTCAAAAACTAAAGATGAGGCAGCATGACTAATTCTAGCCTGAAAAGCCTTCGTAACACACTTAACAAACACTTTTATGTAATGTAGTGAGCTTACATATTTGTTTTGTAAAAACTTAGTGGAAAATGTAGCTGCTTATTCATACAGGAATGAAAGGACAGCTGTGTGTGCATTCTGTCAAGTAAAACTTTGAGGCCCCCCAAGCCAAGTGGGGCCCCTGTGCAATTGTCATAGAAGTGTATAGTGAGAGAAAAAGGGGCGATGTGATTTAAAAAAAAAAGAAGGCAAGGAAGAGTGTTGAAAAAAACAAAAACAAAAGTGCTTTTCCTAATTCCCCTCAGTCACTTGAACAGAAAAAAGACCATGAAATTGGGATTTTTCAGCATCAGAAAAAAACAATGAAATGATAGAGAAAGGGGGAGGAAAAAGAGGGAGAGTCGGACACACCAATTACGTTCTCATTTGTGCAGGAAACGCTTCAGACTGAAATTTAACAATACAGTAATGTTTTCTTTCCATCTGGCTCACAGCCCTGAATGGCCTCTGGATCTGCTTTCTGTCACATTTGTAATATCTCATGATAAATACCCCTGTGCAATCTGAGCCCTTGCAAACCCAGTGCTGGTATCTATACAGCACATATGTGTACATCTGGGAGGGAAAATGCAGTTAACACATATGCCAGTAACTTCTGACTCAATGGATGCAAGGCATTGTATGGATTTGTTGGATAGTCATGTTTATATGTGTAGCAGTCAGGCTGTAAACTGAGTGATGAATGAGAGCAGCTGTTTGTGTGCAGTTAGAAATGTCTGGATCGGTCTGATAAGATTTATATGTTTCCAGATGGTGGGATTCAGGCATACATACACACAAATACTTCCTGATGCAGTTCCACAGGCACTTTTAAGCTCTCAGCTAGCTCCGACAAGTTGTCAGACAATTCATTTTAAGGTTAGGACTCAGATAATGAATGTGTTTAAATGATAGATTTAGAAATTTTTCACATTTATTTCTGAACTTTCAACTGCTTCCAAATTTTTAACAGATTCAGTTAACTGTGCCATGAGTGCTTTGAAGTTTGGACAAAGTTCTTCCTGTGAATATTCCTTAACTTTGATTCACAGGGTTAGCTTGAGGTGAAAGTTAAGCTGCTGACGTGAATACCAGACCAAAGGCTCAAGTTTAAACATGCTGAGTAACCAGAATTTTACACCCTGAGGGTTACACTCTGCTAAATGTGAGTTGTTTTTCTTTTCACCTTAACTGCTTTGGCCCACTGGTGGAGCCCATTTGAGTGAAGATCTTTTTTCAGCACCTAAAAGGGGAATTTTTGGTTTCCTTGTTTTGTTTTGGGCCTATATAGATTTTATTCATTAAGCATACTAAGTAAAAAAAAAAAAAAAAAGATTTATTACTTGATTTTGTGTCACACATTTTTAATTTTGTTTCAAAATGTCCAGGTCCATGTTGCAATGATTAAAATAGTTATCACTTGTTTATATATGGGCAAACTATTAGAGGTAAGAAAAGGCTGACTGCAGCTGGGTGGTTGATATGACTGGAAACACAATACAAGTTAATCTAAATGTAGGAAGGCCCACTGAGTTTAATTTATTGGCTTGTCTGTCTTTTTGGAAGGTTACAACTGGTCTCTTTCACAGTATTTGTATGTCTTTAGTATTAATGACCCCCTTATTATGTTCAGTTACTGGGAGGGTCCGTTAATAAAACTGAGAGTTAACAAACGACAGCTGTCCAGCTGCAGGTAATGTGTGCTGTTGTCAGTAAAAGATTCATTATCTGAGTTTACATAGGTACTCTGAATGAAAGTTTTCACAACTGTTTGTATTTACATTTCCAATCAATGACCACGTCCATTGTCCATGATCTTTATTCTATTGGGCAGCTTTTCATGCTAGCTAGTTTACGTTACATTAACTAAATGAGTTTTTCCATTAACCCATGCAATTTGATATACATGTTGACTTTGTAATGTCAACAGCACAAACAATCTTAGCAACTGCTGTAGTATAACCTGGATGTGGATGTTATGCTGGTGCTATGTTAAGGTGTCAATGGTAGTTACTATTAGTGAACATTTATTTTTGATTGTTTTATTTGTGTCTTCCTGTAAAGCGCCATAACAGGAGCTCAGCTTTCCTGTGTTTTTACTGGAGTCACACTATCATAGTGTTTTCCAGCACTGTAACACTCATGTCAATAAAACACAAAGTCAAGGATGGGCTTTTATGTCAGTAATTGGGAGGACAGACAAGAGTAAGAGTCAGGAAATAAAGGTAACAGTGATTGGGAGATAAATGACATGCAGCAAGCTGTTAAGGGCTTACAGTTTTTAAAATGTTTACCAAAACAGTTTAATCACAGTTCTTGTCAAACTCCTTGGAATACGAATAAATTCTAATGCTCAAAAAACTAAAAACAAGTCCTTTTTTAAAAACTCCATTGGCAGATCTTTGTACCCCTAGAAAACAATTCGGGCATCATTTTTTTTATATATAGATATCTTGATCTTTCTGGACTTAAGGTGGATTTGGATCACATTAAGTTTAATAAAACTTTTTTTTCCTAAAGCTTAGACGCAGTTGTTGCAGTGAAACTACAAAAAATGAAGATACATAACCAAGCCTGTGAACATCTGTTTTCAGTATACTCAGTGGATAGAAGTCTTTAAGTGTGTCATTTCCTGACACAGTTAGAAACTGGTGTCCACACTTCAAGTAAGAGGAAGTGAAATTAATTCTGATGACACAAACGAAAATGCATTTGCTCTTCAGTGAAACTCAGAAATGACCTCCAGATTTATTCCTCATCCAGAGTTATAACAATTGACAAGTCTCAGTTTTTCACATAAAGATCTGGTAACTGGTTTTATCGATTAATAAAAGGATGAATAGATATTATTACAGTTTCAGTACGCTATCATCACTGTTAGCTGTGTGTGGTCAGCTGGAGGCAACAAAAGCACCAATTTTGTTTGACAGCTTATAAAAGTGCACATCTGCTGCATTCTGCATTAAAGCAATAATTCCCAAATATGTCACAAAGAGCTGCGAGAGCTTGTGCAGACAACCAATAAAACAGTTTCATAACACTAGCTTTAACCTGAAAACTTACTGTAAATGCTGTATCTAGAAAAGTCTGGATGTTGTGGATCCATTAGTAGCAGTAGCAAATGTTGCTCAAGAGCAGGGTCATACATCATTTAATAATCCATTTCTTAGATTAATTCAACAGTAATGAGCACTGTAGTGCTCATCACTTGTAGAAACATGGGCACAGGCTCATTTTGCTCGCCACAACTTTTGGTGGAAAAAAGTTAAAATGTACCCTTTGCACTGGGTAAGAATATCAGGTAGACATTGGGTTCTCATTGAATTTGCTGCTAAATCTAGATTATTTAATAAATAAATTCATCTGAGACTGCTGCAAGGGTGCAAATGTGCACTTTGAATGCATATTTCAACATTAAACTATGTATTTCCATTATACTAAAAGCACAAACCTATAAATTTGTGACTTGATCACTCAATGGCCTATTTTAAACTTAAATGTTTTATGTCTATAGTGAAATACTTTTTATTCATGCTACATTTGAGCTGGCACAAAAAATGGAATAATAATAATAATAATAATAATAATAATAATAATAATAATAATAATAATAATAATAATAATAATAATAATAATGATGATAATAATTTAAAAAATTCAACTTATGTCTAAAAATCACAAAAATAGAGTAAAGGTTATCAATATTAATGAAAATATGGGGGGCAAGCAATCTTTTTTCATTAAAACACCAAACTGGCCCATTTCTGCTCCAGTATTTTGTCTTAGTTATAATAATAATAATAATAATAATAATAATAATAATAATAATAATAATAATAATAATAATAATAATAATTTTCACTTTCTGGATACTCAGATGCTTGATACAGTGTGCAAAACAACAACGGAACCAAATGAAGACGGTAGATCACAGCACTGACTGGCTATCAATATCTCATGGTAAGATATGCAGCTCAAACGACAGTACCAGGGAGGAAATGGACTCCAGCTGTTGTACAGTACTGGAGGCAAAACCCTCCCCTCCCAGCTGGGATACAGTGGGCCACAAGGCAGAGGGGGGCTTTGGTCTGTGTGAGCAATTAAAACTTCCCAGAAAGAGACTTCAACCCTGTCTTATTCCACTCCCAGCTCATAGTCTTATTATCCCAAATGTTTGTATGTGATTTCTGTGATTATGTGCTGACATCTTTGTTTTACGGCTACAATGGAACCTCAGACAGGATGGAGTTGGGAATATCCAGCATGAGCCCCTCCTAACCTAGCTTTTTGGGTCCCACTGCCTTGCTGATAACACTACCAACTAGAGGATTTTGACCTCTACGGTCCTACTTCTAGCAGCATGTTGTCTCACCAAATATTGGTCTTTATAGAGAATGCCTTGAATGAAACATACCACAGAAAAGCTACAAAACTCCAATCTTGCAACTGAAGCAATGGGGTAATCCTGGACTTCATTTTGTATGTGCAATCAAGGGAGGTTACATAGGCTAATCATCCAGTTTCACCAGACTCCTGAAGGAGGTCTGAGTCAGAGAGCAGGCACATATGAAGGTAATCAAAGCACTCACCACTGAAGAAAGTAACAAGCTGTGGCTAAAATGAAGGGATACTGTTAAGGCCTCCAGACGACCATCCGGGAAACAACCATGGGGCACAAAACCAGGTCTGACAAGCTTGCATGGAGCCTGCCACAGACGAGAGTGTCATGTGTTAAACATGTAAAAGCACCCTGAGATCACAGATTACACACGACTATGTTGTTATGAAACACATTAAATGATCATTTAGGGTTTGGTCTTGAAGCCTTGGCATGTCTCTGAGGCTCTGAGAGAGACTAAGTGTCTTTTCTGAGAACAACCTCACACAAGTCAATTGCAGGGCAGGAGCTTATGAGAATTTAACTGATAGTCCTTCAAATTAATGTATATCCTCCCTCCTTGTCTGGTTTCCTTCAGAGCTGTAAATTAAGATTTATGTCGCTTCATTTTTGAAAGGTTTCCATTACATCCGCAAAACACTTAGGGAAGTGGTATTGGTCTCTGAATATGATCCTCTCCAGAGGTTTCCTCCCTTTTTTAACTTCTAGCTGAACTTTTTTTTCACCCTCTTTGGGATTTTTTGGGCAAGTAGGCGACTAACTCTGAGCTGTGAAGCAATGCACATGATATTGATGTGTATACGTGTGTGAAAAAGGTCTGCAGTCTGTCTTTCACCCTGTTCCTACCATCTGGTGAACATTGCACAGGCATCAGCAGACACACCTCCACCATCACATCATGACTTTGTGTGTATGTGTGTGTGTGTAAAGCAACAGGAGGAGGAGACACCAGGCACCTCCCCCTTTTACCATTACTACACACACAAACACACACCCTTTCTCCCTCTCATTCACTTGCTGTGCAGCAGTGGACGAACGCTCTGTTGCACAGAAAGCAGCTTATCTGTTTTTACAGCCACATTGCCTTTGCTTGTCCGCGCATATTTTTTTAGAAGCTGTATTTGTCTCTTTAAGTTTCTTATTTGTGCAGCTTCACATCACTGAAGCAGGATGAGCTCTGACGACTTCTTAACTCGTGCACAGTCCAAGCTGCAGATGGCCAAGGACATAAAGGATGAGGATAAGTTGTACAGATATAAGGGGGTTTTATACCCATGTCTCATGTGCCCAGAGGAGCATCTTAAAGCTCTGGAGGACATGGAGGCCAGAGAAGATGACCTTGTGCTGGTGGCGTATCCTAAATGTGGTGAGTAGTTTTTGACCAGCTGCAGAATTTCAGGATGAACTGAAGCTGTTGTGCATTAGAGGAACATGTTTCAAACAACATGCATCTCTCTTAATAGTACATCTTGTCATCTACTGTGACCTTTGACCTTAAGTCAAGTTTCACTTCCACTTTTATCTGATCAGACTTGACAAACAGATGTTAAAAATGCAGCAAACAAAACAAAAAAAAAAAAAAAAAAACATCCTTCAAATGGTTATGTCCAGCATCAAGTGTTTTTAGTTTTTGCTGTTAAATCTATACAAACTGTATGTGTTTTCCTTTATTTCTCAATCTGGAAATAAAGAAGTTGTCTGCAAAGGAGCTGCCCCCTCTTCTGGAGTCCAGAGACAGTGAGTCTGCTCACTGGACATATCCTGCTTTTTACTCAAAACTGCACCTCACTATGGGAGGCGAATTGCTTGAATGTGAATCATTTCATTTTCTGAGTTTCACTTTTTTCCTTTATTTGCGCCTGAACACTCTTTAAGCATTCACAGCTAACACCAAGCTAGGTTCAGAGATCATCTCTGTCTCCTTTGGTTTGGTTTTGTTTTTCCTTTTTGTTGTATAGTTTCCAACAGCCTTTTGCCAGCAGGTTAAACTGGCTTGTTGACATTTCAATGGACCGACTGAAATTACATCTACTGGATGTAATTATATAATTATATAATTTTATGTGGTTGTGATCAGGTGAAATAAAACCTGTTTCAGTAGCCGAGGTGTGATATATTGAGAAATGATTGACTCTGACATGCTGTCATTTAGCAATCAGAATCAAACCTTCACCCAAGAAGGATAGCATCACAAATCAGAAACTAAAAAAAAAAGAGTCATTAGATTTATAACAATATACAAACAGCCATAAACAGCCAAAAGTTTTTCACATTGGAATTAACTTATAGAGAAATAATGGTGTCTTATTCTGCTGAAAATGATAATATGGAGTAAGATTCAGCCACAAATATAAATCCCCCCCTCAGCACATGCACCTTATTAAAAAAGAATAACTGAGACTCTAGAAACCAATTGGTTAAATGAAAAATGATAATCAAATCCACAACCTCATCTTTCCATCATTGGATGAGTGTTTTACTTGAAGACAACTTAAAGGATAGGGCAGCTGGGGATTCAACTGCAGCCTCTTTTGTTCCCAATCTCCACTTTGGTGGGAACCCACAGACGTAACAAGGAGAGACAGAAAAAAGGAAACTATGTGTCTGACTTGGTTCATTTCAGGATAAATAGATGCCTATGACTTGAGATCCAGCCACCGAGAAGCATCAAGGATGTTTCTCTCAATGATTTAAAGAAAAGATGATTACTGAGGGTGTTCCTCTGGAGGAGATAGCAAAATGATTACCAGGATTGAGTTGTTCCTCGCCTGAGGTTCTGAACCACGATTTAAAAAAGAAAAAAAAGAAAAAAGGGTTTCCCAAAATTACTCTCAAGAATGTGAATCAGAAAAGCATGTTTCTGCCAAGTTAAGTATGAGTTGTCTTTGTCCTTATCTTTATTTAGCAGTAAATAACTTTGAGATCTACAAATCTTTTCTAAAGCTGGTTACAAGAAGTGAGTTTTTTGGGCAGAAAGTTTGTGAGCAGTGTTCTCTTTCGAGGAGAGAAAATCCTAAGCGTCAGCCAAGTATGTTCACGGTAGATTCATCACCTCGGGACTTGGGCTCTGTTTACAGTTCACTTCCTGTCTCAGACTACACTGTGTTTGCTTTTTAACCTAAGGTTTTCAGTGAACCCACCACAGCTGCCCAAGAAAGGCTTTGTCCAGTTCTTTAAGAAAAAAAAAAAAAAGCACTAAGATGAAAAGTTGAAAATCATGTCAAAAAATGTTTTTAGCATGGTTTTGAGACTTTTAATATTCTGGAGAATGTCATACTAATTTCTTTTTAAGGGATAGCAAGCTAAGTAAAGTTAAGTGCTAGCCATACTTTTATTAGCATTGACTAAAAAGTTGTTTTATATTAATCCTTCAACAACAAAACTATACATGCAATTTCTTAAATCAGAAAACTGGGTCTGGTCTTTTCATTTTTTCATGACACAAACACCTCTTGGACAATAAAATACATCAGCTGACAGCAACATAAAACACGAGGAACTGTTGCCCTGGTTAAGAAGTCTTTATGCAGTAATTTGTCTTAATTTTTGTCTCTTCTTCAGCATCATGTCATCTCATTTAACCGCTGCACTTTTAAAGCTGAAACAACCTTTTTACTCTCAACACATAGCAGGAAAGCTAGCTAATGTCATGCATGACTCAATACTAATGTGTCTGCTGTGATTATTTATTGTTTTCAGATGCTCCATGTAACACCTCCTTAAATCTCTTTCCCCTGTAACCGCGCTGTTGCTCATGGTGTGGTTTGTACAGTGTGAAAAGCTCCTGTCACGATGCTGCGCTCGAGCAATGTGACATGTTTTCCTTCCGGGAGAGAGTTAACTTTTGTACACAGTTGGCTGCAGTGGAGGAATGACATGAAGACAGACAAGTTAATCGTCTTTTGAGGAATGTTTGATTACAAACACACCTAGCCCACATCTTGGGGGCTGAAAGGCCGGGCTGGATTAGGACCCACATAGGGGTAACAGAGCTTTTTATCTACAGAGGCGTGACTTAACATGTCACCCATCCAAACGGCCAATAGGAGCCTGTTGTTGTTGTTTTTTTTAATGACTGAACATGCCATTTGAAGTTCAAGGCAGTTAAACCAGCGTTTCAGGCAGATAATATCTTCCTGGCGTCTCTTTAAAAAATAGAGTAGATTAAAGATTAGCCCAGCCTCCACTTCAGCACTGAAAATACAATCTGCTGCCGTTATTGACCTGTACCATTCCTCCAAACTCCCTTTTAAATGTGTGTTGTACTGTTTTCCAAGATGGTTTTCTCTGACCTTTCTGGCTCTAGGTGGCACCTTATCGACTGAAAACCTGTTTTTAGTCACTCAACAGAAAAGTCGGGTTACATTTCCAAAACAGCAGCAGCTGTACAGATATATTTTTACCTTAAATTTCAATCACATATAATATTAAAAACTGTCCACAGCAGCAGGCCATCTGCAACAATGATCCAGAGGAACTAACGCTAGTACTCAGCTTTATCAGAAAGGAAGTTTTAAGCCTACACTTTTTAGCCAATGCTTATAAAAAATATGGCTAGCACTCCTGGATCCTGGCTGGTAGATGATTCCAAAGGTGAACCTGATAACCAAGGGCTCAAACCTACTTGCTGAGCGCACATTGTTCTCATCTGGTTACTGGGTACAATGAGTTCTTTATGATAGCATGGTGCATTTATGTTAACACCTTCTTAGGTCAGAGGAAGGATTTTAAGTTCTATTCTAGTTTTAAAGTTTGGGATGTTTCTGATTCAGTAGAAACAGTAAAAAGCTGTCAATGAAAATTGTTGGATGTGGAAGTTGAGGGACAAATTTTCAAACACACTTTTACTGCCAAGCTAAACTAACGTACCAGTGTTTTTATGTCTCTCTTGATGGCCATAATTTAGAATGGACTCTGTGGTTTAACAGTGCACTTACTGAGCAGTGTGTTGAAATTGTGTTCTGTGTGTGTGTGTGTGTGTGTGTGTGTGTGTGTGTGTGTGTGTGTGTGTGTGTGTGTGTGTGTGTGTGTGTGTGTGTGTGTGTGTGTGTGTGTGTGTGTGTGTGTGTGTGTGTGTGTGCAGGTTTTAACTGGATGGTTGGGGTAATAAGGAAGATCATCGCTGAGGCTACTGGGGTGAAACCCGAAACCAAGATGCCACCACTGATTGAGTTCATGGGCCCACAGGTCTTAAAGGTAGATATGGACTATTGTCAGCTGTGCTATTACTACTACTACAACTTGTTTATATCTCCTGAGTGCTTGTGTAGCAGCTATTAGAGAAGTTTAAAACAAAGTTTCATGTGACGTGAGACCCCCACTCTCAGCGCTACATGAGGGCACTGACTAACTGTCAGCTTGGAAATCTTTCAAGAGCTCTCTCCACTGGACGCTCCTCTGGGATTGACTTTTGTTCAACCTTGGTTTTATTACTCTCCATCTGTGTAGCCTCCTCTGACAACAGTCCTCCTTTTTTCCTCTCCTGGGGATAGCTTACACAGTCAGCCTGGTTGTTTAACTGTCAGCTAATTTCTCTAGCCTAAAACAAGCCTTTCTTTCCCCGGAGATCGTAACTGGTGTCGGATAAACTTGAATAGTGAAAAGGGCATTTAGGGCACCAATTTAAACACTGATGGTATATGATCATTTAGCCATTACATTGTATGATCAACTGTGACTCCATTATGATGATTTTAACAAGTATATTAATTTATAGACTAGTCTGGTGATACTTCAATGCTTCTATTATATAGAATATGCACAATCTAAGTCTTATTTAAAAGACACATGGACTTCAGTAGTTTTTCAGACATCTTGTGGAGGCTGATTCACTTCTATTCACTTTCTGGATCATTTGGATCTTTTGGAACTTTAGGAATAGACATAAAATAATGAAAATCTTTCACAGAGAAGTACATGTGCATACAACAAAGTGCAATATAGTGAAGTCAGTTTAAATCTCAGATACATCAGTTTTAAATCAGCTTAAACTGAAGCACCATAACTGATGTAAAATTGGTTATGAGATACGCTGAAATAAACAATAAAGCCTTTACATGACTTTCAAAAGCAGACAAGGCCATCATCAACAAAACTGTCCATTTCTTTTTTTCTACATTCAGTTGCCCGTAACCTTTGAGCAGAACAAAATCATTCTGAATCTACAAGTTTCCTTCCTGTAGGAGCTTTAACATCTTTTGTGAGGTTTCATGTGATAAAAACAGATTGATTTTTGTGTGTTCTTCTCTTATCCCTGATAATAACCTTCTCTTCTTACAGTACATTGGGTGTATACTGAACAATGGGTTACACCACTATAGTTTCTCCACCTACTTCTTTTGCCTGAAATCAAACCGTGTCCTTACTTGATCAATCAAACTGATGTTTTGAGTGTATCTGTCGACCCTCGTACGTCAAACAGATGTAAAAGGCTTTGTGTTTTTTGTTGGTGGAACAATATTGGACTTCTCTGGGGCTGCTTAGCCCTTTCTCTCTTTCAGTCTGGTTGAAAGCAATAATCTAAAACAAATGTTTGATCATAAAGCACACACTCTGTTTACACAGTATGTCATTTTTTAAATGAGCTTCAGACAGCTCATTAACGTTGGAGGTCAGATGTGAAACACATTGCTCTGTTTACTCAGGCTGTTAAATAAAGAATACAGAGCTGGGTTGGAGTGTTCATGCCTGTGAGTACTTTGCTGTACTCTGAATAAATCAATGCATTTAAATTCAAAAGTCAAAATCATGAAACATCCAGTTGGAGGAAGAAAAGCGACTCAAGGAAAAGTGTGAGTAATTTAAATTTTTGTGAAATTATGCTCACTGTTTTTGAAATGGATCGTAAATTCGTTACAGGTCTCAACAGGCAAATCATAAGTACAGGCTCAGGCTGCAAAAGTTGATTAAGGTCATGTGATGATGAAATCAACATGTTGATCTTTCTGTTTTGTTTCTTTTTAGAACAAGGAAGAAATTCCCGTCTTACCAAAATGAAGTGCTCCTAATGCAGCCCCATAAAAACCGAATCATTGATTGTTAAATCATGTCTTTAAAGCATAACCTTTAAATTACGGAAGTTATGTGGGCCGATCTAACACTTGACCATGGATGAGATTGGTCACCATTGCGTTCTTTGACAAGAAATGGCAACATTGTTCTAAATGGTTTAAGAACTTTTTTAAAATATAATCTAAAATGAAAAAAATGTCATGTTAATTTCACACATCTCTCCTCTTTCCTCAGGCTGTGAATGAGGCCCCCTCTCCAAGGTTCCTGGGTGCTCACCTCCATCCTGACAACTTTCCTGCCTCCTTTTTCACAAAGAAACCTAAAGTAAGTTCCAAACTGGGACTATTTTGTTCATTGACTGTGAAGAAAATAAACAAAAAGAAGGATGGATGATTGGTTTGATGGCTGGACAGGTGTTTAAAAGTCTGTTTTATCAAACTAAGAAACAAACTGACAACAGATCTTGTGAAACCATTGTACAGCATAGATCACAGTTAAAGAATCAGAACCATAAAATGTTGAGGCCTTGTTTTTTTTTGTGTAACAATTTAGAAATAAATTTATTTCATGGTTTTTACCCTTTTAATGCTATCCCCAAAAGGTTTCAATTCTTTTAGTTTTCTTTTTAAAGACAAAAAAGGTCATTTTTACCTTAATATGTTTCGACGTGCATGCTGCCATCTTCTTCAAGGTAAAAAATACCTTTTTTGTCTTTAAAAAGAACACTAAAAGAATTAATATTTCAAAAGAAGACAAGATGAATCTAATCAGTAACTCCAAAAGGTTTGATTTTTATTTTTTGTTTCCATGGTAAATATTGTTTCTGGTCAATATTTTTTCCCACCAGCTTTCAATCTTCCTCTTATATCATTTTCTGTGAACAGCTAATCAGATTGCTGTATTTTTTTGTTGTGTGTGTGTTTTTAAGATGCTGGTTATCTTCAGAAACCCAAAAGACACTCTGGTCTCCTTCTATCATTTCTGCAACAACAACCCAGTCCTTCCCTCGGTGAAGTCATGGGACTCCTTTTTCTCTGACTTCATGAGTGGAGATGGTAAGAAAACAACACAATACCAAACATGAGACATTGAGAGTAGCATGTTACAGGCACTGCATGACTAAAAAAGTACTGTTTAGTCGCCTGAGTCATATTTTTAATAGGACAATGGAACTAGAAGAACCATAAAAGGTTTGAGCTTTTACCGAACATTTTGTCATTAGTATTAACTTTTTTGTTTAGGCTATGATTTTGAATAAATCACCCTTTACAATCTGACTTAAAAGTTTGTATTGTGTTTTTATATAGTTTACAAACAAATGCCAAGTTGAAATGTCGCATGTCAATACTAAATGGAAAAAAAGTTGTGAGGTTCAAATGTGTTAGCGTAATCCACATGAGTCACATGAAATCCAACTACACAAGACTTGCTCAAATGGTGACATCAGCAACCAGTGAATAGTTCCTAGAGGGCACAATGAATGTTAGACAAAACTTTTCTTTGTTGATTGAGATTTTTTTGTTTCTTTTCCAAACCTTGCTGGTTGGATTTTTTTTATTCCAAAACAATTAGCCATACTCCATGAACTGTCAGTAAATAGAGAAACACCAATTAACTCAGTATCAGTCAGATATAAGTGCACTCAAAGACACAAATCTGATAAAAGAGGAAAGCTAGAAAGCTCATGTATAGCCCCTTTCAAAGCATCAGTGATGATATAAGCCTTAATACCCCTCTTTTATGGTCCCTTAGCTCAGCTTTATAAACAATGCATACTGCTAGTTCAGCAGGTGGAAGTGTTGGATACTTTTTACCGTTAGTGCTTTACACACTGGTTTTATTTCACCAGGGCATTCCTAAAATGTGATTTAATATGATTCTCATACCACAGATGGACTTGTTTTATGCTTAAACAAGCGAGGAAAGAGATGTTTTTTTTTTAAGTTTACCAATGCTGTCTGTTGTCTGTTTGTGTAGTTGCCTGGGGGTCATACTTTGAGCATGTTTTAGCATGGGAGAAGAGAATGGACGACCCAAACGTCAAGATTATCACTTATGAGGATCTAAAACAGGTAGATCAACTTCTCTGGCTTTAAAAACTTAAAAGATCATAAATGTTTTTTTATGCATGTGAAATCTTTTTTTGAGGTCTCAGCAATGTGATACTGTGTGCATTTTAGAGGCTGTTGTCCAGAAGCTTGTAAGGCTCCATTTCTAGATGATGGATCAAGATAATTTCTGTGGCAATGACTTGGCGTGTTTCTCTCCCTGCAGGACCTCAGTGAGGGAATTAATGAAATCAGCACTTTCTTTGGCTTCAGCCTGACCAAGATCCAGGTCCAGCAGATAGCTGAGGAGAGCACCTTCAATGCTATGAAGACATCCTCTGCTAATCCCCACTCTCTGGGAAATATAATCTTCAGAAAAGGTGCCCAGAAACTTGTTTTTTTCATTCTTGAATGAATCATACTTGTGGTAAGTTTTCCAAATCAAATACAGAACTAAGGCAGGAAGAAGAAAAATCCTCCACATTTTTCTCTGTTTCTGGACAGGCGAGGTTGGGGACTGGAAAAACCACTTCACACCGGAACAGAGCAGAGAGATGGACGAGGCCTTCAACAAGCACTTGGCAGGAACCAGGCTGGGAGCGAAACTCAACTACCAAACGCACTGTCAGTAGGAAAAGACAAAGGAAAATTTAAAAAGAAAAAAAACTATTTCAGACTTCTCTGCCCTGAGCTGAGGCAGACAGATCTCCCCCTATGGCAAGATCTGCACAGACCTCTTTTTCTACAGGTTGCCCTTAAACCCAGAAGCATAATCCACTGTTAATTGTTTTTAGACATGTTATCAGGAGCAGTAATGTGAGAGGACAAGAGAATCTGGGTGGCTCAGTTCAGGGGTAAAGTCCCTTGTGAAAGGCTACAAAAGGAAGGAGGAAGAAAAAGAGGATGCAAAAAGGGGATGTATTATTGAACCTCAATACATTGTCATTTGTCTAGTTCTTCAACAGAAACCAATCAAGGACTTGTTAAACATTAAGAGATGATTACCCTTTTACATGTTTAAAGTTTCTGGAATAAAATATTTACACTTGCACGCACCACATGACGGTTTCAACAAGCTTTCAAGTTGGTTTCAGGTTACTCAGGATTATGTTTAGCCAGGCCAGTATCTTAATATCATTTGTTTGCCTTCTCAATTTGATTTTCTGCTATAATAAATGAAGCATTATTTGTCTGTCTCAGGTGTCAGATTTATCCAAAGTGATAAAACCCAGGGTTGTTTTTATATTTAGCACCTGTTCAAACAGCAGCTGAATTATACTCCTACTGGCAGCTCTATGAATTCTCTCTGGTTGAGAAACTGTGTTGAATAACTCTTTGATGAGGTTAAAGTCACAGTCTGTATGGTAATTATGTACATGTACGTGATCATGAAAAAAATAAAGCCTTAACAGAAAACATACAATGACTTGTTTTTGTCCTCCCAGACAAACCAGTAAATAAAAGCTGTGCTAAACACGACTTTAGTGCTTGAATGATAAAGACAGACAGCAGCACAAAACATGGTGTTATTTTATTACAGCACAGTTCAACAAGTTTTGAAATCATTGAAAACTTTGTTCGTCACTGTCTAACAAAGCATGCATTTTGAAGATTTTCTCTTTCTTTGTGCTGTCTTAGAAAATTGAACATATGATGTTTGATTGAGTTAAGTTTTTCCTTTTTGAAATTTTCAAAATAACAATAATAACAATAATGATGATGATAATAATAATAATAATAATAATAATAATAATAATAATAATAATAATAATAATAATAATAATAATAATACATCAATAAATTAATTAATAATTAAACTTGGCACTACTCAGTACTTATTGTGAGTTCATGTGAATAAAATGAATTGTAGCATCAGCCTAAAATATAACATAAAAAGATGGGGTCAGAAAACATCAATACACTGCTTATTGAATAAAATTAGCAAAGTTATTTATTTATTTTTTTTACTGGAGGTAAAATACGTGCTGATTCCAAAACCTGGTTTTAGGTACAATGTGATGTTGATGAACAATTCCAAATTGATTGTGTTGATCATTATGGTTATACTGGAAAATCTAAATTCTAGTTGAGAGTTTATGTCTTTTTTGTTAACACATTCAAAAACCTGAAATCAAGGTAAAAGAAAATCTTTTGCTGTTACATTTCCCTTTATTTTTAATCCAAAAGTATCGAACGGGTATCCAAATCTTAACAGGAAGTATCGTTCTTCAGAGCTTAATGGATTTTATTTTGAAAGGGTTAATCGGATATGGTTTGCCAAATCCTGCGGAACTTTACGGTGATGCTCTCTGCCTCTCTTGAATGAATGACATCATGCGTGCTGCTGTCTGTCTCCATCTGCGACATGACACCGTGGGCCAGTAACGGTCAGTAACGCTCACGGGTCCCGGTAAAACCTGGCGTTTTCCTGCACGCGGTAAGAACAGCATGTTAACGTTTACGTGATTAATCATGAATGAGCGAGTGTCTCTGTTAGCCAGCTAACGTTAGCCTGTGCAGAGCAGAGCACCAGTCAGGTAGAGCTAACAACAGCTGGTCAGTAATGCTAAAGGATTTTGAGAGGATAATTTAAATCGTTACGCAGTTTATTAAATGCATGGGGAGAGGAATTAAATATGGGCAGTCTGTTTCCTTTGGTAAAGGGATAAAGCCGCTGTTAGCTGTTTAGGTCACCTTCTGTCATCTAATTTGTCCTTTTAGCTTTTATTTACGTTGGTTCATTGGGTATGTTGATTTTTACAGCACAAATCAGTGTTTGCCATACTGCAACATGGATGGTATTTTTCACCCTACAAAGGTTGAAATATCACCAAGCTCCATAGAAATAATAAATGCCTCTTAAAAACATGCCAAGTAGTGTAAATTGAAACCTAATTTTCAAATGTGTGTGGTAAATTTTTAACCAGTCAGAGCACTATTGGAGCCACCATAATCCCAAGTGTGGTAAGTGTAGCTGTAAACTAAATTAAATCAAATCAATGGTGTGTGTAGTGTAGAGTCACTGATTAGTTATGGTAATTCTGTACTCACAAGAATTTGATTTTTTGTTTTATGTTTCAGCTAAATCATGCAGATTATGATGCATCATTTTCTTACGCAACTGAGTTGAATATTACAACTTATTTCAAACTTTTTTACAATTTAGCCAGCATCTACTTTCATGCTAACAAAACAAAAGAAATCACAAATTAAAACCCAGTGGTACATTTAAAAGATTTTTTTCATAAATGTGGTTATCATTATTTTGTAATGATTGATGAAATGTCACTTTCAGAGTTTAGGATTACTTTTTGGCAAACTAGTCAATTGTCTATGCAAAGCTGTTTTCCATGTTCTTCTTCCTTCTTCCAGGTGTACAGTGATGCAGCAGAAGCTGTGTTCCAGAGGTTCCGGTTCCTTCCTCTTGGAGAGGAATGGACAGGCCTGTGGTGCTGTCTCCATCACTTCCTGTGACCTCCCCTTCCGCTGCCCCCGCTGTGGTGAGCAGGAGCGCTTTGGCAGCCTGGCCTCGCTCCGTGCCCACCTGGAATACCGCCACTCATACCGCTCGCCAGACGTGACCACAAGTGGATTTAGCATCACTGGAAAGCTCCCCGACCCACTGACGGCTGCGATACCCTGGTACGACATGAGCCTCCCAACCCGCAGGGGGCAGCAGAGCACAGGAAGACCACCTCATGCCCGCTCCCTCAGTGACAGCAGAGACAGTGGATACCTCCACTGTTACAGCTCTGCAAGGAGACGTACACAGAGTGTTGGTGTTGGGACGCAGGCAGATGAAGAGGAGGACGACGATGAAGAGGAGGGGGGTACTGAAGATGAAGATGTGGGAGAAGAGGAGGATGAGGATAATGAAGGTGAGGATAGAGATGGCAGTAGAAATGAGGAGGATGTTAGAATGTGTGACAAAAAGACTGAGGGATGCCACCACCTGAACCACCTTCACCTCCCGTTCCCTCCCTCTGCCTCTCTGGTGCCCCCAACAGACCTGGAGTTGGATCTGGACCTGGTCGGTACGTTTTTCAGAGTTACTTTGAAACTCATTCTTTGGGAGCAAAGCTTTTTGTCTGTAGACTGTTTAATTCATTTTTATTCATTCAATTTTTAATTATTAAAAAGCGTAACAGACAGACATAGTGCTGATGAAAATGATGATTCTTGTCCCTGATTGGCTGGACCTGAAATTGTGCAAGGGGACACCTATTCCAGCAAACAATAATCACAACTGTTGGAGAAGAGAACTGTTCTTTCAGTTACAGTAACCCCTGTCACCTCAACTCTTACCTCCAGAGCAGAGCTCTTACTCTGGTTTGGAGACAGCAGCAGCCTCAGCTGCAGTTCAACGGAGACTGGCCAGCATCCTGCGGGCAGCTGACAGCACCATGCAGCGCCGCCTGGCCAAGGTGAGCACGGAGCTCGCCCAGACTGACACGGAGCTTCTGTGTGAGCGTGCTCACTCACAGCACCTCGCCCAGGAGAGGCAGGAAGTGGCTGACAGGGAGAGGTCACTCAGCCGGCAGGTGGATGTGGCTGTCATGGTGATCGCTGCATTGAGGGAGCAGCTCAACGCTTCAGAGAATGAGTTGGAACGTCGGGAGAGGTAAAAAGCACCAGATTTGGCTACATGTGGTTTGTTAGTAGAAAATAGGCTCCCTGGTAAGTCAAAGCAGCTTCAGACTGTCCTCAAAACCTAAGAGACAAAAATACACACAGCTACAAAACACAGGACTATTTACTAACTGGGAGTGCAGCACAAGAATTTGTTTGGTGTAAATTTAGAAAGGCTGGTGAGTGAAGTGAAGACCACGAGCTGGCAAGGGAAGTGTGGACAGTTGAGCATATGGCGGGGTTAAGTGGAGAAAGAGGGAAAAAGTTTGAGGACCTCTGGGGAATCGTTAGGAATAGAAAATCTGGCTAGAGAGAAAAAAAGAGGAGAATGGACCAACCCTTTAGGTCTGATATTAACAAACTGATCACTTAAACAGCTTTTGCTGTTACTCTTGACAAAATCGGAAGATTATCTTGTGTCTAGAGAGAAACTTTATCTCTATCAGAGCCATGGAGCTTGTCTTATGGCTGACTCTTATGTAAAAATACCTTAATTGGACCTTTGTCACTGGCTGCAGCTCAAGTTTTAACCGAACCTTCAGGGAAACAGCACATATGGCTTCCATGTGGACATAAATAATGTTTTTTCATATTAAATCAAATATATTTATGGATATTTTCATACTTGCACAGTCTTCTGTTCCCCCTGCTTCTCTGAAATATACTGCTTGGTGCTCCACTTAAATGCCTTTTTGGGTTCCAGGGAGGTGATAACCATCCAGAAGTTTCTAGAAGCAGCAGCTCGGCAGGAGACGTGTGGAAAAGTTCGAATACAGCAGTTCATTGAGAACTTGCTGAGGCGTATTGCTCTGGCTGAGAGGCTGGTAGAGTATTACCAGGTCAATGGGAGCCCCCAACAGTGCAACCACTACAAGGTACAAAAAGTGCTTTACATCAGGGGTACAATTGTGTATTTACATCTTCTACCACTTTATTCTTCTTAATCATTCTGCCTGGAAATATCTTACTGCACTCCATCAACTTGCCAATTCCAGCCATCTCTACTGAGTGATTTGCAAAGTTGAAGTGTGCTTGAAGAGAAGTTGTCATCATTTAAAGCTATGGTCTACGATATGAAACCCAGTTTGGCAGATGAGACACATTTGAAAAACTCAGCCTCACTCACCCCTCCACTCCGTGTTCCAAGATCCCGCCCCCCAGCTCGTATCGCCCTTCTTCATCTCCTAATAACATGCCCCCTCCGAGAAGCAAGAAGCCGGCCAGCAGAAAATGTAACAAACAAGACAGTCATCCTCCTTGTAACACACAGTGGTAGCTTTTTCAATTCACGATCAAAACCATGAATTAGCCAGCGAAGCAGGTCTGGCGTTGCCACTGCCAGCTGATTAGAGCAGAGCCGACTGTGGGTGAGGCTTTACCTTTCTCTGCGTGTCTTCACCAGCTCAGTTTACAATGCTAAAGATGTGTGGCTAACTTATGCTAAAATCTATTGACAGAGCCGACCCGTTCTGACCAGCAGCGTTCAGTCATTAGCCAGTATAGGCACAGACTAACCAGAGTAATTCAGCTGACATCTCCCACTGTGGTAAACAAAGTCATTACCTGTTCAACTGAAACTCAGCTGTCTCGGCGTCAGTCTTCAGTCCCAAATCTCTCTCCAGCTTTTTCCACCAGTCATACATTTCTCCAATATTCAATCTCTGTTGGCACCTGTATCGCTCATAATTCTTCCTTGCTTCAGCCTCATCCTTGAAACTTTTTCATTTTCTTCCCTTCCCTGTGGAGGGTAACAGTAACAGCTTCCTGGTTTCGGTCTTCTCTGGCTCCATGACCCGTCGGTAGCTGAGCAGCTAGCCGGCGTGAGAGGGGTAGTGAAGAAGGACGAGGTAGGACCATGGGCATGACGGTGCGATGCGTGGGATACAGGGGATTGGATGCCATGCGCGGTTCAGATTGGTCAACTAGTATGCAGCTTTGCAACGTATATACTGAATGGATCTTTTTACGTTCTTTTTGGTCGTTGTATTGTGTAGATTGGACCATGACAGCCCTATAAACAGTGTTATTAAGATGTACAAAGCTTCCACATCGTACACCATAGCTTTAATATGTCTTATTTTAATTATGCTCTGTAAACTAATTAGGATGATAGTCATGAGTATTCAATCCCTCTTAGTTGCAACAGAACAAACAGAAAAGCAATAAAAATTTGATTACAGTGCTGTTTCTATGAGCACTGACCTTTGACCTTTTCTGTATTTACAATAGTACCAGCAGCCAACTGATAATGGACATCACAGAATCACTAAGAGCAGGTGAGTCCCCAGGTATTTGGTTTTGATTTGCAAGACTGTAAATCAAACAGAGGACATGCTGTTGTTTTTTTTTCAACTTTATAATATTCTGTAATGATGAGGAAACCCTCATTGTTAAATGAGCTTATATAGTATATGATAAAAGTGTAGATAATTTTCCACAATAAACTGTGTAAAATGCATCACGATTTTTTTGTATGCCTGCTAAGCTGAATGCAGGTGTCTGGCTATTTGATGTCCTTCTAATGCTTGATTTGTCTTATTTGCTAACACACATAAAATTGAATGTGGGGGGACAAACAAAGGCTCCAACTTTATAAAACCAGAAATCTCTCCACAAACTAAACTAACTTACTAACTAAATCAAGTCCTTGTCCTGTACACATTTTGGCACATTTTCCACACAGGATCTCATCCAACTGTTAAAGTCCATGGCTGTTTGCCGGAGCTATTTCAAATCTTTCTACCTTTTAGTGCTTTATACCTTAATATGTATAATTAATAGTACCCAGTTTAAAATAAACTTTGGTTTCTTTTCAATCTCTACCCAGACTGTAGAAAGCCTTACAGCTCAGCAGTATCCCTCTCCTCACAGAGCAGGTAAACTGCTGTGTCAGTCTGCTGTGCCTCTGAATGATGCCAGAGGATGACTGAGTGACTGCTAAATATTTGATGAGAACTCTTGTCCTGCCTGTTGGTTTATCCTGTCGCCATCATGTGTAACTTATCCCTAAATGTGTAACACTTTGTCCTTCCACTCAGTCACAGGAGCAGGATTACCTGCCTGTCTGTGTGCTGCTGAAAGCGTGTTGTGGGTTTGTGTTTATCACCTGTGTGTCTTGATTGCTTGTGTTTCCCTTGAACTCATCCAAATAGAAGAAGAATTTAAAGCTTTGGGCCTTGTTGTAAAGGTGAAAGAGTCCTTATAAATACTTGAATCTTTTCCTGTCTTGAACTGACCTCTGGATAAGAATTCTTACACCCAGTTGTTGAACAGCTTTCAGTCCTGGCTGTTTATTTGTCCATGCAGTGTTTTTTCTAGAATAATACTAACAGCCTTGTAGCTCAGGTTTTGTGCGCTGTTTGTTACTGAGCAGGGAGCTAATGACCTCTTCTTATGTCCTTAAAGAAAGGGTATTTCGCTTTTTTGCTCCAGCCCTCTGGAGGCCTGTCAGGGGTATTGTGGCGTGACTTTAAAGTGTCACTTCTCGTCGATATTTTGAGAAAAGTAGCTGCCACGGAGATCTATTGATTGTAAAAATTGGTTATATTTCAATTCACTCTGTATTTGTTTGTTCTTGCTCTTGTTACATTTCCAGGTCAGCGGGTGGCCAGCTGTCCTCATCTGGTCTCCATGAAAACAGAAGCCACTCCTCCCAGTTTGGCGGTCGTTCTCAATTCTCCAAACCCTGTGGGGAACGAGACCGGGAGCGGGAGCACAGGGAGCGACTTGCCCAGTCGTCTAGGCTGTTCTGCAGACCCGAACACAGGGACGATATCTGGAACCACCAGCGGCGTCGCTCTGCAGGGTACGAGGCGTAAAACTGTAGAGAAACACCAGAGGAGAGGGGGTGTGAGCGGGTAAGACTTCAGCCAACAGTTTTTATCATTTCAGTGTGTTAACCTGTGGAAAAGTAACATCCAGTCATATTATCATCACTTTCTTCAGAGCAGTTAATTGCTTGAAAGTGACACAATTAAACCTGGTCAAGAAGAGGCAGATTTGTTTTAGCTAAATCAAGATGATTTTGTACGACTGAATGATGTTATACTCTGCAAAGATTAAACAGTTCAGTGCAATCCTTGCACTTTATAGGATGTTCATACATTGTTCATGGAGGACTTAAAAATCATTACTCTTCTGGTGATTCTTAGAAACGAAATAAAAGGCGGGTTTTATTTTCATCTTAATAATTTGATAATGAAGCTTCTTTTGCTTCTTTTTTCTTTCTGTTACTTTCTTTATGAATAAAACTGTAAATCTATACAAAAGCAAATAATAATGTACAGTATAATTCAAAAACGCTCTCATAAATAACTAAAATTGTGTTAGGCTGGGTAAACTCTAATTACATCATAAAAATATAACCTTGTTTTTTATTTTGATGTAGGATGAGGTCAAACATTTAACACACAGGAGCTACTAAAACAGCATAACAGGGTCAAACAGAGTGCAATAATAGATTTAGCATGTCACATTATTATTACATATTAAGTTCATGAAAGTTTATGGTAAAGAATCTCTGTTGCCTGCTCTGTGCTCAAAGTTTTGTTCTTTTCCACAGTTTATTATACTGAACTAGTGTGTACACAGCACAAATCACGATATTTATAACAGTATTATATTTGGGTATTGAATGATATTCATGTTATAATCCATCTTCTTGGTTCTCTTGTGTAACTTTGGCTTTTGTATCTTATTTAATATTGAAGTACTGTTGAGGACTTAATGAAAACATCTTTAATGTTTTGGCCTGATTCCAGCAGGATAAGAAATTAACAGGTCCTAGTGAAGTTAAGAGCATGTCCTCTCCTCTGGCTGAACGTGAACACCCTGGTCTGGTTTCCTTCCAAAAACAATCCTAAGCAGTTCAGTTGTCCGATTTCTGTCTGTGCTTTAAACACCAAAATTTGATGATCAAGGCATTTCATAATCTCAGTAGTTATCATAGACTGATTCAGCCCCTCCCTGAGAAGTTATTTCCTGTCACAGACCCTCAAACGTTGCCTGTCTTTGTCATTAACGTGCATATGAGCTGGATTTTACAGTGGTTAGGCTAAGAGTCAAACGTTTTTACAAGCATTATACCTACAATACTAACCTTGAGTTCCTGTTAAGGCTTTATCCATTGACTGTAAATGAGGAGTGGATGTAGCCTCCTGTTGCAATTTAGGGAGACAAGTGCAGAATTTCCTTTGAGCCGCAGTTTTACTGATGACCAGCAGGGAGCAGCATCACTGTAAACAAGAGAGAAAAATGCCATCCTTTAACTGTTTCAAGTAAAAGTTTGATTTTCAAAGTATAACAATTGAGTTTAATTGAATAGAATAAGCCTATAAGCTATCTTTTTGAGTATTAACATTTTCTACCAGCTGAGGATACTTCTTTTTTACTTATCTATAAGCTTTAGCATAATTATAATACTGTAGGTTTTGAGCTCAGCTGAAAATGTGTTTTCACCAGCCTGCAGTTTTAACATATTAGCTTGCTAGCTGCACTAGCTGAATGTGATAGCAACACTCTCAGTTCAGCCTTCCAAATGGTGGAGGCTATTTTAAACACGAGTTTCTGTGTCTGAGTAATGCCCCTCTTAAAAAAAATATATGAACAACTATTATGTACCATGTGTGAGCAGTTTTTATCCTCAGTCAGCTAGTAAAACATGGTGCAAACTTTGTCATCAAAACTCAATAGCTGTCAGATATTTTTTGTCTTTTTTTCTTTATTGTTTTATTATTGTTTTATTATTATCAAATGTTTAATTCAGATTTTTTTTGGTTCCCTCCTCTTTGGCGTCCTCTAACAGGGTCAAACAACCTCTGCAGTAGCCATGTAAGTCTCAAAACTGCTTATAGCTGAAGTGGAGCTTTTTTTTTTTTTTAATTATTTAGTTCTTTTCAACTGCTGTAAGTCACCCTCAGAGGCCTTTTGGATGCCCCTGTCTATCAGAGAGCAGACATGACCTGTTGGCTCTCAAAACAATTTTGGCTTTGTTTATGCATCAAAGAAGTCAAAACCTACACAATAAATTGTATTGTCATATGACCATAGCCATAAAAGCCCTCATTATTATTGGTGTATATAAAGTGGCTGTAAACATTGTACTGTAGTGTGGCCTTGTAGCTCTTATTTTGGTTTTTCAGCACAAATAGAAGTTTGATGACGTCATGCGTGGGTCAAATAAACTGTGCATGTTACCTTGGCTTCTGTTTGAAGAGGCTTCATGTTTCACTACATTGAAACTTTTCGGATGATTTAATTGTATATAGAGAAAAAAAAATCAAGATATGCTGACTTGTAAATATGTAACTGTGAAATTTATTTAATTATTTATTTATTTAATGTTTTTTCAGCAATCCCTAAACAATCTGCTTCTAAAGCAGGAGAGTAAACTCAGATATGCTAAACTGAATATTTTCCATTGAATAAACTTGCAAGTTTTATACATGTGATTTTATTATTGTCATAGCTTAACACAAAGACTGGATGCTCAGAGAAACGTCTTTAAATTAACTATGACCGGATAGATATTTAATTTCTAACAACTGCAAAGCTTCTAGAGCTAAATACCACTAAAGTAGAATAGTAAAGTTAATATTTGATTTTATAAATTGTTCAGTTTCAACAAAATAATTGGGGTAGGCTGGTTAAATTTGAGTGCTTTTGATTTTAAACATCCCAATTTTAAATAAAAACATCAAACATCTGGAAGGTCGTCACAGGAGCTTTAAGTCAGATGGGTGGTTAAAGAGCACAGACTTCCACTGTAAGACATGAATCTACACATGCAGGCACCTGATACATTTGAATCATAGACAGTAAAAGAAAAAATGGAAGTCGCCTTTTTTTTGCTCGACTCGAAGTGAGGTTGCCACAAAAAATGCTCCCTCTGGTGGCTGGCTGCAGTATAGGTCAAAAAATCTGTCTCTCCAGTCATTCCAGATGGGATACGGTCATTTTTTGAGAAATTAATACATTATGTAGAAATGTTTCTCATGTCTGATTGATGTGGTGCTTTGAAGAAATCATTTGGCTGCCTTGTATTCAGGTCCTCTTTCCGTCTGAAAGTTTCATTTTCATTAGTTTCAAGAGATTAAAAACAAGGCTTGATGTCACATTTAAGGATGATTGCCGGCTGCAGTTCTTGTGTATTTTTATTGGGGATAGTAAAATATGTCAGGAGGGAGAGCCCAAAAGAGATAAGATTCTTGAAAAAAAAAAAATATATATATTGTTTTTGTCACCTGGCTCCACTCAGGTTCTCTCTGAGTCCCTCAAAGCCTCTACTGCGCAGACTCTGGCTGCACAACTGCTGCCAATGGTGGCGCCTGTGACAGGGGTTTGACTTCATAACCGTACGATGGGAAACAGCCGAGCCACGCTGTCCACTCTATATACAATCAATGTTTTGAATAATTCACAAAATGATACATCTTTATATGCTAATTAGTGGACTGTCTTTTCTCTGCTTCCAGTCTTTCAACCCTTTAGCATTAGCAAACTAGATCTATTAAGCACATTGAGCTGTCGTTTCAATAAGATATACTGCAAAACTTTTAATCCAAGCAAATGTCCATGTCTTAGTTTTAATGACAACCGTCTCATTTGACTTGATATAATCCACGGTGACTAAACTTTTTTCTGGCAATGGCAGATTTCTTTTTACTGTTTTAGTTCAATAAAATATGACATTTTTCTCATCAGGAGAGAGTGGCTCACATTAGGTGTAATGAGACAGTTTTTAATAAAATTTAAATATAAACTCTAGTTTAGATTTAAGTTTTCTGTGATACAAACAAAGAAAGCCCAAACTGAATTTACTCTCTGCTGCACCTCCAAATCAAAAAGAAGCCTTGTACATGCAGGTGGAGTTTGGCCCATGTTTATAGGACCCCTCATAACTAACGAATGTACACTGAGTTAATGCATAGCTCAAAATGAAGAGATGCTGTGCTTCAAGGCCTCACCTCCCGGGCTTGAGCCGGCTCTCATTCACACAGAAACGGGTGGAGATTCTCCGATCACTACTGAATGACGTCGTATATCAGCGCTTTCATCCAAAGTGACTTACAGTGCCGTGAATGCAAACAGTTCACTTGCAGTAAACTAAACAGCTCATGACAGCTTGTTTAACCGAGTCATTCCTTCTTCTGCATCAACTTGTATGATCTGTTTACACGTCATTTTTGCACTCATCCAATGATACGAATGTAAATGTGAAAGACAGTTTTTGGTGTAAAATGTATCTTTGCTGTCGTCGGTTCAGGTTTCGTTGACAGTGTTAATAGATATTTTGTATACAAAGCTAATGTGTCGTCAGGTGGAAGTAGTAGAATTACAAAACTTAAACTTGGCAGAACATTCATCGGGGTCAAACACAACAGATCTCTTGTTTTGAAGAGGGTGTCTGCAGGTTCTGCAAAGTTCTTAAAAGGACTGAAAATTCTTCAAGGCCTTGTCTTAAATATGGGCAACGACAGAAACTTCTGTTTCCTGAATATATATCCTGGTCCACTGCTTCTCCTCTGATTGGTCACCATGATGACTTTCTTTATCTTCTTGTTCTTAATGGAGATCCCATTTAAACTCCTCAATGAGGTCAGTAAAAATGTGTTAAAACTTTTTGCGTTAAACCTGCACACACCCTTTTCAAAGGCCTGACCAGCAGTTTTGTCACTCACTTTTCAGTCCAGATTTCTTGAAAGTTGCCAAATAATGTTCTGTATTTTCTGTCATATGTATGACCAGTATTTACCAGTTTCAGTAATACCTGATACTACACCACACGGACTACATCTTCTGCTTCACAGTCTAAAAAGCATTAGCCAGCACTGTTTCTCATGGCTTCACATAAGCCCTGAAGATCAACCTGAACTTTTTATCAAATACTCTGAACTGCTTCTTAACACACATGAACTGACCCTGATGACTTGGATGATTTTAGCACGTTGTGGACGTAGACGGTGTTGATCAGAGCCTGAGAGTTCATGCTGCTGTTAGCTAAAAATCCTGCTCCAACAAGAAACTCACAACTGTACTTGTCTAATTCACAGCCAAAAAAAATCTCATCACTCTTTTTTTATGCCGATAAGTCAAGGTAAGAAATTTCATTTAAAGATAATCAGGGCCAACAATAAAAAAATCGATCTTCAAAAAGATAATGGGAAACGGGTAATACATCTGTCATGTTACTCATGATGGTCAATTAAGACCATAGACTGTATATTACACTGTCAAAGAGTCTGTGACCTCAATACACATTTTTAAGTGTACAGAAGGTGCACAAGGGAGGGAGAAGGTGATGAATTCTCTGGCTGTGACTGGACTGTTAAAGAGAATTAAAAGACTGAATTACAGGAGGATGAGTGAAGAAGGTAGCAGGAATGCAACTCCAGCTGCAGTGAAAACACCAGAGAAGAAGAAGAAAAAGACCTTGATACAGAGTTTTGAAGCCTATTATCTGTTCTATTCCAAAATTAAACACAATGTTTCTGCAGTAGCCTAGCAAACCAAACATAAGACCCAGGTCCTTCTTGTAAAAAGAAGTGTCCATAAGATGGTTGCAATGTACAAAACCACCACTAGATGTCCCTACAGCCTGTAAAATGTTCCTCATAGCTCCTGTATGAAGTGTTTTAACTGCTTATGAAACAGGATGAAATGAACACTCATGCCTGTATTCACAAGAAGACTGATTATTATTTCTGTGTTGTTATTAGTGATGTCTGTTCCCCCCTGCGGCCTGAGACAGACTGACAGCTGAAACAGCCTTTGTTTACATCCTCTACAGTTCACACAGGGTGATGCGCGAGAGTGTTAAAATAGCAGGATAAGATTTATCATCAGAGAGCACGGTACAGAAAATCCAGGCGGTGCATCACATGAAGTAGAGTTGTTGGGTTTTTATTTAACAGCAGCATAAATCTTGGGAAACATGTTTGTGGTGGAGTGTGTGCAGTGCCTCTCGTACTGCATTCATCATTTTGTTTATGGCTCTCAGTCATTGGAAAGATGCTGGAAGATGCATGAGGAAGCCCTACTACTACTACTACTACTACATATGTAGCTATTGTGTTACTGTGACAGCATGCTTCATATGTAGCAAAAAAGTACTTATAAAATACTGTTATCTTGTACTACTATGTGTACTTTTGTAGCAGAGTGAGGTCTATTTTAATGGTACAGTATATGAAGGAAAGTTGCACTAACACATCCCAGAGCACTTGGCTTGGAGCTGTTGGACTTCATATGAGCGATGTGTTGTAAACTGGACAATCAGCAGGTTTCATGCGCAGGTTTGGAAAAGACTGGAGAGGAACTTTTTATTATAACTGTGTTTTGAAACATTTTGGGGGACAATGTGCAAGAATTGTGAGTCATAGAGAGAAAAAGTCTGAGAAGTGGGTGAAAACATAATCGAACAAGTACTCTTACTGTTAATTTGAGTCTGGCTCTACCTGTCCCGCTGTGAGTGGGTAGAGGAAACTGTTTTTATGTCTGTTTCTGCATCAACTTTGATATCCTTGGGTTGGGTCATGTTTGTCTGTAGGGATTTTTCATTTGCAGAAGTAATCTCTAGTTTTGTGCCTTCACTCAAAAACTCTGTAGTCTGTATAACACTGTGCAAAATGCAATACTGTGAAAAACTGGAATACTTTTTATGTTGGAACTTGTTGTTCTGTGTTTTAATCATCCAAAATTAAAGATTGTGACATCAGGATTAAGACTGTGCTTTGTATTTATTCCAGCATTCAACCTGTTAAAGCTGCAACAGAATAAATCAGCACTGCTTTAGTTAACCACTAAAAAGACCTGACTGTCTAACTAAACAGCTGGCTGTGTTAAAAGCTTGATTCTGGTTGTTTTAATTTTTTTTATTGCAATGATGATTAGTTCTCAGTGAAATGTTTTTTCTCATCATGATGGTGAAAATAATGATCACCACTTGATTACTGTCTAATTACCTATATGGTGATGACTCCAGTGATTTCAGTTATATTTACCATCAGCTTATAAGCTCAGACTGTGACACGTATCTACTCACTCAGATAAAAGACTGCTTTTATCAAAAATGGAGAAAAGAAGAACTGAGGTATTTTTCAGTATTTAAGGGCTCAACAGCAAACTGCAAGAACTAAAATCTAAACAAGTTTGTACGTCTTTTTAATCAGAACTTTTTTTTACTAGACCTCACATGAGCCCAATCATGTGACAAGTCCAGTAAAAATGGCAAATCTGAAAACCAAAATGCTTTTGAAGAGTAAAAATGCTCCTCCAATGAAGTAACAAAAATGTACTTGTGTGGTTTCATTCACCAAGTTATTATTCTCATGCCAAAGAACTTGACAAACCATGTTTCATACCCCACTGGCAGATTTCTGTATACTATAAAAACAGTTCAGGTATCATGTTTGAATATAAAATCTTGATATTATTTCTGGATGAGTGGATGAGGCAGTAAAAGGTTACATAAATGTCATGTGTTACACTGCCCAGCCAAAAAAAAGGTCACGCACCTAGCATTTCGTTGGACCATCTTTAGCTTTGATTACAGCACGCGTTCGCTGTGGCATTGTTTCGATAAGCTTCTGCAATGTCACAAAGTTTATTTCCATCCATTGTTGCATTCATTTTTCACCAAGATCTTGCATTGATGATGGTAGAGACTGACCACTGTGCAAAGCCTTCTCCAGCTCATCCCAAAGATTCTCAATGGGGTTAAGGTCTGGACTCTGTGGAGGCCAATCCATGTGTGAAAATTAAGTCTCATGATCCCTGAACCACTCTTTCAGTCATTCAGTATGTTCAGGTAGTCAGCTGACCTCATTCTTTGGGCACAAACTGTTGCTGAACCTAGACCTGACCAACTTCAGCAACCCCAGATCATAGCACTGCCCCCACAGGCTTGGACAGAAGGCACTAAGCATGATGGGTGATCACTTCATCTGCCTCTCTTCTTGCCCTGATGGCCCATCACTCTGGAACAGGGTCAGTCTGGACTCATCAGACCACATGACCTTCTTCCATTGCTCCAGAGTCCAATCTTTATGCTCCCTAGCAAATTGAAGCCTTTTTTTTACAGTTAGCCTCACTGATTGCTGACTGACAGCAGTCAGTCTCTGCCATCATCAATGCAAGATCTTGGTGAAAAATTAATGCAACTTTCTTTTTTGGCCAGGCAGTGTATATATATGTATGTAATGTAATGTTAAAAAAACACATGACAGACACTCCCACGCAGACACTTAACAGGCTGACAGGTAGAAACTGTTTTTCATTTTGTCTGTTTCTGTTCTGATTCACCTGTATTTTCTGCCTTATGGCAGCAGTTCAAACACATTGAGGCCATCAGTATTTTGGAGTCTTTCCCAGGAACTGTGGAACAGTGCTTTCCTGGGAACTGTGAAGTTCCTCTGAAGAGTTGAGAGGGCAGCCTCTGATTTTCTGAGTGACCTTTGTGACCCCCTGGAGCGCTTTCCTTTGCAACACTGTTTGGCTGCAGGACCACATACAGAAAGAGTGGGTCAGGATGCTCTCTACAAGGCCGCTAAAAGAAGGACACCCGCAGTTTTTACGAGGGATGTTGTTCTTCCTAAGTTCTCTCAGGAGCCTCTGCTGGGCTTCCTTCAGCAGCTCACTCAGGTCAAGTCCTTCATGGTGTGGACTCCATGAAAGTGGAAGTCCAATACCCTTACCATACACTCCTCACCTATGATGCCATTTTTCCTCTTCTTGAAGTCCTCAATGAGCTCCCTAGTCTTAGCTGCCAATATACAATTCTCAGAGTTCTCATTCTAAAACCAGCTGTCATTTAGTTGTTGATGTTTACTTTGTTTTGTTTCATTTTTTTAATCTTAAAGAAAAAAATAGGGGAGCTCTGGATCTCTTTCATAAAAGACAAATGTCTCTTAAGAAAATTAACTTTAGAAACTAAAAAAATGGGAGAAAAATGAAGAAAGGAAGATAAAAAAAAAGAACAAAACAGGATGTAAAGCTGTTTTGGGGGCGTGTTAACTGGTGTGCACATGTGCAGAGTGGGAGGAAGAGACAATCAGTGGGTCTGCCTAAATCCTCTGTGTGTGTGTGTGTGTGTGTGTGTGTGTGTGTGTGTGTGTGTGTGTGTGTGTGTGTGTGTGTGTGTGTGTGTGTGTGTGTGTGTGTGTGTGTGTGTGTGTGTGTGTGTGTGTGTGTGTGCGCACGGGGCAGTGTTCAGGCACAAGGAAGTGATTATTCTGACATTAAAGTTTTTATTCCTTAGAGATCATCGGTGATTGTTTCTCAAGTCAAAACTTTTTTAAGCCTGAGGGAAATCACAATTACGTCAAAGTGGTCAGCGGGCTTTGCTATATTAAGGAAGCTATTTGTAGATCCTTCTTTTTCACTCGAATTTGTAGAGTTACGCCATAGTTTTTCCAGCCACCTTCAAAATAGGATCCTTAATCCTCACTTCCGCTCAGACTTCAGTTTCAAATGTACCAGACATGATTGCTGTTTCATAGTTCAGCAGCAAAAAGATCTTACTCTCCAACAAAAGGTCTTTCTCTGGAGGGATTTTCTGCCATATGTCAGACATTGACCAGTGGAGCCAGTTAGTGTCAAAAACAGGCATTAAATGGACTAACCCTGAACTGGCACAGTGTGAAAACAGAGAAGTCTCTGAACCCAAACCAAACACTGGCCATAAAGGTCATTCACATGACCCATGTTTACATGTACAGTAAGGAGATTCTCCAGTGGCACTACTACGAGTAAAGAGAGACGTCTGATAGTTCAGTTTACAAAACAACCAAGTCCATTCTGGGTGGTTGTCAGAGGCCATGGCTGGGGTCAAATAAATAAGAGGAAACCGCAGTTTAACCACAGATAAAAACAAGATATCAACTTAGGATTTGGCTGTTTTCACATGGAGGTTAAAGACAATCTCCAGAGAGGTCCTGACATCCTCCAGACTTGTCTTTCACACGTCACACATGGAGACGTTCATAATTATGAGAAAATGTCAGTTTGGTTTAGGTCAGCTGGTCAGAGCATGGGAGACAAAGAGGGAGATACTGCCGTAATGATGAGTGCTTCAGGGGTGATAGCCTGACAACATGTGCAAGGACACATCTGGAATACAAACTCAAGCATGGAAAACATCATCCCTGGCAAATCGAGGTGAGAGGAAGAGGAAATTCAGCTATGGGTATTCACGCACTCACCTTCTTCCTGTGAATGACCTCAAAGCTGTGGAGGGTTCAATCATTCTTGTGTGCCAGTAAAAGAAGTGAAATATTCCTTTAAGCATTCTCTTGGCTTGCTTGCTTGGTGGTCCAGTTATATGACTGAAACCACAAGTCGTAAAACTGTTGGTACTTTGTTGTTACAGATCATTTGTAGCTGCCAGATTAGAAATCCACTTTGTTAGATTTCATAATATGACGTAAACAGTTGAAGATAACAAATTCTCTAAATTTTATTTGGTTATGCATTTTATAAATCATATTAATATCAAACAAAGATTATAAAATGCAATTCAGTGTGAGTTTTTCTTTACCGAGTGAGCCTCATAATGTAGTGTTAGTACATTTCAATACGTTTGTATGTTTCTTCTCTTGCTCTTTTTTGACCTTGTTTAGTGAACCCTCAGTCAAGACGATGTTCTTGAGGGAACGTCAGAATGTGAATTGGCTTGTTGTGTTACGGTTCCTCGCTGCATTACAGTGTGTCAATAAATACTGCAGGCTGTCGCTGATAGTTCACCGAGACAGTAAACACTGGATACGACACTTTGACGTCACCCCAGGGACTCACACAAACACTCCATGTCCACACAAAGTCACAGCTCTGACGTTCAGTCTCTTTTGAGCAAAAAATGTTCTCTGGAGGCGTCACGCGGTCGTATCAGCCAGAGCATCAACAGATTGTTACCCTGCAGGCCGGCCACCATCTGGGGCCATGTGGGCCATAGATAACTGATTTCTACATGCAGAGCCACCAAAGTGGACGGCGAGAAGTTGTTGGAGCACAGGAGGAGAGAAGAACAAACAGATATTCACAAATAACACAAAAAGAAATCGCTCTTAATGTTTTCTGGGCTTACTTCTAAAGTGCTGATCTGACAGAGCATTCACAGTATCTGTTGCAGAATTTTAACCATCTCTTTCAAAATACAGTTTTCTAATCCTGGTTTAACAATTCTGGGTAAAGTTAAATGTATCACCTAATTCCACGAAATCCAGAGTTATGAGTGATCTCAGTTGCTGTGTGAAGGTTTTTGTGTTACACTCCTCTGGTTCCTGTTTCCTGCCTTTACCCTGTGGACCGAAGCCTGTCACAATACACATTTGGATTCACTCAAGCTGAAGTGTCCGAGGGACAATGGCATGCAAACTTCAGACTAACCATATTTGGTGATTACTAACTCAGATTTCTTCACAGTGAAGTGCTTTAGTTATCAGGAGAGTTATAAAAGCAGCAACAACTTGAAAAGGGGTCAGAAAATGTAATCATAACCTCACAACCCGTGAGATATTCCAGTCAGTCAGAGGGGTTGAATAACCCTCAGGAACTTTAGTGCGACAGCTGCCAAACGAACAAATAAAGAAGACTTGGTGATGGTTTCTCACACAACACTATAGACACTTGGTAAAGCTTTCTTCACAGTGAACAGCGGGACACTTGTGCAGCATGGGGGCATCAGTGAAAAATGAAATCATAGGAGCAAGAATATTTTGTTATTAAACTGACTAAAATAACTAGAACTTTTAAATTACTCATGGCAAATATGAGCAGCAAGTGGGGTTTGACTGTTGAAAAGCACTCTAAGAGCGCAGCCCTCCACCAAGCATACTGTGATTTTCACACAACACTTTAGTCCTACTTTAATGTTATACTCCCTTTCAGCAGACTGTCTGATACAATTTGGTGTTACTTGCAGGTTTGTACAATAATTTGTTTCCTGACAGTGTTGAAAATTCTGATGACCCAGTATATATTTCCTATTCTGGATCTTAGTATCCAGAATATTGCCAGGATCTGGATAGTACTTTTACATCTGTCAGAAATTATCGTGACCTTGTCTTTTATTGTTTTGCAAAGCAATCTGACCTTTTATCTAGGAGTTATATACACATATGGTGAAAGTGGCCCTATCTCACAATGATAAAGAATCCTTTAAAAAATCAGGTGATCAGGATCACCTCCAAAATTTATTCACTTCTTCCTTCTCCCATTTTGAACATTTCTGAAAAATTTCATGAAGACCCGTTTGTTACTTTTTGAGTTATGTTGTTCACAGACAAATAAACAGACAAACTCTCACAAAACACAACCTTCTTGGTGGAGGTAATAAGGTTTTGTAAGGAATAGAAAACTAAACTAAAAGACCAAAGCGGTTAACAGAAAGGAGATGTGTCAGGTTTGTAAGCTGTGATCACTGCAAACTCAAAGTTTCCAACAGTTGCTCAGTTTCTTATCAATAAAACTTGTTTTGAAAGATCTTGAAAAAGAGAGAAACCTGAAGACAAAAAACATTTTTAAGTTCACTTACCTACAACAAGCCTAAAAAAAAATTGTCAACACGCCAGAAAATCATGCAGATTTACTGGTGTTTACTGTTGTGATGTAAATATACAAGGCTGTGTGTTTGTGTGTGTGTGTGTGTGTGTGTATGTGCGTGTGTATGTGTGTGTGTTTGACCCACATGTGACAGCCTGTTGCAACACAATAACTCATCCTGTTTATTTGATTTGGAGGCCGACCTACGCGGGGCTTCCTCAGTTTGGCTTCAAATCAGGGCTATAACTGTCCGTGCTCTGAATCACGCCGTCTATTTTCAGCCTGCCTTCACTTCCCACTAATAAAACATCATGTTCCTCAAGATCTGCAACGTCATCTTCTGACTGCACACACTCGCTCTATGGTGGTATTTTTCTGGCGTTCAGACAAGGCCTCTGTGTCATATTGTGAGTAGGTGGGTGTTAAACTGACTTCTTGAAGAAGGAGATTGAAGAGCTGAAGGGAAGTGAGGAGATGATCTGTGTGGGAGTGGGTGACATCTCTTTTTGAAGGAGCTGTTTGTGTCCTCATGATGAGTTCACTCACACAGCCGCAGAGCAAATTAAATCGTTTTATTGTGGGTATTAAAAAGTCAACACGAAGGCGTTCGGCAGGAGAGTGGGCAGGAGGAAGTTCCCAGACTGGGTTACGCTGCGGTGTGTCATAGATTATCTGATCATCAGAGTAAAGCTTCATACACAGGCAGTCAGCACATCCATCTGTGAGGTGTTGGCGAGGACGGCTATTATTTGTGTCCCTATATTTGATGATTCATACTCAGAGATTACAGAGAGGTCATTACATCCATTTTCAGAGGTGAAGAATAACACATTAATAATAACACCTAAGAGCCTTTTTATTTCAATAGAATACTCTGCTTTTAAAACTCCAAAGGGATAGTTTGGTGTTCTGAAATGCGGTCAAGTTGCTCATCAATAGAAACATTAATACCCAAAAGGGATGCTGGTCAGCTCAGCCCCTTTGTTGAGAAACCAGCTAAAGAACTGGAACAGAAGCTAGGCTATAAACTTCTCCAGACAGGGTCAGCTCTGCTATGTAATCCAATCATTTTAGGAATCTCCAACCCACTCATCAAGATCAGTGTGAGTACACGCTCTCATTCATTTTTTCAACATTTACAATGGCAAGGCATTCATACTTCTTCACCTGCAGTGTGGTTTTCTGATTGTTAGGTTGAAAGCATATACTCTTTTCAGCAGCGGTCTTCAACTGGGGGTTCGTGGCTCCTAGGGGGTCGATAGAGGTACTGCAGGGGGTCTGTGACGTTACTGATTGATAAGACAATTTTATTAATGTTTTCAAGAAATAATTCCCAAAATTTTCATTTTTCACCTGTGTTATTGTCTTTGAACACTCATCAAAGGATACATGGAGGCCAAAGATGTTATCTTTCAGTCAGAAATGAACAGATTCAGCAACACAGCAGCTCTGTCAAACTGCACACAGGTTCAATTAGCATACACTGCTCGCTTCTTGGGACAGAGGAAGACCCGCCTCTATTGCTGCTTTGCCAATCACATGGCTGCATGTTTAATACTGGATCTGTCAGGTCCCCCAGATATAGCGTGCACAGTAACACTGTACATTTATATGTAGTCCGAGGCCATCTTTTATAAATACACACACACACACACACACACACACACACACACACACACACACACACACACACACACACACACACACACACACACACAGACATATAACCTAACCCTATATATATATATACCTGTGTGTGTGTGTGTGTGTGTGTGTGTGTGTGTGTGTGTGTGTGTGTGTGTGTGTGTGTGTGTGTGTGTGTGTGTGTGTGTGTGTGTGTGTGTGTGTTTGTGTGTGTGTGTGTGTGTGTGTCAGATATCATCCAATATCTGTTGCAGCAAAAATTTGCTCTCAATGCAGTGATTGACCAAAATCAACTGCAGCTTCATGTCATGTCAATGCTGCTCTGGTACTTCCTCTGTCCACTGAAGTATGTCATTGTGGATATATGACTTACTTCTTTGCAGTAAGTGAAGGATAAGACTAGGCAGATTTTCAGTAAAGGCATTTGAAAACTTCCTGTCACTTCAGTCTCTTTGTGTGTTGCACACACTCAGGCAGCCATCACCTTATTTTACAGAAGGAGCCCTCTGATCAAACATGATCACAGAAGTCCTCCCCTTCCTGCTGCTTCGTGTCTTTCTTTACTTTGATCAGACTAACAAACGAAACTTGGAACATGCTGATAGTTATCACCACAAAAACAAAATCTCTGCACCAGTTTCTGAAAGTAGGCTGTCATATTTCACATTTTATAAGCATGTGTGGGTGGGTGTTTCCCAGTAGAAAGATGTCCAAATCAACTGCCTACGTCTTTACAATGAAATGCCAAACCAGGATACCACAACAAGTGAGTCATGCTCAGATAGCTACATGAGTCATTGCTGATCTTGTGGGGACTGAAGAGTGTTTCTTGCCCACGAAAAAACAATCACAAACAAAAAAACTGGTTATTTTAAATATTACTGTTTCAGGTCGTTGTGCTTCTTACTTGACTCGTATGCTGGCAAAGCAGCTACATTTCCTCTTGACCTCAAACAGACAACTTTGTTTCCTGTATGGATAAAAACTGTACACATAGGGAAAATTGTTTGTGTCAAGTGTGCATGAGCAACAGCCCTGGTGAGATGATAGTGTCAAATGATCATAACATGTAGTTTTAAAACTCTGATTCTAACAAGCTGTCATATCCTTCACTGAGAAATTGCTGGCAATTGAAAAAGAAGACGACTTTACATTTTCAAATTATCCCACCTACACAACCCGCAGATAAAATTTATTACCAGATTAAATGACTTAGTAAGGTGCAATATAAATGGAATAAACTAAATTGAACATTATATTACGTAGGCCAACTCTAAATACCTCAACAAGTTTTGATGGATTTTGCGATCAGTATTATCAGCAATTAGCTTTGTAACGCAGGGATTTACCCAATGAGCAGCCTCAAATAGCATGGTTTGTAGTTATCTTGCATTTTAAACCAAACTCTTCCTCCTGTCAGCTGTCCTAGACTTGGCGTCCTTCTCAACTCTGCGCATCATTGAACTGTTCATCAATTACACATATCACTTTTTTTTTTTTGCCACATTACAATAAGCTAATTATTTCAGCTGTTTAATTACTTTTCCTATGAAGATAAAATGAGGTCCATAGTTTTTGCACTTTTGAAAGAAATTGTTTCGTTTTCCTCTATGTATTTTCAGGACATTTTTGTGAAATTGTGATATTTTTCATACTTTACCAATATGTTCATTCAAACATGTACTGGTTAATGTCTAATGAAACACTAAACTCCACAGAGTCCGTACGTGCTTACAGAGGACTCACAAGTTATATTTGCGAATGGCTTTCCCATATTTAAATAATGACTGGGGGGAAAGATCATTAAAAGTTGAATCAACAATGGAGTTATGGGTATTGTAGTGCACTATCTTTCTGATTATGTAGTACCAGTGCAAATCTATTACCTCATACTAAGACTAAAGTTTAATTTTGACAAAAAAGTGTCGGATGATAAATTTCTACCGTGTATTAATTTAGGATAAATAAGTTTTGTTTACTGAGGAACACTTCTTGAAACCAAGTGACTGCATTTCCCAGAATGCACAAGGTGTAAACTCAGAAGTCTCGCTGGTGTGGACGTGTGTGACAGTTATTCAAAAATGGGGTTCTGAAGTTAAGAAACTATATAGCAAATTATGTATTCATTTCCACTTTACTACAGCTATTATGCATCGTTATTATAGTGTGATATATGTCAACGTCCAAATTATCGTCGGCTAACTTTCTAAAAGCAGGAACATGAGCACGTGAAGGGGCAGCAGGCAGTACATGGTGTTTCGCTGATCAAAGAGCAGTATATGCAGAGAGGTGGCTCACTCAGATATATTTTCGGGCAATCACAACGAGAGCGGGTCCTTTGATATTTTTTGACAAAGCACAGAAACTCAACTTGTTTCCCTCATAACGTGTGTAAAAACTTGATTCACGTCTATCAATCCCTTTTATGTCAGGCTCATGAAGACTTCATAAAATCTTCACCAAAGTGGCCTACAAACCATAAAAAAGTTTGACGGCGAAGTGAGTCGTCTAGACAACATACGATCTTTGGTACTAGCTAAACAGCTACCGCTAACGGGCGACAAGTGCAGACTGGTCAGCCCTGTTCCGTCCCCTGCCTCGGTATGATGCCTGGAGACAACAACATGACCTCCATTGTTCAGAGAATAGCCCGGCAGGCCCTTGTTACTTTCAGGAGCCCACCTCGGGTGGGTGAAGCGGCTGGCAAATCTTTTGTGGAGAACCACGGCAAACTGAAGAGCCTGATGACGGAAGTGCGGGCAGCGGACCTGAAGCTCGTCCCGCGGAGAGACGACGACAGCTCGCCGCTCACGTATCACAGCGGCGCGCCCCCGGTCACATACATGCAGATTTGCGAGACAGACAGTTTCAGCATGGGGGTGTTTTTGCTTAAAAGCGGTGCCTCTATCCCCTTGCACGACCACCCGGGCATGCACGGCATACTGAAAGTCATGTACGGTAAGGTCAGGATCAGCTGTTTCGACAGGCTGGAGCGGCCAGCCGGCAGCTCCCAGGAGGAGCCCCCGCTTCCCCCGACGCAGATGGGAGCTCTGCGGCGGTCAGTGCTTCGCTGCACCGGGGAGTACACGGAGGAGAGTGGGCCTTGCGTTCTCAGCCCTGACCGGGACAACCTCCACCAGATCGACGCTGTGGATGGTCCCACTGCGTTTATGGACATCCTGGCACCGCCATACGACCCCGATGAGGGAAGGGACTGTCACTACTACAAGGTTCTGGCTGATTCGGAGGTTAATGACACTGAACAGAAAGAGAGGGAGGTCTGGCTCATGGAAATCTCACAGCCCTCGGATTTCTGGTGCGGAGGGGAGACTTACCCGGGCCCAAAGGTGTGCCTCTGATCCACCTGACATATCTCATTTCCTCGGGTTTGTCGGGTTTTTGCACCCTGAAGTGGCACAAGACTGGGACTAATGGACTTGGCTTTTTGAACTAGACTAAATGAAAGTCCACTTTTAATCCTCAATATGTCAGCAGCACGTGAAACCCTCGTAGGCAGACATAGTTAAAGGGTTAACTGTGGGCTCGGTTAAGTAACTTTGCAGCGTGTGTGACCACCTGCTCCTTTTAGGGACATAATACAGAAGTAGGTGACCTCATTGCATTGTTACCGATGAACCCTGCTGCGACTCAAAGGTGAAATGTAGTAAGACAGGTTTCTCTTTCACTCGAACAAAATTGGAGCCCCAGGTTATACAAACCAGCATCTTGTTTGGAGTGATATCTCTCTTTATCTGTGTTTTATCGACAAGGAAGCAGACAGATGAATAATAACAGTTTCTGACGCTCAAAATTTGCCTAAAATGCACTCAAAGGTTCTCTGGAATAAGGGAAAAACCAAACATTTCAGATATTATCTGTCCTACTTCGTAGTTTTTGTAACTTTGAAGTTATTAATGCTGCAGCATAATCTCTCTTTTCTGTAGTCGCAGGCTGCAGCTGAAGTCTGTTGAAAATCAACAGCAATCATCTGATGACATAGTATTGAAGATTGACGGCTGTTACTGCATTTAATGTGGACTCTAACCTTTTTGCAAAGGTAGCTTGTGGCTGTATCTACATTTCAGTTGAAGAAAATACAAACATGTATTAGAGGTGTGTTTGGCTCTGAGGTCACATGTTGTCCACTGAAACCCCTGTGAACTTCTGGGTTCATCATCCGAAGTTTTTTTTTTTTCCATTAAAGGCGGTTAACTTTGTTAACAAATATAGAAGCATTTCGTTTATCTGCTGTGGGGTCTAGACATGGAAAGGCATTTAGAGAAGAGTTATGTCAGAGAATAGGCCAAAATAAGACCCTGTAAGGGCTTTTGTAAAGAAGAGGCCAAGAAATGCCAAATAGATGATGTACAGGGTGCTAGTGCTGCGTTCAAGGGGGTTAGGAAATCTAACACTGCTGCTCGTATCTGTGGTCAGAGTTGTCGCTTCATGTATCAATTACAGAATAGAAATAACTGAAGAAATGTCTCGCAGCAATACTTTTAATAAGCTATAAGTACACAACATTTCAACTTTTAACCTTGCATGAGCTTCAGTGTAAAGCTTGCTAACCATAAGCTAAAAATTTCTATTTCAAACGTTGAGTTTAACCTAACAGTTGCTGCTGTCACATGAAGGATACAGTGCATGTTTTACTCAGCTGCAGATCTGAAACAAAACTGTTCAGTTTTTAATCTACAGAACAGTTAACCCTGATTTCCCTTGGATGCAGCATTTAAAACAGAAGTGTGCAAACCTGAGCTGTTTGATCTGAGTCTCCTGGGACCACAGAGGAACTGTGTCCATGTGTTGTTTGAATTGTCTTCCTGCTTTGAGTTTCGTGGAATTTGTTCTGGTTGGATGAAGAACTTAATAAAAACTGCAGATCTTGCTTTTAGAGACTCAAAAATATCTGAAAACTGCCTTTTTTCTGCTTTGTGAATAGGAGCCCACTTCTGGTTTTGTGAAAGGATGTGATCCTCAGGATTGTTGATTGTGATTTGTATTGTTGACAGATTTTTGGGATATAACTGAAAGAAGTGCACTAAATCAGACTTCTTAGCACAAATGTTTGAATGCTAATGGAAAAGATGTTGTTTTCTTTTGTGGATCATGGAAATCAAGGATCATGGAAAGCTTTTTGTCACAGTTTGAGTTTAAAGTTAATGAGACATACCTGATGAGACAGGATAAAGGTGGGTGTAGTAATGACATGTTACAGAATTAGAAAGAGTGAAACATGCAGCTGAACTAGTTCTCTGCTGTGTTCACTAACGTCAAGTAAGGTGATGTATCTTTCACGTGTGCACCTGACCTAAAAATGATCATGGCATGAGAGTAAAGCATTTCAAATTCCAGGCTTTAAGTCTTATTCGTGTCCAGGTTTTTTCTGAATCTGAGATGATGCACTACAAATCACTGAGTTTAACTTAAAATCTCACAGTTTGTAACAAACATTTCAAACAAAGTTTTCATATGAAGCAGGGTAATGCAGTGTTTCATGTGTTAAAGTGAGGATGTAGACTTCACAGGTTAGTCCACACTGATGATTCAACAACAGGAGGTCGTCTGTCTGAATGGTGGTTGAAAGAAAGCAGTGGCTTTGTTTTCCCCTGTACTGAAGGTTTTCTCTCACTACATATAAATGTTGCTATTTTGTCGAAACATTTCTGCTGTATTTGTCTCAGACACGGGCTGTGAATGAAAGACTTTGTTCTGCAAATATGTTGAGGAACATTTTCTCATGTTCTCTGAAAAATGTTGGCAGAATAAAGTCACCTGAATCAACCGTCTGACCCTGACTTTATATTCTAACACGCTGAGCACTCATCTGATGAAGAAAGATGAGTTTCACCTTTCAGGCCACTAATATTTCAAGAAACCTGCCTTTCACATGCCCCTCACAGTGGGGGACTATGGCCTGATCTTTCCCCGCTTCCACTCCGCGCAGAGTGCACTCCAGTGAAAGTCACGCCCACAGCTGAAGGAAATACCCCTCATCAGTGTGGTCGGATCATATTCAGCCACAAGCTTTGGGACAAACTCCTCTCACTTGCCTAAAAACATGAACTTTGTATAACCCTGGTTACATGTTATGCAAATATTAAGCAGTTAACACAGAAAACCATTCTCATTTCTCACGCAAATTAATCTATGGTTCAAGAAATACCACCTGTAATCTTTGGGGGCATTGCCTGATTTTTTGCATTCTTTCATTATGAATCTGATGTTTGTAATCTGATCAATTTTGTAAGTGGCCTGCTTGTAACAAAAGAAAATAGGCTTTCCAAGAATGGTAAGGGGTTAATGAAATCCAGGATATACACACCTGATCAAAATTTTTGAGACCAGTTGAAAAACTGCACAAATTTACATTTTGCACTATTGGATCTTGAAAAGGTTCCACATAAAGTTTTAAAATACAAAAAGAAGAAATAGACGTGAGGTGGAAAAAAAATGTAAACAAGATATAAGTGAAATAGGCTGTTCATCAGCTGATCCAAGGTTTAAAATCATATCTCAAAAAACATTTAAAAAAAAGCTTTAGATCACTTGAAAAAAAATTTTCAGCATGCTTGATGTGAATGTTTTAAGGAGGCCAACGTTGCTCCGAGTGGTGAAGATGGCTTCATGGAGGATCATCCACTGTCTGGAACTGATGTCCATTTTTTTTTTTTGTAAACTTCCCATACCATCCATCCCCAAATGTTTTCAGTGTGATTTAGATCAGGGGAACACACAGGATGGTTCCAAAGAGTGGGCTTATTCCTCTGGAAGAAGTCTTTTGTCAGGTGGACACTGTGAACTGCAGCGTTGTCCTGTTAAAGAACCCGGTAACGTCAAAGCCAACGGGACCAAGGTGAATTTTGTCTCCTCAGAGGATAAAATCAGAGGATAAAACTTTCTTCCACCTTTCAATCTCCCATCTTCGGTGCTCCCTCACAAAGTCCAAACAGGCAATTTGTGGCGTTGAAGGGGACGAGACCTTTAAGGACATGTTGTGTTCTTAAAGCCCTTCTCTTGCAGTCACCATCTGATGGTTATTGGGCTGCAGTGGGCACCAGCAACTGCCTTAATCTGGGTTGAGAATCATTCTGTGTCTTGAAGGACAATTGGTCAGATCCTCAGAGATTTTTTTTTTCTAGGTCTACCACTTGACTTTTTTTTTGTTCCATAACCCTCAGCACCCTAACCCTAGCCAACCTCAGCAGTGGTGACACATTGACAGAGGCCTTGCTTATGCAGCTCAACAATCTGACTCTGTTCAACGAGAGAAGCTTTTTTGCCTTTGTGATCAGGATATCATGTAGTGTGAATACCTGATATGATAATGACACCAAATCCATTATTTTGCACAGATTTTGGCTTTGGGTCTTAAACTTTGATCTGCTGATGAACAAACTTTAACTGCTGTTTTCAATAAATTGCTGACTCAGTTTTTTTTTGTCTCAGGAGGAAAAGAACTGGATTACTGCTCAGTGATCCAAAGTCCTTTTTTCAGATTGAAGTAATTTGTGCAACACATTATTGAATCAAGGACTCAGTGTCTATTAGACCATTATATAAGTATTTTATATAGAAATATGTATGACACAGATCTGTCTGTAAGGGGGGTTTAAAGTGCAGCTTGTACAGTTTTAAGTGGGAGTAATGATGGCCTATCTTCCTTATCAGATGCAAAACAAAAGCAAAGTGCACCAAGCTGCAAAACTTAAAAAGGTTGTTCTGTCTCAATATCATTCAGTTGATAAACTTTGTAATTATGACATAGAGTTGAAGCAGATAGAGAGGGCATGAGAGATGTTTTTTATTTATTTATGTATTGAAAGTGTGTTTTTGAACAATGGATCCACTGAACTCTGCGACTAAAAATTTGGACTAAGATATAATACACAAAGGATTTAAGTTTAAATTTTTGCGGTCCTCGATTAACCTTTAAGGTTTTCATGCACACAAAAAAAGCCAAAAGGTTGGGTTATACAGAGTTCGGTAAAGCATGTTTATTTATTGTCTGTTTATTTATGAGGCAACATAAAACTGTTCATGTCCATGAGTTTTAAAGCAAAAAATGTGAAGCTCAAACTGTAATCACCATACTTCAAGTTTTGAGTTAAGCTTTACTTTGAGGCTTTTTTATGGTGCCAAACACTCAAACACACACATGGCCTCCTACCTGTGGCAGGGGACACAGCTCAGTCTCCTCCTGGCTCCTCTTCTGCTCCTCTTTCAGAACACTCATGGTCGCTTGCTTCAGCTGGTCTTGTTTGGCTTTTAGCAGGGCCTTCCTCTCCTCCTCCTCTTTCTTTTTGGCCTCTTGCATCCTCCTCTCCTTCTCATATCTCTCTTTCTGTCTTTTCAGACTTTCCTCCACATTTCCTCTTTCCTCTCTCTCCCTCTTGAGTTTTTCCATGGCCTCTGAAGCGGCTCTTGTCTGTGCTCTGTGTCAACAGGCTCCTCACACAGTTTTCTCCTGGCTTCCTTCCACCTCTCCTCAGGAGTCAGTCTTATAAAGGCTCTCAGGTGCTCCGTTTCAAAATTATTTCTCTGATGTTTGTATAATTTGGACAGGCAATGAGGGAATGGATCGCAGTTTCTACCTGTCCCGTCTTACAGAGCCTACGGACTCTGAGTCTACAAGAAGAGTGGAGAGGCACACAATCCAAGTTGCTTGACGTCTTGAGTGAAGTTTCCACAGTCATTGATGGTTTGGGGTGCCATGTTATCTGCTGCTGTTGGTCCACTGTGTTTTTAAAGTTTAGTCAACGCAGACATTTACAAGGAAGTTACAATGCACTTTATGTTTCCTTCTGCTGACAAGCAGAGAAGCTAAATGCTGCAATTAAAGCAACCTGATCCTCCACAACACCTGAGCGGAGCCACAGGCTGATCTGCTTCAAGACATAACACACTATAAAATAATTAAAGCAAAAGGAGCCCCAGCCAAGTATTGAGTGCATATAAATGAATACAAGGACCACAATTTCTGTAATAAAAATCCTTTTTATTACCTCCGCCAAGGAGGTTATGTTTTTGGGAGAGTTTGTCTGTTTGTCTGTGAACAACATAACTCAAAAAGTAACAAACTGATCTTGATGAAATTTTTAGGAAATGTTCAAAATGGGATAAGGAAGAAGTGATTAAATTTTGGAGGTGATCCAGAGCACTGTCTGTATCCAGGATTTTTTTTTAAAGATTCTTTATCATTGAGTTGGGGCCCATTTCACCATATGCGTATATAACTTCTTGATAAATGGTCGGATTGCTTTGCAAAACAACACAAGACAAGGTCACCATAATTTCTGACAGATGTAACAATCTAGATCCTGGCAATATTCTGGATACTAAGATCTGGAATATGAAATATGTACTAGGTCATCATCATCATCATCAACACTGTTGACCCCAGGAAGAATAGCTACTGCATTTTGCTGTAACTAATGGTGGATCTTAAATAAATCAAATCAAAATCAAATCAAACACTGTCAGGTAACAATTTATTGTACAAACCTGCAACTAACACCAAATTGTAGCAGACAGTCTGCTGAAAAGGAGTATAACATAAAAGTAAGACTAAAGTGTTGGTGACAATCACAATATGCTTGTTGAAGGTCTGCGCTCTCTGAGTGCTTTTCTAGTTGGTGTTATGTAATTGTTACAAAACAGGTCCACTGAAAACAACACGATGATGGTTGAGTTGCAGAAATGAAGGCTGTGTTTTTATTTACAAAAGCTGTGCAAAAATCAGGATCTCTGGAGGCAAAAGGACAAAGGAAAAGAGGATCATGCAATTACTTTGCCCACAAATTCTCAGACATAACACTCCTCAATAGCCATGTTGGCCAGAGGCCTTTAAATGCTAAGCCCCTCCCTCTGGACCAACCACCAGCTAGAAACATAAACTATACTAATTAACCATGATAGATCAAATTAAGATGAAAACTGAGAGCTGATGAATGTAAACCATACCATGTATGTAGTAAAATGATCTTTTGCCAAAATGTATCTACGATCAGACTATGCATATAAACACAGAGAAACAAACCCTGCTTAAGCTTAAGGTGGATTCATCCCCAATCAACACACCTGAGACACTCCCCCCTTAAAGGAACACCTCACCAACACGTCTGGTTGTACCAAATGAATCTTTGGAGTAGCAGGGAAGCAGATGGGGGAAATGAAATAAGGACAGCCACTGAGAAAACATGTGGTGGGTATGTGAATGAGTGTGTGTGAATGCTTCACTTCTTTCAGTCCTTAGAGAGTGACAATATCTTTGTCACAGTAATATTCTTTTTTTAACACAACTCTGTCCGGACTTCTTTATTTTTAAAACATACTCAGGGATGACAGGGTGAACTGTCAACACAGCAGGTAAGAGTCTGAAACATTCACAGCGAGCAGGTGAGTGGGCAGAGTAATGACGCTCACATTGAGCTTTGATGGTTTGTACTCCTTAGTGACTGTATTAGTTGTCATTACAGTGTGTTTGATAAAATCAACACAGAAAAAGTTACCTTGGGAAAGACCAATCCTACATTCTGTGTGTATGCTAGAGCATATCTAGCGTAAGTGGGGCCTACTTTCTCCAACACAGTTTTTGACTATTCTCTTATTCTCCACTTGTGTAACCTGAGTGACAACAGAGGCTTCTGATGTTGTCTCTTGTTCAGGAGTTTGAGACGAGGAATGCATCAGTCCTCTCATGTTTGCTGTCGTCTTTGCTGCTTGTGTATCTTTTTCCTTCCATTTAACTTTTAGAAATCTACTTGGATAGAGCACTTTGTGAACAGCTGAATTCTTTAGCAATGACCTTTTGTGGCTTACCGTCCTTGTGGAGATGAGTAATTCCGAGTTTTGCTTTTTGTATTAAAAGACACTATTCTGTTGAGCTGTACCTGTATGAGAATGTTGGCTTTTCCGTGTTTCCAGACATTAGGAGCTGGTACTATTGAGCTAAAAAATGACTGCATAAGGGGGGGAAATCATGCAGGGTGATTTACTGTGAGCTCAAAGGTTTTGAGTGTTTGAGGAATACAGAACAATATCTTCTGTACGTAGACACTTCTGACAAGGTCAGCACGGAGCTAGGACATACTATCCTTTGTCCATAGGGGGCATCAAAATAAACATCAATTGAAGGACTACTCAGATCAGAGGGATTATTATTTCCTGTATGTGAATGGCGCTAACACAGCTTTAAAAATGTGAGGGCCACAATTTATTTTAGAATATTTTTTATATTGTAAACAGCTAAAAAGAACAGGCAGAAACAGTTCGACACGTCAATATTTATTTGCATTGACAAGAAGCATCAGTCCAGCAGAATAAAGCTTTAGTGCTCGACTCTTTTTTTGCATAAAATTATAAAACAAAAAAACCCCCCACAGCTTTCATTGGACTCTTCTCTCACATTCATCAGGTAAAAATGCTGGTTTGTTCCCTACAAATATCAACAAGTCCACGAAAGCACCAGAATGCAGCCAAAAAGAAAGTCTAGCCAACAGAAACAGATTATCAGGCTACAATCTCATAAACCCCAACAAAGTAACAAAGCAGCAATCAATCAAAACTCTTTATCAGGTGCATAAAACAAACATATTAATGTCATTGTTAACAATTCAGATATGATACAAAAGCAGGATTAAAAAGCTTGATTTTGCTGCATCTAGCAATTAAGGCCTGTGTCCACTGTCCACTGAGAGTGTTTTTTGGGGGGGCTTGCAGCACCCACAACCTCAGTTTCAGAGCACTTCTACATGGGAAATTTGTCTAACTTCTTTTGTAACTGCCAGATTGTTGAGTCTGTTTCCAGTTGATCTGTATGTTAAATTTTCTCCTAAACTCCACAGAATTTCTAAAGCAAAAGAAAGAAATCGTGTTCTGTAGCTCTGTCATGTAAACCGTACCAAAAATAAAAAAATACTTCGTTCCCCTCTGCCATTTTGCAATTTGCACACAAAGTGCTGAAAATGTGGAACTGCATTGGTGTTGTATAGAAAGTGGGTGCTGCCAGCCAAAACACAACAACCAAACAAACAAACAAACTTAAAAGTACTTGTGGACACAGGCCCTTAAATTTCCTCTGAGTTTTTCCTCTTAATTCACTCCCTGATTTGTGATGTCACAGCATCTCTCAGGTTGCTCCTTGCCCCCTTTTTTAAAAATACAGTGTGTTACAGTGTCAAACCAAAACAGTGAGTAACTCCAGTTTTGCATGTAGTTTTATATCTTTATCAACTGTCAAATGTTGCTGACACATTTTAGACATTACGTGTGTACATATTTAATAAAAAACAACATTACTTCTGTAACACTGTGAGTCTGTCTCATAGATTGTGTTCTGTCTCTTGTAAACCTTGAAAAATACATCCTGATTTTTGTCTCATCTTATGCTATTTACATATTTTAGGAAAATGTATCTAATAAGGTATTAGGAACACGTCGTATTTGTGTGTTTGGAAAACATTTTAACAGGTTTAATTGTCCTGTTGAAAGGAGTGTAACTACTTTGTTTTTTCTTTTTGTTGCATTTAAACTGCATTTTGAAACCAAACCACCCCCAGCTGGCAGCAGAGGAGCAGCCCACTCCCCTGCTCCACTCAGCTGATCTACGGGATTTTGGTTTCATTCTTGAAGCCTGAATTGTGACTGAATCCCTGAGATTATGAAGCATAGACAGTAGACACAACAATGCCTTGCCACAGAGCACTTGGGCAGATGGCACACTGTGTCACACTGAGAAACTGGTAGCTGACACCAACTGTGTATCAAGTGAACCAAACTCCATCTACATTCCAGTGAATTAAACCCACAGTACTCAGTGATGCTTGTGTAAAGTGTGAAAGAGTCTGATGATGATGATGATGATCAGGTCCACTGACTTGTGTGAGAAATGTTTTTTTAGTAATTGGGATAAACAATGACGTCACACTCAATCACATCATGGGACACCGAGTTATCTCTGATTTAGAAAGATATGGAGTCCAAATAGATGCCTTTTTGTTTCTGTGAGAACAGGAAAAGTCGTGAGCTTTGATGGCAGGCAGGCTGAGGCGAGGAAGGTGTGTTCAGATTTATAAAGTTTACATTCAGCAGCATCACGCCGCGCGTACTGGGGGTTAGGGCGCTGAGGACTTTTTCTCCTTCTGCCGGAGGTGAATCTTCATGTGCCTCCTCCTCTCGTCACTGCGTGCGAACTTCCTCCCGCACTGGTCGCATGAGAAGGGTTTTTCCCCGGTGTGTGTGCGGATGTGGGTGGTGAGGTGGTCGCTGCGGCTGAAGTTCCTCATGCAGATGCGGCACTGGAAGGGTTTGTGACCTGTATGGATTCGCAGGTGCCGGCTCAGCTCGTCCGACCTTGAGAACCGGCGATCGCAGCTTTCTGCGGGGCATGGGTACGGCCTCTGGTGGACTGGTGTCTTACTGGGCCTATTTGGGTATTTCCTGGGTCTCAGAATGGGTCTGAGAGGGAGGTTCTGGTGGTTGGGAAAAGCTGCGGCCATCGGGCCCTCTGCTGCCTGTGAGGGCGCACCGAGCGTAAAGTTTCTGATGGTGTTGAGAGGCGTGAGAGGAGGGGGAACCCTGAGGGAGTCCAGCGGGTAGGGGAGGGATTTCCTCTCCGGGAAAGCCGTCTGGATGTCTCTCTGACAGCTCTGCTGGTAAAAGCCCCCGTACTCTGGCATAATGGACAGCAGCGCAGCACTGTCCACTGTTGGTTTGGGCATGGAGTTGTAGGTCGGTGGCGCGTGGTAGGACAAGGCGCAGGTGGACGTCGCCAGGTAGCCCCCTGCTGATTGGTCCTGATACATGTCCCCGCTGCAGGAGTAGGAGGTCGCTGGGTGAGGATGGGGATGAGGGTGAGGGGGCGCGTACATGTGGTTGATGTCGGGCTGGCCGTGCGCCATGGTGCCGTCCCCCGTGTCCACTGCGTCTCCTCCTCCCCCTGCTGCTGCGTAAAGATCTGGGGATGCCGAGGAAGATTCAGACTCTGTTACCGGTCCTGGGTTGGAGATGTCAGCGCTGACCACGTTTATTACGTCCCCAGGTGTCCACTGTCCTGCGCCTCTGGAGTCCACTGAAAACTTCCCGGTGAACGCCACAGGGTGCGTGCGTAAAGTGGCCACGTATTGCGCCAAGTCGCCGTGGAGCAGCAGCTCAGGTGCGCCCTTCTCCTCGAACAGAAGATCACCTGGAACGTAAACAAATGCATCATTAGACAAAGACAAGAATTTTTTTCTTGCGCACCATCATGACTGGGAGACTTTTAAAAACATTTCGCTGCAATTAAAGTCAGAAATTTCACCTTCCATCATATTCCTCCAGAATAAAAAACATCTTACCGCCTTCATCCTCCCCATGTTTCCCTTCATGCTCTTCTTCCCCTAAAGCCTCCTGTTTAAAAACAATCTGTGCAGGCAGAACTCCCTCCGCTGCGTACAGCTCTTTAGGAATACTGTCTACAATCCCGCTGAGAGACGCAGACACTTCATCAGCTATCTTAGCAGTCATCTTTTCTGTGAGACGAGGATCAGCCGTGTTGAACTAATTAAATATTCGAGTCAGTTTCTCCACTTTTCTGCCTGACTGCCTCTCAAACATTGTGACTAATTTCTCTCATCTTCTCTATTAACCCCTGTCTCTACCGCCTCTCATCTCTTGTTAATAGCTCCTGGATGCTGCAGTATGGTTATAAAGGGGATCTCTGGGTCTCCCGTTACGTCATTCACCATATATGGACTTTGGTTTGAAAAAATGGAGAAGAGGGAACTCCAGAAATAGGACTGGTGGAGCTCGCCGTGACGAAGCGTGGACACAATTAAAAGGACATGATCCAGTTTGAAAAATATGAAACTCTTAGCTAATAACCGAGCATAGTGGTGCATTATTTTGATCCCAACATAAATCACAGCTGAGCACGTGCTCGTGCTGCTCAGACTTGTAGAAGGGATCAAAAACAAAAGCCCATGATTCGGAATTCCGGTCCCACTTTTTCCATACATGGAGTCTCCGGTGAGGTGAGAGGATCCCGCTCTGCTTATAAGGCTGGTATCCGGGCAAAGTGTGTTACATTGTGTTGTCTTTGTGCCAGCTGAGCCCACACACTGACTGCACGCAGCCATTTGTTTTCTCCCCTGCCTTGTCAAGAACAGATTACTGCTCTGCTCTGACTGAGGCTCGCTATTGTTGGCCTGCAGAGATAGATGGCGTGATTAGTGAGAGAATAATCACTGAGTTCACTTCCTGGAGGCGATGCGTGGTCTTGATGGTGTCGCCTCCTTGTTAAATAGAGGATAAAGTGTGTTTTTGTAAGATACTGTTTTACTTTTGATGAAGATGGAAGGCACACTCCCACACACAGGGTTGGTTGTTGATAGACATCCTCTGGCTGCAAATCAAAAATGTTAAAGGGAATGATATAATTAAGATATTTTTATTACACAAACGCTTTCATCAAAATAGCACTGTGCGTGGTTGCAAATGTGAAACACAAGACTTCAGACATCCAGGAAACTATTGTTACCATCTAAATTTAACAAGATGTCGTTTTAAAACCAGGTGCACCATGCACAATCCCATGCCACTTTGAGGTCTCTATTTTTTAGAACAACTACCGTAGCAACTTTATTTGTAAAGCACTTTTCAAAAACCACTACAGCTGTAAACAAAGTGATGCACAGGTAAAAATGAAATGATAGAAACAGACATAAAAGAAAAAAAAATAAAAGCAAATAAAAGATAATAAAAGGGAATACGATTAGGCAAAGAACCCTTATGAAAGAAAAATATATGTACCAATATACTTTTTGAAATGTATTGTAATATATTATTGATATATTATGATATACATGGAATAATATATTGCAATATATTGCAAAATATACAAATGATTGCTGCTTTCCATATTTTGCAATATATTGGAAAATATAAATACTAAATCTCATATATGGGAATATATTACCTAATATATGACATGATATTTTCCAATACGCTGCAATATATTTTCTTTTGTACGGGAAACTAGGTCTTGCTGAGCGGTTAAGAGCCAAAGAATAAAAATGTGTTTAAGATGCTTTTTTAAAAGTGGACAGTGAGGCCTGTGCTATTGTGTCTGTTGTTGATTTGTGGATCCATCCCTGACTGAGCTTTACTGAGCAGTTTCTGTGAGGCTAAGATGTGTTCAGATATCAGCTGGTGAGTTAAGGTAGGAAACCACTCAGAAAACATTAAAAATTTAACCCATGACCACTCAAAAGGCTTTTACACTCCTCCAGTCTGTTTCCCCCATCCACACCATATTCACACACTAACGGCAGAGACTTGTATTGTCGGGAACCATCAATTTTAGCTAACACATTAATACCCATCAACACACCACTGATCAACAATGGGAGGAACTTGGGGTTCAGTGTCTCGCTCAAGTACTCTGACATGTGACTGCAGGAGCTGTGATTGAACCCTCGACCTTCTGATTGAGAGCCAACAACTCTTTCTCTGACCCTCACCTTTTCCAACACATCTTCTTTAAAACATTGATATCAGAGTCTGAGGGCAAAGGAAGTTGGTTTGCTGCAGGTGGCTAACACTTGCAGAACTAGTACTTTCAACCATTTGTTGTCCTTGCAGGTTAAAATCCGCAAGCTTTATGGTTGAATACCAGCTTAACTGGACAAAGCATGCACACAACCTTGTCCCTATTTCTAAATCTAACTACTGCCAAACCACATCACAGCTGTGCTCGTTAAGATCTGGGTTGTAGAATATTATGGCATGATAGAAGTCAACAATTAATACAGCTAAATGCATTGTAAGTGGCATGTGGACACAATGACTGATAGGGCTTTTTAGGCCTCTTATGATATCATATTAACAATAATTTGATTAACAAACCACTTATTCTGTTGCTAACTGTCAGGGTTGGCAGCATCAAATTGTTCAGTTGAATAAATGTGAACATCTCTAGTAAGATATCAACAAAAAAGGAGATGTAGCCTATGTATCTAATTTTTTTATGGCTGTAACAGCACTTAGCGCTGCAAAACCCAACACGAAAACAGCCAGTTAGTTGTTCATTTTTAGTTTAGCACTGAAGTATACATATTCCCACTGAAAAAAGGGAAACAAAGAGTGGCCACCACAGAGATGGTTCAAGTGAACTTCCATGATCCTGTCAAGCCACAGGAAGTGCAGACAAAAAATAACACGTCAAATATGTGAAATTTGTTAGCATAAGAGAAAATTTATGGATCCTAAATTAAGATACCCTGGATCTTTAACTAACTCCTAAGTAAACACTCAGATTGCTCCTCATGCTGTCGAACACGTGAAATGTCAGGTGATGCAAGAGAGTGTGAGTAGGAGGCCGTGGGTGGGAGTGATGGATGGGTCAAACAACACAAGACTTTGAACCACACCCTGGTCTCCTACTAAAAATAACCGAGTATTTCTGGAGTCTAAATATCACGGCACTGTGACTGTTTCACAACATTTATTATGCCTTAGAGAGGTTTTTAGCAGCAATTAACACACAATGACTGTTTTTTTACTCTGAACCTTATAGAGACCCCAACAGCGAACACATGTTCAGAGACCTTAGAAACAAACAAAAGCTATGAAATAAGAAAAAACTACATTTTGATTCCTGCAACGAAAATAAAATGACTTTTTAAAAACAAAGTATAACTTAACTTATCTTGTGTTTACAAGACTAGCTAAAATAAAATGTAATTAAAGAAAACAAAATATTATAGTTATGTGGCTGCTTTACGCAGAGAAATGGCAGCAAATCTTAAAGCCAATCCATACGCCCCACATAGTTCAAGTTCAAGGATATCTACACCTCTGCTCCTTCTGCAATGTGTAATGCTCAGACACAGGTTGGTGGAGAAGAGATTTCAGAGGTAGAAACGGAAGAGAAATGGAGGAAGCCAGTGGTGATGTTTAGTGTCGGCCTGCAGTGTGGAACAACGCTTTGTGTGTGTGTGTGTGTGTGTGTGTGTGTGTATGAATACGTGGGGCTCCTGCTGAGTGTTTGGACACTGTGCTTTGTTTGCTTTTCCTAACTAGCACAATAAGGAATCTCCAATACTTTGCTGAAGTGGAGTTTGTGTGCAATGCTGAGGTCAGTCTACACTGTTTGAACCATAGACTGTAAAAAAAAAAAATGGACGTCCGCTCGCTTGGCTTGAAGTGAGGTCTGCTCCCCCTGGTGGCTGGCTGTAGCATAGGTTGAAAAAATCCAGCTCTCCAGCCATTCCAGATGGGCTGTGGTCAAACTTTAAAATATTATTAACACTCCTCGTAGAAATGTTTCTCACATCAGATTGTTGTGCTGATTTGAAGATATCATTTGGCTGTCTTGTATTCAAGTCCTCTTTTTTTCTGAAAAGTTTCATTTTTATCAGTTATCCGAGGTTAAAAACAAGGCTTTATGTAAGGTTTAATGATGATTGACAGCTGCCATTCTCGTGTATTTTTGTCAGGGTTTGTAAAATATGTCGGGAGGTAGAGTCAAGAAGTGATTAGACTCTCAAAAGAGAGTCAAGTATTTTTGTCACCCAGCTCCACTCAGATTCTCCCGTGATGGGGGAACTTTGGCTTCAAAACCGTACAATGGTAAATTGCAGAGCCACACTGTCCACTCTAAATACAGTCTATAGTTTGAGCACGTTAACAGCCTGATTTGGCTTACCCAGAATTCATTTTTTTGACTGAGATGAAATCAACAACAATCAAGGTCTCATCTGCCTCAGGATTTCCCAGCTCAGAATCTAGCAAATGTGATTTTTCTCTCAGTCTTCTTCAATGTAGTTTATTACATCAGTCATACATGAAAATGAGAGAACAGAGCGCTTAGCAACCGCCAAAGTCTTAGAGCGCAAACAAAGAAAATGGTGAAGCGAAAGAAGAATGATGGAAGTATGAGAAAGAGGAAAAGTCCCTGCCTTTATGATTTGTCATTGAGGAAGGAACATGACAGAGTAAAAAGAAGAGAGATATTGGTGAGAAATAGGAGAAACAGAGTGAGAACTGCTAATAGCATTAGGATTCAGCCAGTGTATCATTAATAATTTCATTTGGCTAAAACAAAACCAAGTTAACTGTTTACACAGAGATACAAATGCTTTTCAATGTCAGTCCTATAGCAAATCCTGCTTTCTTGACTGTTGTAATGTTCAGTTCATGTTTACACAGTTATGAGGGGGTGGTTGTTCAATTTCAACATATCATCCTGTAGGCTGTGATGACTGAGTACCACCATACCCCTCAGTTACGTCACAGCTATCCTCAAGTCTAAAAAGCATAAAGCCCGTGCAGAAATAATAAAAACTGCGGTTCTTTGAGAGTCTGCTTGAGGCTGGCTGAGATACACTGGACACCACAAACACACCAAATGAAAAAAGATGATTTTTACAGCAAAAATAAATGAATGAACAGATCATTGCTCTATCAGCACACTCTTAAAGGGGAGTGAGAAGCCTGTTTCTTTTCCTCATCAGACATAAGAAAAGTCAGTTTGAGTCCAGCATTTCCAATATGGCTGACAGGCTTCAAAACTCGGTATCAGAAACCAGTGGGTGGGATCACAGACACTGCATCATGAAATACAATGTATAAGAGTGTGTGTGCTCCCAGTCTGCCCTTGTCTGGTGTTGTGCTGAGTCAGAAGAAAACTTAAACTAACCGAAACCAAACTATAACTAATTTTTAAAGACCTAAAACCAAACTGAACAATGGATAAAAACTAATAGATGATAAATTGAAGAACAAAAATTCAAACTGACTTATAAAAAAGGCTATGAAAATTGTATAAATATATTATCACTTTGACGAGAAGCTGTTTAAAATTAATTAAAGCCAAATCTTCACGTCAATTTCATTACAGTGATCCCAATGATTTGGGGTTAAACCAAACAAGTCACTGTCCCATGACTTCACACAGTTTAGACCTTGTGCTCCTCTTTCTAGAGACACTGAGGTCTTTACATTGGGAAGACAGATGCAGTAAAACCCTCAAAAACCTGGAGAAAAACTCAGAAGTGTAGATTCTTTTAGGTGTCGGCCACAAATGTAATATTTAACAGTCAAGCAGTATTCCAGAAAGAGTCACAGATCAGAGGACTTTTTAGTTTGGAGTGCAAAGCGAAAAGGTCATGACATCGCTTTGCATCAAAGCCAGATGACTTAAGAGGCAAGGATAGTGACTTCACCGGGGATAGGGAATGCTATTACCATGATTGGTTGATGTTTTTATTTGTCTCTTTGGCAGTTGCCTCAAATCTAACACAATATGTGTGTAACATGCTGTAGCACTAACACACAATCAGTCTTACGACTAGGGATGCACTGATACAAAAATTTTGGCCAATACTGATATCTGATATTGATGTTTCTGTTATGGCCGATAACCAATATTTACCAACATCAATATTGGTAGAAAAAAAAAAAATCTGAGATGATGTGTGGAGGTAGTTCAGAGAGAAAGAGTGGTGCAGTCATGAGAAAAGACGACCATGGAGAGGATCAAAGGATGGAGCACCCAAGATGATTGTGATCAAAAAAGTTCATTTTGTCTGTTTTTTTGAATCAAAAACAGAAGAGAGAGATAAAAAAAAGAGGGTCCACTCTTTTTAGGTAGTTTTGGTGTTTACATATAGAAAACAACATTATTTGGGTCTTGAAAGATCATTCAGGATGCTCGGACAATGGCTGGCAGTCAATGAGTAAATATCGGCCCACTGTAACACATCAGACATGTTAAAAAAATGACCAACATTGGCAGATACTGATATTGATGCCAGTGTATCCTGCATCCCTACTTACAACAGAGGTAGACAACCAACTCCTGTAAAGTCCAGAGTAAAGAGTAATGCCCTTATCAGCTGTTTCTCGTTAACTTAACTTATCTGTCCTTCTTTTTGAAGAGTTGAGGAACAATCTGTGCTGGTTAGTGGCAAATATTTGCAGTTAAGCAGAAGCTGATGGCTGAAGCAATTGACTGGATAGAAACGAGAGTTTTTTCACCCATTACATTAAAAAATACATTAAAGTACACATGCACAATGATTCTGCTTGCAGCAAACTTGTTCTTGCACCTCAGTGGGAGAACACTTTTAGATCTGGATGAGACCAACAATCAAGATGTGACAGACTGGATCCTTTTAGATATATTTGTTGTGTGAACAGTATGAAATCTGTGCTACTTCTTCTGTTTGGTTTGCTGATTAGAAAGTAGATCAAGCTGAAGCGTTCTGCTGGATCAGTGGGCTGCAGAGACGAGCACAGTGAGCGGGAGGACTGCAGCTCTCTGAGTCTTTTGAACGCCCACAGTTACAAAAATGTTGGTGTGTATTGTCGTTGTGTGGCGAGCCGCCCACCCTGTGGCAGATGGGGGGTTTGCTCGGTCCTTGCTAACGCGCGTGCACACACACACACACACACACACACACACACACACACACACACACACACACACACACACACACACACACACACACACACACACAGAGTGCCGCACGCAAACACACATTAAAGACACACACTTTAGGAACACACGAATACTCCCACACTGACATGCATGCATACACAAACAAGCACACACACACAGATATACTTTCACTGGGGTTTTCTCTGCAACAAACACACACTTTTTCAGACAGAATTAGTCAAACAAACACACACAAATCCACCCACATACACACAATCTTTCTTTTCCCTTTCACGAACACACTCACACACTCACACACTCACACACTCACACACACACACACACACTCACACACTCACACACACACGCACTGCTCCGTGGGGATGGTGCCCTGCTTCCACCCTTCGCCCACGCTCCTCTGGGCCGCCGAGGCTCTGGGGGGTTTCAGGTTTTGTGTTTGGTGGCTCAGGGTGTCAGCCGGGGGTCCAGCGACTCGGCAGACCCCACCACGCCGATTAATCATCTGTCATCCGTGTTTTTTGTTAATATGGATCTTTGTCTTCGTCCTCGAATGAAGCTCAGGTTGGGCTGCACAGCCTACTTGCCGCCTGCTGCCCTCTTTTTTAGTTTTGCAACCAAGCGTCATCGACAAACATGGTAAATAAAAGCAGCAGACCACCCCTTTAAGGGCGCTGTGAAAATTTTGTGCAGTCACCTGCTGTCCGAGTGAAATTCATGACCTTTGAGACCTTTGGCCATCCATTGAACACTGTCATGTGAGAAATCTTGAACAGTACAAGCAATGGGCCCATTTTCACTCCTTAATTGAGATGTTAACACAGAGCTACACATTTCTTCTCATGTGACTAATGCTAGCTGCTGCTGGTGTCTTCACACTATTTGCTAAGCACTACTTTAAACGTGATAGCATATTTTTGCCAAATTGGAACAACCTTTATCATTCTGAAAAGCCAAAGCTCCCTCCTTTCAGTCCTGGACTAACTTTCTTTGGATCATCCTTTCTCTTGTTGTCTTCTCTCAAATCTTGAGTGTGAACATTTTTAACTTTAAAGACAAAAACATGAACTGTACACTTTTCGTTTCTTTCCAAATCAGTCATTACTTGCCCTACTTTTTCTGCGTAAACTGATAGTTTTGAACGTATTTAGCTTTTTGAAAAATCAAAGACAGATGATCTCCTCACTTGGATGATTTGAGGAATTACATCATGTCCTGTGAAAGAAATCACCATCCTCTGAAAAAAAATAAAGTCCCTGTCAGCATCAAAGATGCTCAGACTTTAAATAAACACCATACATCATTTGGATTTTCTGCTGGTACTTGTGCCAGATTGGTAGGTGTATTCAAATGGTGGGTGACTCACTTAGGAAGGAAATGTTTCTATACTTGTTTCAAAAAATAAATATTTGATAAATGAAAGCATCTGATACTCTGTCTAATGAAAGTACCGTTAGACTTAACTTATGCTGACTGCGTAGGAGTTGTTGAATTCGGTGAAGGGAGACCGTCGTCCTGATGAAGCCAAACAGATGACAGGGTGAATAAAGCTCCATAAATCATCCTGATATGTTCATCTGCTGCTTAATAAATCGGTCCCTCCAATTTCTCATTTTGGGATGAAAATCTACATTAACCTGCAGATGAGTCGAGGCTGAGAGGTTCAGGCAATGAACCCTCAGACTAAAGGCGTCAATAGAAGGGATTGCATATTCATGGGAAATGTATTGACTGTTGAGTGTCAGATAATAGACACGACCGTCAATGACCGTGGAGCCCCAGTGAAAGGCTTCAACACTATCTGTGGGAGCAGAAAGTGTTGCTCGCTGGCTCTCAGAGCTTGTTCTCTGATATCGAATGAGGATAATTAGCTTCCAAAGGATCAAGATTTGAAAAATAACTCTTGATGTGTATGAACCAAAGATTGAGAGGGGATGGTTTTGTTCAGTTAGATCATTTGGGACTGTAGCTTGTTAAACACGTTATAGGAACATTTTTAGTCACTTAATCAAAATTCATGGGCTTGTTGTGAAGAATAAATCAGGCTGCCTTCTTCTTTTTTTTAATCTGTAAGTAAAGTAAAAATTAGCCCACTGATTAGCACGAAATAATTAAAAATGTTTCTAAAAAAAAAAGCTTTGTGAAAAGCAGGAAAAAACCAGGATGCACCAACAAGAACCACTACTACACTTAAGCGCTGATGTGATTATTTAAACCTTTTTTTATCATTTTTATGTTTTGAGAATGAAATATACCTCCAAAACCAGAAAAATAGTAAGTTTGAATTTAAACGCATGTGTAAAGAGTAGTTATAATTTGTAGCATTTCTCAGAAATTTGACAAACTAAGCAGTACACTCTCACATTAAGAAAGCTAAATCAGTTTTTTTTTCTTCTTTTTTTATCAGTTTTGCTAAATTTGCCTAAAAAATGTACAGTTATTCATTTAGTTACAGAAAATCCCCTTTAAGTGTTAAATTGTGGAGAACATCTTGTGTATGAACAATAGTGCAAAGCTCATTTTAACATGTTTGAATTTTTGTCCCATGCCAAAATACATTTTGGAAATCAGTGATCTGAATTTTGCTCCAATCACAAAGAACAACAACACATTTTTAAACTGTCCTCAAGAAAAACACCTTACCCTCCTGACTGAAAACCTCAAGTTTAATTCTGTGTATAATACACATTTGTCTTTTAAACGTTTATTTCTTGTCACACCTTTTCCTAAATTTTTCCAGAATGAATGTATTTTTGCATAAATGCTTTATTTTAGGAAATCAATTCACTTTGCACACTAAATAATTTATCAGGAGAAGGTTTTGTAGGAGCACAAGAGCTGACATGGAGTTGTGTGAGTATACAAATAGGAGTTTAATCAATCGACCATCGTAATGTTTAAGCTTAAAGGGACATCTTTTGTATGGCAAATGAAAAAAAAACTATCTTTAAACATCTTCAGTCCTGGTACCTTCATACTTTGGATATTTTAGCTTGAAGCAGTAACAGAGGATCATGTGTTACACTCTGAGGATAAACTGAAGCATTGATGCTTCAAACAGATCACATTCATAGCAGAGTAAAAACTTTACATTATTCCCCTTCTAAAAAGGCAGTTAATTTTCTATCTGATGAGATGTGAGACTGACGGCCTGGGTGCTGAATTTCGATCATGTTTACCCACCTAGAGACCACTTAGTTGTTGTTTATGATACATCGTCTTCTTCCACAGCTTCATAAATCCTACACTGACTGAAGTATGTCAGCATAAGACACTAAACTACCAATAAGAACTTAAATCAAGCTTCAGGAAAATGAGCCTTTTTCGTTTTTGGGTCTGTTTTCTATCTTTTTACTGCTGCTTTGTCTCATCTTAATATCCAGTCCTTTCCTCAAATTATTAGTCTGGAAAAAACCTCCATGTTTTCTTCTCCAGCCTCCTTCTCATACACAACTTGAGTGTTTCAAGGCCTCACGTAAAACAAAAGCAAATTTAGTTTCACACCTGCTGTAAAAGAGAAATCCTCCTTGTTCCTCGTCAGGGTTCCTTGAAGACGTCGACCTCCGTCAGGCCTCCTCCTCCTCCTCTTCGCTCTCCTCACAGAAAGATGAAGAAAGAGTCAGAGCAGGTCAGGGATAGAAAAGGGTTGGAGGAACTTCTCGAGGTGAATGAAGCCCAAACGTTTGACCACTGAGTTACCCGCTCTGGATTTCTGGCTCGTCCCCGGAAAAGGGTCATCGTCACCCGGGGTCTGAGTGGGCAAGAGGGAGAGAGACAGGGAGGGAGAGAGTGTGTGTGGGGGGAGAAACAATACAATTGTTCCCACCTCACTTTGCTTCCACCCTCGCAGCTAAAATTGTTATGGTAATGAAGTGAAGTTTTTGCTGGACAGCAGATTGTAACAGAGACATGTTTCTCTGACGGGAAGAAGAGGTCAGAGATGTTGGAGCGGGGCAGCTGCGTCAAAGATGGTAACAAAATAAGAAGATACTCTTCACTGATCCTCTGCTGGGGGAAATTCTTTTGTTACAGCAGAGGGACAGAAAGGAAATGATGATGATGATGATGGTTTCAGGAACAACCAGTCTAGAAAGGGGTATAGATATTTTTACATTGTTTTAGGGTTGTTGAAATCATTTTGGGTAACAACCTCAAAAACAAATCAAACTTCATGATTGCACTGCAAAAAACTTAATCTTATCAATTGTCTTTGTCTTCTTTTTTAGTAGAAAATGTCTTTTTAGACTTGATATCAGCCACATTCACCAGACCAATCCAGAAAAGTGTCTTATTTCAAGTTCGACAAAATGAGGTCTGAAATGCTTGTAACACGTAAAAAAAAAAATCTGCCAAAGGAACAAGATAAAAGTATTTTGTATTAAGACATAATTCTAGTTTTAAGCACATTTTTTGGACATTTTTCCTGTTCCATTTGTAATTTTTTTTTTACTTGTTACATGCAATTCAGACCTCATTTTCATCTTTAAATAACAAAACATTTTCTAGACTGATCGGTTGAATGTGGCTCCTATCAAGTATAATAAGACATTTTTTTTAACTTAAAATAAGACAGAAACGTAATAATATATCAGTATTTTTGTAGTGTAACTTCACAAATATCTGATCTCTTCTTTAGAATTTAAAATACACATTTATGTGATCAATCTGCATTAACAGCGGGGAGAGGGATAAACAGGGTTTTTTCAGTTTTCTTTATCCCTAAAAAACTAACATACACAAAAATCTATGTATAGCCTTCTTTTAATGTGGTCATATATTATGGAAACATGAGAAATGTTCGTTGAGAATATCTGGTGTTTCAGAGTCTTCACTAAAAAGTTGAGAAAACGAAAATGATGTGACCACATTGTTGGATGATATGTGAGAGAGTGTGGCAAGAAAAATTAGCTTGTTTAGTTTCTCGTGTTAAGGCATTACTCCTGTTTTCAGAATCTTGACAAGTGGATTTTTCTTACCACAGTAGTTTTTTTTTTTTTACTCTTTACAAGCAATTCAAGTGTCATTTTTGTCTTTTAATATTTTGAAATCAGACATTTTTCTGGACTTGTTTGGTCAATGTGACCTATGTTAAGTCTAATAAGACCACTTTTCCCAAAGATAAGCCATTAGGTTTCAGTTTATGTAGCGTAGAGACCTTGAGAGTACATTGCAGTATTAGGCAGAATCTATACCAGTCAGATATTTCTAACACAGGATGGTGGGGAGCAAATACTGAGCTAACACATACTTAATAAGATTGGTAGGCTGGACCAAAATATTTTCATTTCTACATGGTCGCTCATGCCACCCTGACTGCTTAACTTTTAGGTTATAAACCTACACAAAGTCTCAGTGTTAAGCTAAGAGCTGAAATAACAGTTACTTCATATCAAACTTAATAACCCCAGCTTTGTTTTAAAACTTCTGCTCTATATGGCTTCTTATCTCATGAGGAACAGTAAATATGGAGGCTGCAAAGCAAACTGATTTCAATTTGACAAGTCTGACCATCACAAGCAGCTTTTTCAAGGCTTTTTTCCCCTGAAGTCCAGGTGAGATTATGCAACTGAGACCAGTGATGTGTGGAAATAAAAAAAAAAGATGAGTGCACAACACCACCAAACCAGTAGGGGGCAGTTATCAGGCTAAATCATAGACTATATAAAACATGAACGTAGTCTCCCCAATGTCACCCATCTGTTTCTGAAACGGTAAATGAAGTACATCAGCTATAGCGGCCGTATTGGTAGTGGCAAGGCCTTCGTGTACAGCTATAGGGCGCCTGTTGGTCACGTGATCCTGAGCTGTACCTCTGATTGGGCGGGCTCACGATCTTAATAACCTCTGAACAGCCTAGTTAAAAAAAATTCACTTCCCAAAGAGTGTTTGCGGATAGTGAAACTAACGACTCAGACAGGGGCCGTTTTTGAACCAGGCTGTAAATAGGTTAATTTCTGCTTTGAAAACGGCTTTTTTTGGATTGGTGTGTTTATGACTTCCTGTACTTCAGGAGCCAGCTTCAAGCAGACTCTCAAGAAACAGCAGATTTTAGCACTTACGTGTTGTCTCATATTCCTAGTCCCTTTGGCTAAATGAAGACAACTGTTTTAGGGTTATAAAACTGAAGTCAACCGCAGCTTTATGTGATGGTATTGTGGCAATAAAAACACTGCGGGTGCTCTACCAATCAGAAATGTTCAGTATTACAAGCCCCACCCCTCACAGATCCTGGACCCCTGAAAAAAACTACCCTCAGGATGGGGCTGTTTCAAGGGGTAAATCAGTTATCCCAGCACTAACGAAACTAAATTACTCTAAACTACAGTTGGAGGGGCCAGAGTAAACTGTCCAGCTCACAGGACAGCTGATAGAGATGCGAAACATTGACCTGGGGAGGCTGGATCTGTAAACTGTATGTAACCAACTTTCTTGTGTTGTTTCACCAACCAACCTACTCAATTTACCTCAAAGTAGCCTCTATAAAAGACAGAGCCCTGTTAATCTGCAGGGCTTGCAAGCTGATGTGTGCTGAATCTGGTTTTTGATATCCACACTTAATTGAGGGACTGTGAAACAAAAAATAAATGTGTTTTTGTTAAAGCAGATCTGTATTATTTAACTGATTGATGGTTTAGCATTAAAATGCTCCTGTTTGCCAAAGGAATGTGAATTTTCTGTCTTTGCCAAAGCCTAATTTCTTGCATCATGTGTTTCGTGGCCAAAATATTCACCTCATTAGACTTTCATGACAGCCTGCACAGGCTCATCAGCCACATGGCTCAACATTTTTATTTTACACAACATTGTTTCCTGCCTCCTGATAGTGTGGGCTGGTCATGCTGGCTGTATGAAGAGAAAGTTATAAAACCCAAAGTGAGAAGCCTCTGTGTTTAGTAAGCCCATTTCACTGAGCAAACAGCCATTGTCTTATATAAATATGTAGGAAAATATCTTTGTATGAATTCGAAAGATTTGTGCAGAGTTCATAAAATATTACAAGTACATTTAAAATGATGCACAGGACATGAATGTACAGACATGTATAACATCTGTAATAAAACACTATTGACTAAATAAACACATTGTCTGGTATGGTGATAGATGATATATTCTTGATATATTGATTGATATATTCAGTTTAAACAAACTTAGGTTGACACGACTGTCTGATTCCATTCAGGCAAACAGCTCAGGGTCTATTTGTTGTGCTGTCTTCAAAACAAAATCCTCCAGCCTTTATTGCCAGATCACGCAGTGTTATATCATTAATGTGGCTCTGGAGAGTACAGCTAAAAAGTATATCTGTGTGTGTGTGTGTGTGTGTGTATGTGTGTGTGTGTGTGTGTGTGTGTGTGTGTGTGTGTGTGTGTGTGTGTGTGTGTGTGTGTGTGTGTGTGTGTGTGTGTGTGTGTTTTAAAGGGCTTGCCAGAGCAGAAAGGGCAACCCCCTCGCCCTCCTCAGGGGGCTGCGTGGGTGGACGGTGCTCAGCAGATGGATTGCTGCTTGCCACTGGTCAGTTCATAAACCTGAAACAGACAGAGGGCGTGAATGAATAAAACACATTATTTTCATAGATCTATGTCTTTCTTTTAATGTTTATCATAAAGGGACTGAATTTAAGATAGTTTTTTAATATTTTCTAGGGTTAGTGTAAGTACTGTCCTACATTCATCTGGCCAGTTTTGTGCCCTTTGTCTTTCTCTTTATCTGTCTTGTTTGTGTATCTGATAAAAATACATAAAAATAAAGTCAGTACATGTGAAAGAAGCCTCCGTACCTTTCTTTATTATTGATTGGAATAAAGAAATAATAACCAAATGTTAAACTGGGTTTGCAGTTGTGTAACTACATCATTTTGTGCTTTTCATTACTGTGTTCACGTGTCAGTGAGTGTTTGCAAATAACAACTTTACTGCGTCAATGTTTAGCATGTAGCTACTTACATCAATGAAGCTATTTCAAAACAAACTAAGACATCACATCTATTTTTCAAGGGGGCATCATGACTAGATTTTCAACTTTCAGTAAAAGTTCCTGCCTCTAACTGCCCATTCTGTACACTTAAAATGATTTAATGGTACAAAAAAATGAAATGTATTATTTTGTTGTCTTGGTGACATAAAACAGATGCATGATTGAGGCTTCAACGTCGTGCTGGATGCAGTCTGTTCTGTTTTTATTTTGGATGTAGTAGATGAAATATTAAAATGCATTGTTTTATCAGAGAAAAAAAACACATTTAACAGGAAATGCAGTCAAGCAACCAGAAGATAAAAAGTTAGCTAAAGCAGCTGTAATTTGTAATTCAAGGTCTTCTTTTGCAAACCCTGGTTAAGCTCAGGCCCTTAGTACACAATTAACTATTAATTGCGGCTACATTATTTACTTAATAAAAAATGTAGCACACATACAAAGAGTGAATCCAATGCATTCTCGTCCAAATCAACAATAATACATTTTCCCACAAATTTCTTCTCCTCATGCAAATAAAACACCATGGTTGCTCTGTCGCTTGTGTGCAAATTGCAATATGAACGTTACCAGCTTTCAGACATCTTGGACTAGACAGAAATCCAATGTTGCCACCTAGTGGTATCAATGTGATACTTTACTATGTTGTCCTCCCGTGGTGCACCGCGTCGTTTCTCCGCCTTGACCAATGGTGTTCTTTGTTTGGCAGTAACTGTCGTTTTATTGGATGACAGAAATTTAAAAGTACCGTTTGAAATGTGTCTAGTCTTTGGCTTCAGTGCGCCAGAGGAGCTTTGGACGGAGACACAGTGTTATTACAAGGTACAGAGGACGCTGAACTCAATAAATTAAACTTCTGAATTGTTTTTTTAAGGTTCAAGTAAAAAACGGATAGCTCTCAAGAGGAGAACGACGAGCGAACACCAGGTAAGCTAATGACGTCCCAAGCTAATTTTACAATTTTGTGTTTCCAAGTACTAACATGCTGTCATTTCACTAGCTTAATGCCAGTTATAAAACCTTCTGAAACAGACTACCTAGACTGGCCTTTATCCTCACAGGGGTGAAAGGCCCTCTTGTTTTAAAACATCGACATAGATTTGTTGTGCTCTGTGTGCTAATGTAAAATGTCTAACGGTATTTACAGACTACTTCAGCAGAGGAGAACATCTCTCTGCAAACATGGCTTCACACAACCACAGCGGGATCAAACGGGAGGAGAAGGGGAGAAATATCCAGGTCGTTGTCAGATGCAGGTACGGAGGGGGACCTGAGTGTAACCCGTGTTTATCTTCGCAGTTGTTGGGGCTTTTTAGTCACCAGTAAGTTAGCTTCTGTTAAAACTGAAAAGGGGCACATTTTAAATCCTTATTGTCCAGCCCTTAAAACGCTGGTTCACGTTGCTGAATTTGGTTGAGAACAAAGTGTTTGATTACAACAAGGTTAAAACGGGGACTATATTTCCTAGTAGAAAATGTAGAAGATTTAATGGCTTTAGTGTTAGCCCATGAGGTATACAGCAAATGTTAAGATGTTCACGATGGACTGAGACTGTACCTTGTGCAATGGCAGTGTGTCTTTCTGGCTCTTTGGCTACATGGGGGTATTTTTTTTATTTAAATCATTGATTGAATAATTATGTTAGATTTTCAGCCCTGTATAGGGTTTGGCTGTAGATGGAGGACATCACAATTAACTGAAATCAAATTTGGAACAGCTTTTTGATTAAATATCACGCTACTGCAGAGACTGTGGCTTATAAATCTTGTCCTAAAATCAAAGCCTTTTATTGTTGAACTTGTATTTGTCATTTATTTATTCATTTAATCTCTTTGTTACCATTCTGAAATATTTTCCCAATAAGTAAACAAATAATCCTATTGTAGATGATCTTGTAGCTTAGACCATGGATGAGGGAGCAAAAAAATTGAGAGCTAAGTCAGAATAGATCTGAGGAGTAACAAATACACTTTGTCCATGAATCAAACAAATATTGACAGGCTGGTGAAAATTGGCACAAATATAGATGTGAGGATGATGTTATCAGGAGCAGTTTTACAGTCTCTGCTGTTTTCAGACCTTTTAACACCATGGAGCGCAAGTCTTCCTACGGGGTCATCGACTGTGATCCAAACAGAAAGGAAGTACTCGTGAGGACAGGAGGAGTAAACGACAAATCAGCACGAAAGACTTACACGTTTGACATGGTGAGTGCAGACCATAAACTAAAAAAAAAAAATATCATCCCTCTTCACAGAAGTGCTGTTTTTGTGTACTGTCCTGAACACAGCAAACTACAGAGAAGCTTTCCACTGAGCAGGGAGTGAATGTAGCTCATTTTAGCATATTTGAGTATGTGCAAGTGAAAAATTACAATATTCATGCAAGTGTTGTAAGTAGTTTGGTCCTTGCTCCATCTACTCATCGTGTGTGATCTAGTGTGATTTTACGATATTGCCATCATAGAAAGATGTTCCAGTTTCCTAAACATGGATAACTTCTCTTTCCCTAACTGTGACAGTAAAGTCTATTCAACTAAAGACGGTGAACTAAACAAGAAATTTGAAGGCTTCATCTTGAAATGTTAAGAACACAGATACTTTTAATATTTTATGACATTATATTGATTGCACAACCAATTAATTATTCAATACAGCAAAAGAGGTTGCTTAACCATACTATTTCTCTAAAAGCTCATAATATGAGAGCATGAACTGTTTGTGCACATCTCCCATTCACCAGAGGCTGATGTTTATTTTCACTCTTTAAGATGGTGAGAGTGTGTCTCCAAGCTGGAGCCTGTACTGATAGACCTGCAACGAATCCTAAATACTTTAAATTGCAAACATTTGTGACCCATCAATTAGCTTGAGAAAATGTTTTGATTCTTTTCTGCTTTTCCTGTTGGACAACACATTTCCTCTACAGTGAGGTTATATTTAAACTCACTGTTACACTGGGTCCTGCTTAGCCTTGATGTCTTTCATGCTATCATTAAAATGTTGTATTTCTTCTGTAGGTTTTTGGTCCAGCAGCCAAGCAGATTGACGTGTACAGGAGTGTTGTTTGCCCAATTCTGGATGAGGTTATCATGGGATACAACTGCACTGTTTTTGCGTGAGTGCCTTTCAGTTGTCATAATGTTTTTACCTTCTCTAAAGAAGTTTTTGTTTCTGGTCCAGACCTGAATGACTCGGTAATACTGTGCTGTACTAACTTGTCCTTCCTCTGCTGTCTCACTCAGCTATGGTCAGACTGGAACAGGAAAAACCTTCACCATGGAGGGAGAGCGGAGTCCAAATGAGCAGTTCACCTGGGAGGAGGTGAATTTTCATTTTATCAAACGATTTCTTCAACAATTACTTTTATTATGTCTTCCTGCTTTAACTGTTTCTTTCATATGTGAATATTTCAGGACCCTCTGGCTGGCATCATCCCCAGAACGCTGCACCAGATCTTTGAGAAGCTTTCTGAGAATGGCACAGAGTTTTCAGTCAAAGTGTCTCTTCTGGAGATCTACAACGAGGAACTGTGTGACCTGCTCAGCCCCACTGAGGACGCCAGCGAGCGGCTTCAGCTCTTTGATGACCCACGAAACAAGGTAACTCTGTCTGAGCTGTCTCTGGAGAAATATCTGCTGCTCCAGGATTTGTCTTGTGAAATATCCTACAGGCCTTGGCTGCCTTGTGTAGTGTTTACCACGATCATTTATATGAGCATAATGACACAATCTCTTTACAATGTATGAAGGAAAATATCCTCCTGTCCAGCAAAAACAGGCTTCACTGGTTCCTAGTAAATGTCCTTTAAACTGGACAGTGATCCCTCAATGCACAGAACTTATCACATCACCAGTGAAGGAACATTTTGTGGGGACAGTCTTACTTCAAAGTTCAGGAGCAAATCAGATTTGGCTTCAGTGTAAACGGTTATACTGATCACTCTCTTTTTATCTTGCATGATGTGTCTGTTGTGGCAGAGAGGCGTGGTGGTGAAGGGTCTGGAGGAAGTGACAGTTCACAACAAAGATGAGGTTTATCAAATCCTGGAGAGAGGAGCAGCAAAGAGGAGGACCGCATCCACGCTCATGAATGCTTACTCCAGGTATCACAGACGCCACAGCACACGTCTGTTTTGTTTACAGCAGGAGTGGAGTCACAGGAGCAGGACAAGCAGCCAAGACTTGGTTGATTTGTTTCCCAGATATTGTTTGCCTGACACATTGTTTACGATTTTCATCTGTTTCTCATTGCAGTCGTTCCCACTCAGTGTTCTCAGTCACCATCCACATGAAGGAGATCACTCTGGATGGAGAGGAGTTGGTGAAGATTGGCAAACTCAATCTGGTAACTTTCCCACCGGCACATCATTGATAATGTTATTTCTTTATATCTGAAGGTTATTGAAAGAAACAAGTTATCCATTTATTTATGAATAGAAACTAAACTATAAATATATGAAACATCTGTTTTAAAAGTCTGATCTCTGCATTAACAAAGCAGAAAGTTGAATGTACATTGCAAAGCCAGAGGTTTGAAATGGTTGAAATTTTTGGACACCAGCTGATTGAGTGGACTTCCCTCCTTTCTTCAGGTGGATCTGGCTGGCAGTGAGAACATTGGGCGCTCTGGCGCGGTGGACAAGCGTGCTCGTGAGGCGGGAAACATCAACCAGTCTCTGCTGACACTGGGCAGAGTGATCACCGCTCTGGTTGAGAAGAGGCCTCATGTCCCATACAGGTAGATTGATTTATAACATCAAAGCTGCTAACGGTGTAGCAGCCTGGTGGTGTTTTGACCTGCAAAGTGAAAGTAATCTATTCATTGACCTGGTTTGTACAAAAAGGAAAACATATCTGTAGTGTCAATTATTCATTCAGTTTATATTTTTAGAGCTAACTCATAACAAATATTATCTCAAGACCCTAAATTTAACAAGTCTCTGCCAAAATCTTAGTGGTATTATTTACAAAGACTTTAAGATAGGATTATATCTTATCTCATCTTAAACCAGCATGAGCAGAGCATTTTCAGCATCTAAACGCATCAGTGACAGACAAAATCTTCCTTTCAACAGCAGAAACCTTTAGCAGGGACAGACTCGTGTTGACCAGCTTTCTGTTGGTGTGCATAGCTTGTCTGCCAAAAAGCACAGCTGACCAGAGGACTGTACAAGATTAAAAACAGTCACAAAAATAGTTTATGAAATAATTTAAAAAAGAATATATTAGAGACATTCGAAAGTAAAGACTTTAAATATACCCAAATAACAAGACTTATAGTTAACGATTATAACATACCTTTTTATGAAGTATAACAATTGATCAGACTTAATAGGGCATCTCTGTCTCAAAATTCAAAGATTTTCTTTTTCATTGAATTTTTTTTTTTTTAGCAAAATTATGTAGGCTAAGCAACAATAGCATAACCTAAGGGTTCCAAAACTTTTCAGCATGCACCCACCAACACAATAAATAGTGCTGTATGTAAGAATAAGCCTGAATGAACAAAACGATACAGAAGTTAGCTAAATAATAATGTAGCATTTCCTTGTGCATATATTGCTGCTTTCTGCACTTTGCATTCTGCTGCCACTGATACCATCGTTGTCCAATATTTGTCACCTCAAGGGGCCTTGTAGTAATAAATGCATATGAAAAATACATCCAACACTTTCTGTTTTGTTTATATTTTTACAAAAAAGGATGAAATGTGAAATTAAAATAGCTTTTTAAGACCTCCTATTCATGGTTTTTTAACCTCCGAGGGGGTCCTGATCTCCACTTGAGAACAACTGGCATAACTAATAGTATTATTCAGACATAATGCATAAAATAATATTGATGATTATTTGTTCTTTTTAAAAAACTTTTTATTTAATTTTCAATTGCCAACAAATAACAGAAACAAAACACATTTTTACATAAATCAACACAGTGTTACACTGTTAAACAAAAATGTGTTTCATATTGGTCTGATATCTTTTGTGTCATACAGAGAGTCAAAGCTGACCAGGATCCTGCAGGACTCGCTGGGAGGACGAACAAAAACCTCCATCATCGCCACAGTGTCGCCCTCCTCAAGCAACCTGGAGGTACGTTCTGATATCTTTGGAAGATAAGCTCCCTGTATTTGGACTTTCATCGAAGGTTCCTTAAATTGGATAGCTTGTTATAAATATAAATATCCTCTGCTGCAGTTCAAGCTCACAGTTGTGATGTTCTTTGTGTTGTTGCAGGAGACTATGAGCACTTTGGACTACGCCAGCAGAGCCAAGAACATCATGAACAAGCCTGAAGTCAACCAGAAACTCACCAAGAGGACGCTCATCAAGGTAGATGAGTTACGATGGACAGAAGCTTTAAAGTTTAGGTCAAACAAGAACTTCTGGATTTTGTTCTGCATGTCAGGGGAGGTCCAAAAAGTAAAAGCCTTGTTTCTGTCCACTCAGGAATACACAGAGGAGATAGAGCGCCTGAAACGTGATCTGGCTGCAACTCGAGAAAAGAATGGAGTTTACCTTTCTGCAGAGAACTACGAGTAGGTTGCATGAAAGACTGCAGAGTTTTGGACTTAGTTCTTACACTGTTATACCTGTTACATCACAATACCATGCAAAGGGAAAAAACTGGTCAAGTAGAGCAAAGCTGCAACTTATGTTTTTCATGCTCAAATACTCAGTCAATTTTCTCCAGTCATAACTTCAGACTTGGGGAAATGTGAAATGAAGCTAGTTGTTTCCATGAGTTGTGGGTCAATACTTTTAACTTCTATCTTCTTACGGCCAACTGAAAACTTTTGAATGTGTGCTTGAGCATTTGTGAGGATAAAATATTTAATTAATAACTGATCGATCAGTAGCACTGTTATTGATTGTTATTCCTGTGTTCAGGAGTATGATGAGTCAGATCACGGCTCATGAGGAGCACTCAACCGAGTACATCGATAAGATCGCCGCCATGGAGGAGGAGATAAAGAAGGTACGACAGCTTAACTTCTGTGAAGTTAACAGTTATCTAATTTTAGGTTCTTAGTCTGTTTTTTGGACAAAACATGACATGTGCTCCCCATTTTTCCAGCTTCCAAAAAGCCACCATCGGTTTAAATTAAATAAAGCCTCATTTTGATGTGAACAAAAATGCCAAAGAAAAATCAACAAAACGTTGTCTAAATAGGCAAGACAAGTTATTTATAAAGCATCAATCATACAAAGCGCAATTCAAAACAAAAAAAAAACAAAACCGCAACGTAATTTGCATCAAAAGTAACATGTTAAGAAATAAAACAAACATTAAAGAAAAGAACAGAAAATGACAACGAAATGAGGAAAGAGTACAAAAAGTATGACCCATGAACATTTTATTAAAGCTTGGTTTAAAATTATCATTTGAACATTTAGAATTGACTCAAAGAGATAATTAAAAAAACATTTAAGGCGAGTTTGTTTCTATGAGCAAGCAGTGCAAGTGGAGTTTCAGGTCTGTGCTGCAGAATAACAAAAATCTGTGAACTTTACCGTCGAAGAACAAAACTGAAACAAAGACAAATACTTCCCCAAACGCTTTACTCAATGGTTGCCTATAGACGTCGATCTGATTACAACCACTGACTGTGTCTAAGGAAGGAATCTATTATGTTAGTGGGGGGAGGTGGGTTCTGGTGGAGCTCATACACAAGCTCATACTCAAACTTAAAATATATTGAGGTGGTTTGGAGAGAAAGTGTCGCAGTTGTGAGAAAAGACAACAGGTAGGAGGATTAAAGGATGGCGGGCCTGAGACAATCATGATCTGAAAATGTATGTTTTTTTCTTTTTTTTGGATCAGAAACAAGAAGAGAGACATAGAAAAGGAGGGTCTACTGTGAATTATTGAACAGTTTCCTCCAATCTAACCAAAGAACAATCAACCTTACCTGTCCAAACTATTACATCAAGCGTTTTCCTGCACACCAGTCACACACCACACACTCACTCAGATCACAAGTCAAATGTCAAAGTCAGAGAGCACAGGCTGGTCTGAGGTTTGAACCAGTGAAGTCTGACTTCATCCAATCAGGGGGCGGCAAGCCTGTTCAAACTGACCAATCAGTAGCCACCACTGGGGAGGAGACAGCTGCACAGTACGAGAGGAACAACTAACAAAATGTGTAACCATACGTCACAACACAAGTTGAGGAGGTCTCATTTTGAAAGAGTATAACTCATCTCTGAGCTGACGCAGGCACCACGTGTGGCGTCACTAAGCTTAGTTTCACTGAGGTTATAGTTTCATTTATTAGATAACACCATCAAAAAAAACCCTGACGTTTTATAGTTGGTTTCTCTAGCAATTAAAACGATGAAAGAATAAAAGAAAGAATTAAATGTTGAATTGTCCTTAAACTGCTAAAACTCAGACATAATGAGTTTTGTAAAGTATCTAAAGTTTGATATTTTAAATCCCTTTCCTTCTCTGCTGAAACTTTTATTAGATTATCTCAAATCTGAAATGAAATGCCCAGAAAACTTTAAAAAAAGAAAGAATAATAAAATAAACTTCCCTCAACCTCTGTTGTAAAATTATTAAACAACCCAGAAGAGAACTGTTAATTTAAGTAAAAACAAAAACAGATGACAGCATTTTACGCTATTTATCATCTGTGTTTCTACCTCCACCTTCAGTGTTTGACCTCTCTGTCTCTGTGTCTTCAGATCACTGAGCTGTTTGTGGACAGCAAGACCAAACTGGAGCAGTGTACAATGGACCTGGAGGAGAAGCAGCAGAGGTAAATGATTTATCATCCAACATTTCTGCACATCTAAGAGGCCTGTCGGTGTGTCCTCTGTGAATTAAAGATATGTTTGAATTGAAGGTGTGGTGTGTAGAAATATGAGGCATCTAGCAGAATAGGTTAGGTTGAAATGAATGCTTTAATGCATTTGATGAAATAGTTAATGTAGAACGAGCCCTTTTAACACACACATTTTTTTCTATTTTAGTAAGTGGCAGTGTTAAAAAAAGGCAAAGGGGGAGAGAGTTGTGTTGTTGTGTGAGAAGAATTAGAACTGATAGATGTTTTTGATGGCAAAATCTAGACTAATGGAGGGTCGTACTTTTGAGACATCTCTGGAGCTGCTGGTCATTGACGGCCACTGTCTCTTTACTGATGGGAGAGCTGAGGAACAAAGTGTCTCGACTCTGACTTTAAATATATTTTCTCATTTTAACACGCTGTAGCTTCAATGTTAGGTGAACTTTAGCAGCTTTAGAAGATGTTCTCATTTCACTGCTTTGAATGCTGTTGTTTGTTCTCCAGCAATGCAAACTGTTACACAAGATCATTTGTTTACAGTGTGGCTTTGGGGAAAAAGTGAGATCAGAAGAAGGCCCTGATTTCACTTTTGTGATTATTTACTGATAATCAAAGAGGGTCTTTTACACTTAAGTTAAAAAGTTGTAGAAGTTAACCTAAAAGCTCCTTCAGCTCCTATCAGGAATTCACTACCAAGTTCCGTTTCGTGTGTGTGTGTGTGTGTGTGTGTGTGTGTGTGTGTGTGTGTGTGTGTGTGTGTGTGTGTGTGTGTGTGTGTGTGTGTGTGTGTGTGTGTGTGTGTGTGTGTGTGTGTGTGTTTTGACTTGGCCGAAACTGGATATACTGTCATTTCTAGAGACAAACATCTCTGAGAGAGCTTGAATTGAAAGAGAAACTTAAGCACATTTATTAACTTATGAAACTCTCACCGTTTTTGATTTCAGGCTGGAGGAGACGAGCCAGGACCTGCAGCAGACCAAAGAGAAGCTGAGTCAGGAGGAGTTTATCTGCTCAGAGCTCAGCTCAGTGCATGACACACTCTACAACACAGCGGGGCAGGTACAGATGAGCTTTATAGATGCTTCATGACAACACCTCACTGTTTACAGTCTATAAACTAGTTTGTAAAATTTAAAGTCCCTTAACAGTCAACCCAAAGTCAATTCATGATGGACTTCAGTGTGGTCATTAGAGACCACAGTTGTTGTTAACAGCACAAAAGTGCCATTTGCTGCAAAAACTAAAAACAGATGTTTAATATCCTATTTAGTAAGAAATGTCTTTTTGGACTTAATGAAAGCCACATTCACATGAAGTACTGAAAAATGATTGATTTCAAGATGTTAAAAGACAAAAATGACGCCTGAATTAATTGTAAAGAGTAAAATATCTGCAGATGGGGTAAAAGAAAAAGTTTGCTTGCTTAGTTTCCTCTATTTAGAAATGTATTTGTATTTTAAGAAACTTGGCAAACAAGTTTTTCAACAGCTTCCAAACTTTAATTGACTACCAGACAAAATATGCAAAACCAACAGTTCTTCATATTTACAGTCCAGAAAGACTTCATGTGTGACTGTAGTTACAGTTTGTCATAGCTGCTACGCCAGATTTAGTAGAACAGTTCTCTCTTTTACTGCCTGTGGTTATTGTGCAGCCTTTCTGTGTAACTCATGCACACATTTCCGCAGTTTATGATAAATGTTATTTCCACTTTATTTTGATGCTGGGTTTTCTTAACCATCTCCTTCTCTTTTCTTGATATTTGTTCCCTTTTTTGCTGGTGGTACTTTCTGCACTATTAAACTTTTCTCTTGTTTTTGTTAATGCACTGTGATTCAGAAATAGCTTCTGTTACTTCCCTTTTTCTCTGAAGTGAACCTCTGAAAACTTAAGCACTGAGATGCTTTAAAGTAGGACACTATTCCTGAGGTTAACTTGTTTCTCTCTTTTGTTTTTGTTTCTGCTTCTTCAGCTGCTGAGCACAGTGGATGCCAGCACCAGTGACGTGTCGGGCCTTCATGCCAAACTGGACAGGAAGAGAAAGGTCACACAAACACACTTTTCAACAGCATGTTCAAATTTTTTGTTTTTCTTTTCATTTTTTTTGAATTTTAGAATTTTGCGCATGCAACAAAAGAAGTCAGTGAGTTAACCTCAGAGCTTTATCTTGAATAACAAACACTCTCTGTTGGTGTGATGCAGGTGGAGCAGCACAACACTGAGGTCCAGCAGAGTTTTGCCCAGCGGTTGGAGGGAGCCTTGGGCACCATGCAGTGCTGCATTCAGCAGCAGGGAGTCAAACACAACGACATGTTGAGCAGCTACTCTCAGGCCATCGGTGAGAAGAGAAGCTTTCCCATTAGTCTTTTTCAGTGGTGGAAATGAGATGATGTTGTTCTCAGTGGATTTAATGGAGAAGAGTTATGAATATTACTGCAGTACTTTGAGGTCTGGATGAGCACCAGAGGAGGTCAGGAAGAATGAAATAGAACAAGAGATTTCTGACAAAACAGTGTTTATTTTTATCACAAATAACACAAAACCAACTTAAAATTCATCAAGTTAATGTCGGTGAAAAAGCATAAATAAAATCCTGAAATCAATCAATACTCTCAGTTTACTTTAAGTCTTACTTTGATTCTGGTGAGTCAAGTGTTGAGAATTTTATTCCTGTGTACCATAACATCCACCGCTGTGTTTCAGGATTTTAAGTTTGTTCATTTTAAAATGTAAAAACTGGAAACATAACAGCCAGTCTCTAATCTGAATCTGTTTCTTCCTCCGTCACAGATGGTCTGCTAGTGATGAACGAGGCAGCGCTGAAAGGAGCTCTGACCACTGTGGAGTCTTTTGTGGGTGGAGTTGGTCAGCTGGTGGCTGAGGGCGTGGCTCGCTGTCAGGAGAAAGTGCAGCATCAGGAGGCGATGTGCCTGAAAGATAAGGAGAGTCTGCTGCAGCTGCTGGTGAGGACAGAGCTAGAAAACAGTGACAGGACCCCTCCCCCCCTGTGTCGTCCATTCAATCATATCACCACTTTTCTCTGAAAATGTAGGAAGAGCATCGACAGGACATGGAGGAGGCCCTGGTGGTTCGGACTCTCATGGGTCTGTCGGCTGTCAAAGAGCTTCATGGCACACTGAGAGCCACAGTGGAGACACAACGAGCGCTGGCTGATAAGGTCAGTCCTTAACTGAGCTCCTTCTTCTTTTGTATAAACAGACCACATGTCACAAGTGATCACCTCACAGCCATCCTGCTCACTGTCTGTTCCTTCAGGTGGAGGCAATGAAGGAGGTTGGTGGGTTTTTCAGCAGCATGGTGCAGGAGCTGGCAGGGCTGCGGGAGGCTTCGGTGCAGGGTCTGAGTGCTCTGCAGACTCAACATGACACTCTGGAGGATGAAATCAGACAGGCACAGGAGAGACACCAGAAGGTAAGATCACATGAAGAATTGACGCTTCCAAAATCAGGAGTTCAAGATTATGCCATCACCCCACAAAGACACATTTTCCCTCTTTGTGTGTTTTGACCTCTGCCAACACAAAACTCCATGTTTGTGACCTTCTGTTGTTTTTTAGAAACAATAACGTAATAAAAAGCTCTCAACCAAAACTTTTTCCTCTTTATTATCAGTATTTTTTCTTTCATTCTTGTGTACATCAGGGTATGAAGCAGACCATCCAGTGCCTGCAGGACCAGCTCAACCTGCTGACCATGGAGGTTCAGAAAGACTACACCGACTTGCGCTCGTCCTCCAAAGCTCTGCAGAAACCTCTGCGGACCCTCCAGGAGACTATTAGCAGGTGCGTCACAGGCGACAGAAAACTCTTAGCTCTAAAACAAAGTGGTTGTTCCTTATACTACAAATCCTGAAGTCTTACACTTTGTTGTGTTTTTTTTTTCACACTGTCTCCATCCTGTGTGTAGTGGTTGCAGTAATGTGGAATGTCAGGCCTCCACCCAGGCAGACCTCCTGTCCTCCACCTCCTCCTCCCTGGCCTCTGCTCTGCGTCAGACCACTGAAGAGAGCCTGCAGACACTGGATGAGATGACAGGCTGCTGCTCTCACCTGCACAGCTCTGTGTCTGGTATTAAACTTGTGTCTTTTTATGTTGTAGTCTAGACTTTTGAAAATCTACAATCCAGTCAGTGAACTTTGTTTCTGATGCAGGTTTGGTCGATCGTGACCTCCAGTGGAGCTCCAGAACCAGGGAGCAAGCCGAGATTACAGCAGAGCAACACTTATCTCAGATGAGGACAATTTCTGCTGAAGCTCAAGCCGTGCGTCAGGTAGAAAAGCCTTCCAAGTTAAACTGAGAGTAATGAACATGTCGCCTCCTCAAAGCTGATGGAAAAGGTATCACTGAGTTAAATTCCTCTGGTTATAACTTATTCTTTGTTTTTTTTTAAACCTCCAGAGTGTCGACAATTGTTGCACCGAGCAGCTCCAGACAGCAGAGCAGCAGCTGTCCATTAAGCAGGAGGAGGTGAAGCAGGCTGTGGTGGCCATGCAGAACCAGACTACCCTGAACCAGACTACCCTGGAACAGCAGCAGGCTGAGCTGCAGGACCATGTGGAGACGAACCAAGAGCTGTTGACCAGCTTCCTGCGAAAAGAGCTGCAGCAAGACATTTCCACAGGTATGTGATTTAAACTGGGTATTTATGCAAGTACTAAATATTTTTGTGTATCAGCTTCCGACTTTTAATTTTTACATGCAAGTTATCACAAACTAATTTCTCTGTTGCCTTCAGGTGCAACCCCTCAGCGCCGGGAGTTTGTGTATCCCAGGCAGCTGGTCAAGTCACGGACCCGCAGTGAGCTGCTGGACATCCTGAGGATACAGCAAGAGGAGCTGCAGGCAGCTGTGGAGGAAGAGGAGGAGGAGGAGGAGGAGGAGGACAAGCACAGCCAAGTGGACCATGTATGCTAGCAACTTTTTTTCTTGTTATCAATGACATTTTCAGTGTTTGATGAAATAACTTTTTAGTAATCTGGTTGCATTGAACTAAATTCAGGGTTTCTATAAGTTTATATGAGTTTACTGCAAAGGCACAATAAAACTGTTGGTATAATTTCTGCTCCCTCTGTCTTTATATTTATTGCCACATTTGCACTTGTGTACTAAGAGATGTCTCACTTCACGCTGAAAGAGCGTGAAGTTATTCAATATTTGACATTCTCTGAGGTTTTATTACACTCTTGATAATATGTGCTCTGTCTTGCTGTTGTTTCTCTTTGTGTCAGCAGGACTCCCTGGAAGATGAGCTGAGTACTTGTAATGAAAGCGTGGCCACCGAGCCATCCTTTGTTGATGAAAACCTTGTTTTCAATGAAAGCAAACGAGTTCCCTTCTTCAAGGTAAATAACAGAATACATCAGAAGATGTGTGTGTGTGTGTGTGTGTGTGTTTTTAAATGTGGTCAGGGGTAGGCAAAAAATCCTTACAAAATTCTGAAGTTGGGTTGAAAAAGCCTTATATTCACTGGTGAGGGGTCTTAAATTTAAGATGTAATGGATTGTGACATGACAAAATGCTTCATCAGATGCTGTGGAGAAGGCGTTACATTAATTTAAATTTATTTACACTTGTCCGTGTGGATTTGCTTGTTCACATGGCACTGATGACAACTTTCCTATGGAAGACAAGAAAATTAAAACAACATAACTGAAGGAAATGTTTTTTTTTTTTTATTATTATTATTTAAAAGTGTGGGTTGGCAGGGGTACATGATGTGATGCAACGAGAAATAGAATAGAATAGAACAAGTACAGTGAAATTGAAGTCACAGCAGCAATCAGAGGCTAGATGCTGAAAGATTTGTAACTCAGAAAACTCAAACTTTGGATTTAAATATAGCACACCTGTCTATGTTCTGCCAATTAAATTTGGTCATGATTTTTCCCGTAAGGGTCCTAAAAAAGGTCTCAAAAAACCTAGAGTCAGATTTTCTGAAGTATACAGTATCCAGTAGAAGGATTTCTTTTATCTATCTTTTATATCAGCATCTGAAAATAACTAGTTACTCAATATTTTGATTGTCCCCTTGTGACTCAACTTTTTTTTTTACTGAGTTTTGATAACAATTAGCATTTTGATGTTTTCCTTTTTTCAGCAAAAAAAGGGTGGCAAGAAGGAGATGAAGACCCTCAGCAAGCAGAAATCTTCAGAAAACGAAACTCTATCAACGCCTCAGAAATCCAGACTGCCTCTCCGCTGTCAGAACTGAAACACTTTTAATAATTTATCATTTCATGTTTGTTATTTTACTCTCAAATCACCTTTTCCTCTTAGTGTATGGATGCTGTCTAATGAACTGTCACTTGTTTAGTTCTGTCTCTAAGTTTTCAAGTTGCTTCTAAAATTAAAGAGATTTATACTTGTTTTACACTTACTGTCTGTTATTGATCTTATTAAATACAAACTAGGCAGAAGGGGCTTTGTGCTGCGGACTTTTTCTGAGATAACAGGATTTATGTGTATTTTATCTGCATTCGTAATGTCCATCCCAAATGAGGACTTAAGTTTCCCTGAAACCAACGTGGTTTCAACATGACTAGTGACGGTAGTCACACTGAAGGTTTTTACAAGTGGCAGAGGAGCTTGATATTTATGTTAGTCATTTTTATTTATTTTTTTTGTTAATGGGGCATTTAAGTTTAAACGGGCTTCTTGAATACATCAAGAGAAACATTATAAGCTTTTTATCCAATACTTTGTTTTATTTATATTTGTCAATAGGTTGCTCCGGCTGAACCATTTATCTAACTACTTCTTTCCAGGGAAAAACTGTTTTTTATAAATAATAAGTTTTGTTTCTATGGATAACTTAATAACGATGAATATATTTTACGTATAATAAGTATTCCACCATGGATTATTTCAATTTCTGTATTAAGGACGTTCAAATTAACTTTGAACACTCGTTTTCATGAATGATTCTGTATAAGGTAAAGATCGTCGAAGTAACCCCTAAATCTAGTTAAATGAATGAACTTGTATGATATAAAGCAGGTGATGATGACGCTCGGGCTTCCATTGAGACAAATCCCAAAATCGCCCAAAATAATAATAATTATAATAAAATATATAAATAAATAAATAAAAAACCATCAGACCGCCTTAGCTTAGCTAAGACGAGGTACAAAAAAAATCTATCGGTTTCGGTGGTGTACTGACCGATTTCGGAAATGCCGGTAGTACACGCCAGAATACATAATTTAACACAAGTAACTATCATCACCACCCTACAAGTCCGATACACTAACGGAAATTTAGAGGAAATTTTCAGAAGTTAATTTTGTAGTAGCGTTTTTGTTTTATTTTTCTTGGCCGAGCACTGCGGTTGTCTTGCTAAGGAAACTGCTAGCCAGCTTGCTGTTGTTGATCAAGCCCACAAGTATTAATGCCTGAACATATTCAAACTTAATATTTTTTGCTAAGTCACTAAAATTATGGTATCTTCTCTGGAAAGTAGTTAAGAATAGAAAGTGGTGAAATTAAAGACATTTTTTGGATGTTATTATCGTTTAACCTTATTTTTTTTTATAATTTCAAATCAGGCATTAACAGGAACAGCCTCACATTTCCGGACCAACGCCTTTCACGGCTTAACGGGCTGTCAGTTGCTTTTGTCAGCGAAAAGGGAAGGGTGGGAACCCTGAAACACGCTGTGGCGAACCTAAAGTCGTCTGTTTTGTTGCTATGAATGTCCAAGTTCTTACAGATCTGACTTAATTCGCGGAGATGAGGAAACGAAGTGTCTTTGGCCTGCTGGTGGGGCTGCTTTTGGCGGTTCTGGACTTTTCTCTCGCTGAGGATATAATGGCGTACTTTAAAGTTGGCGGCGAACTCGAGTTGAAGCCTACATTCACAGGCCGCATCTCTAACATCTTATGGAAACTTAACGGAGATCTGGTCGCTGAATGGGTGGAAGACATTGTCTCATTGGATTACTACGGCAGATTTAAGGAGCGCACTACTCTGGACACAACAACTGGAGTTTTGATTTTGAAAAAACTGGATACATCTGATGAGGGGAAGTATACGGTCGAAATCAACAACAAGGTCCATCCTCAGCGCTTTACTGGCAAAGCCATTACAGTGGTGCCCAAGCCCGATGTATGGGTACAGCCCCTGAAGTGTAATGCTGATATGGACAGTTGTTCGCTGAAGTGTGAAAAAGAAAAGGCAGCCATCGAAGATGCTGGACCTATCGTCTATGAATGGAAAGAAGACAACGGTAAATGGCAGCAAAAGGGCATGAACATTACAATCTCAAAGACTGCCGACGCACATATTAAAACCTTCACCTGTAAGATGAAGAACCCGGTCAGCGAGGAGGAAAGTGATCCCAAGGAAAATGTTTTCTATAAAGAGCCAACCCCACCAGATGTTGGGCTGGCTGTGGGTATCACCATTCCTGTTGTCGCAGCCTTTATATTGGGTATTTCGGGGTTTGTTTTCAGGAAGAAGATCCTCGCATGTTTGCCTAAAAGACAAAATGGGGAGGCTACTAGAACTGTCAATGGAAACACCCTTAGCTCTCCACCTGATGGAGATGTGAATGTACCACTCAAGGAGAACTCAGACTTGACGACGGAGGCCCGAGAAAGTGCCTGAACATGGAGCTCTTATCTTCTGGACACAGCACCGGATCTGCTCTCTGCTGTATTGTCCCCTGACTTAAACTGCCCCAAATACATGTTTGGAAAAACTTGCCTTACGGTGGAGTTATGTGCACCTTTGACTGTTACTTAAGCAGAAGAGTGTATGAGTAATTGCACTTAGTTTTTTTTTATTTTTATTTTTTTTAAATTATTTTTTAAAAACAGCCTCTTGTACATACCGCCATGAGTATAAGAGCTGGTTGACATGGGCTTAATTTTAAATGTGAGCCATGGAAGGATGCATGCATGTTGAGCACATCAGACAGCAAAAAAAACAAAAAACAAACCCTCAAACTGTTTGTTCAGCTTCATGTCAGACTTTAAACTTGCAACATTGTACTATTTAGTTTGTTTTAATAAAAATGCATACAGATGTGGAACATTAACATGTTCCACATTTACTCTACTTAGCTATGATAAAATCTGGTTCAACTTTTATTGTTGTTTATTGCGTTTGAACTGGGTGGAAGATTAGGCTGAATCCTGCATTGAAGAACTGATTGTCAGGTGTCACATAATTGGGCCATTTTTTGTACCTACTGAACAGAAAAGGTCTGGATAAATATTCACAACTAATGTCAACATCTGCATATCATTTTCTTATGCACAGTATTTGATATGAATTTCAGTTTTACTAATACTTGTAACTTTTATTATACATTCAGCTTGCTCATTTAAAGTCACTGGAACAGCAATTTATTGTTTATATGGGAATGTGTGTGTATGCGTGCGTGCGATTGCGTTTTTGTGTGTGTGTGTGTGTGTGTGTGTGTGTGTGTGTGAGAGAGAAATTTATCCTGTTCCTTATAGAATGAATTCAGATATCTCCTAGTCCCATAGCTGAGTTTTCCTATGGTTTTTCAATATTTCTTTTAAAAATGTGTGAATTGTAGTCTAATGTCGATGCTAAAAAATAATAAACTCAACAAAGAGGAGGCAAATTTAAACACAAATGATAACAAGAATTTTTCCATTGCTTCATATTTTGGCCTGATCATCATAACCATTAAAAACTGCTTCTCAATTAGCTTTGCTGGTTAAATAAAAGCTAAATGAAATGAAATAAAGGTGGTCTGATGGCAATTGTCTGTCCTGTTAATCTTTGCGAATGTGCCATTTCTAGGGATGCACGATATTGGATTTTCTGATATGTGGATATATCGAAACCCCTTTTGGCCGATACCGATTCCGATAATCACAAGTTCGTTTGTTTTTTTCACTGTAAAGAAAGCTAAGTCTATCCTGTACTGGAATTTATATGTTACTCTTATTGTGACGGTCTTATTTGTTTAAGAAACACACATAAAACAAGACAAAAAACATTTGATTTTACCATAAATAAGAAATGTATTATTTTTTCAAACTCAAGACATTCAGAATTGAAATACAGAAAAATAATTTCTTTAGATCACATGAACTTTAAATGTACAATGCATTTTTAAACACAACCAAGTTGCATTTGATTATTTTAGAGCTACTGTAACAACCTGATGACAGACACAGAGCTCTGCAGTGCAAATAAATGAAGTGCTACATTTTATTTAAGGAGCTTATTTTTCAGATGGAAAATAATAATAATCCTGACTGAAGAGCACCCTATCGGCTGTGCTTATCGGCAGAAATTTTCATACCTGCAAGATACCGATAAACGTGTTTTTAAGCTTTTATCAGCCGATACTGATATTGTGCCGATAATATCGTGCATCCCTAGTCATTTCAATCCTGACTTGGCTGGTATTTGTTTTCTACTTGTCTGTTTGCAAGATGCCAAATTTCACCTGTAAAACAAAAAAGTTTTCTTTTTGCAACAGCAACACCTCTGTCTTCTTTTCAGCAATGTGACCTTGGCCCAACAATTAACCCAGAAGAGTTTAAGAAAAATATTTTTGAAGTAAGTCAGGAGTAGTCCTTGGGCTGCAGTGTGTCCAGAGAGGTGGCATGGAGCAGCAGGTTTTTGCAGATTTAGGACCACACTTCTGGGAGAGCAATAGTGGGACTTCTTGTTTGTTGCAGCGGCACCTCGTGCTGACTCAATCAATAAACACTAACAACACATAATTTCCTGCTTAGGAGATTTGTATTCACAATTGTGATACAAAATAAAACAGCTAAGAGAAGGTAAGGAGATTCCACAACAGATATACTATCTTGAGCAACACATTCATTTATTAAAGAGTATTACACATTAATGTACCACATTGCAACAATTCAGTAACTGTTCCTTATTAAAAGAATAGGATTAAATAACAGTATTATTGATTTAATACACCTTAACCATGTTGATATGGTAAGTTATCAAATAAGCTTGCAAGATATGTTGACGACAATATCTGGTTTGGGTCATGCTCCAGTCATTTTAATGGGCTTCAATAGTAAATGTCACTGTCAAAAACACATTTAATTTCACGGAAGTGTTTCTCGCCAGTATGATAAAAAAAAAGCCAATAAATAAATTAGCATTCGATTTCCGACAAAAGTCTTTTCCTGGAGGCCTTGAAGAATTGAGCTCAGCTAATTCACTTGTAGCTACATGCTACATGTGAATTTGTCATAGTCGCCATTTTTTACATATCAACAACATGACGCAAGCCGAACCCGGAAGTGAGTGCTGCTCACTCTTGTGCAGCTTTTCTGTCTCTGGTGGCGATGATAAACCAGGGAACAGTTTGTCCGCCCCACCTGGGATGGATTTAGAAGAGGCTCTTCAAGTTGTCGGGGAGTTTGGACCCTATCAGAAGCGTGCAGTTGCTGTCCTTCTTCTCACACAGGTATATTTTGAATGAATATGTGTTTTCTCTGAATGCTACAGCCCTGGTGATGTTGTTGCTGTCAGCAGTAACGTGACTAGCATGACGTGGCTATGCTAGAGTTGCTCTAAAAATCCGACTGCGGAGGCACCAATTGAACGAAGCTGTGATATTTAGTCAAAAATGTCTCCACAGCTAGGTCAGAGTTTAGCATCAATGTGTGAGAGCAGCAAGTGAGCTAATCTGGGTCTGAAACCTCAGCATTGTATGAGAATGCTTAAGGAACAAATGCTCCTCAGCCTGTCAGCCTGCTGGATTGCAAATGAGGAAGGCTCCAGCTTTTGATATATGAACTTTGACGGCAAACAGTATCGATGTAACTCAAATGTTTTTAGTAAACTATAGTTTACGTTAAACCATAGTTTACTGTAATGTGAAGAGGGCTATAGCTCTCTTCACATCAAATACGATCCTTTGTTTTTCACACCGTGTTGTTTTGACACCTGTAGGCTCTCTGCTAGTTTGTTTTACTCATTGTACAACTTGTACAGCATTCGAAGATAACCCGACCATGCAAACACCCTCACCCCATGGCCCCTTGTAATGACAGGTCTTTGTAAACAACAGCATGTATTTCAGATATCTGTCAAACTGAAAATGGCTCTTGTTAAGATGTTAACCAAATTTATAATGTTGTCAATTTTGTGAGAGCTTATGTTGACTGCCTGTCTTAATGGTTACTCATTGGTCTAAGTTTGAGTTCTTATGGAAGGAATCACATAATGCAATTTTAATCTAATCTAGATTTGCAGGGTCATATGAATTCATATCTTAGTGTTCATGTTTTTTTATTTTTTTAACTTAATGGTAGTTGTATTGGTGGTGATGGTTAATGCCATTCTTGTTGAACTGTCAATGAACTGTTAATTATGTGATTTAGTTGTATATGGCCTGTCAGTCCATGCTGATTGTCTTGATCGGATCTACACCGCCATACCGGATTGAGCAGCAGGACGAGGCCCCCTCCACTCAGCAGGAGCTCATCCAGCGCATCACTTTCACAGAGGACACTGACTCTATAGTGACAGAGGTGAGGGAGTAAAGGTTCAAATGCATGTGAGATTGCCATTAAAACAAGAGTCACAAGTAAAGCTGAAGTGGTTTCCTCTGTGTGTGCTCCCCAGTGGTTTCTCATCAAGCAGCATGCCTATAAGGTCAGTCTAGCTGGATCGCTGTTCTTTGTCGGGCTACTGGTGGGAAATGTCTTCTTTGGGCCTCTCTCAGACAAGATTGGAAGAAGACCTGTCTACTTGACAGGTGAGAGGAGCTACGGACAATTGTTTGGTTTTTTTTTTTTCCAACATCATATTTATTGTTTTAACAAGCTTAATACAAACACATCAATGCACATAACAAAACTGTCTGCATAAAAACTGAACATCACTCAGGTACACAAACAAGGGTCTTAAAGCATAATAATAATGATTTTTGTGTGTAAAAACAAACAAGCAAAGAAAAAAAAAATATAAAAAAAAAAAATAATAATACAAAAAATATTTAAATAAATAAATAAATTATAATAAAAAAAATCTCTATATATACATACAAACACATACACATACACATACATACATATACACATACATACATATACATACATATAGATAGATGTTTTTTTTTTTTTTGCAAGAACATGAAAAATCCGGTTTAGAGATTTAAAACTCAAGTTAAAGATTTCCTGAGAAAGCAGTTGAGATTCACAGTCTGAGTTTGCAGTGGCAAATTTCTTTAGTGGGAAATTATGGCGCCGTGGACAGTCGCCCCGGTGTGTTGGTGTGCATTGTTTTGTCTGTTTTTGTGCATAAACTGGGTTTATGTCAAGATACACAGATCTCTTTTTTAAGTAGTTGCTCAGTTGCTTTTCACGTTATTTCCTTGTTAACTGTTTGCACCAATACACCAAGTCAACTTCCCTGTATGTGAAATGTACTTGACAATGAAACCTGATTCTGATTCTGATTAGGTAGCCAATTAAAACGGTGCAGACTGGGGTTTTTCTTCCAACCCTGAACACACATACAGGGCACGACCTGAAAAGAGCTAAAAACAGAGAGTAGACTTGAGAAGAACAAAAGCTTCAACTCTATAACCTTTATACCAAAAACATAGTTTAATAATTGCAATATAAAATCTGTTAACCTCACGAAAACAAACAAACAAAAAAAAGATTGATTGCATCCTTGCCGTTTATACTGCACCTATTTGTGTATGAAAAGCATTAGAGCAGAGTTTCCTCTTCCTTCCCCTTACTTCCAAAACGAATGTACATAACTTCTATAAGTGCCAGAGTAAGGAGGCCTTTGTCCTCAGAGGTTGCTAAAATCAACAAGAAAGGAACTTTTTCAGTATCATTGTAATAACTTACTTTATTCAGTACCATTGCAGTTCAAACAAGCAAGTGGGAGGAACCTTTCAACCTTGGTTGAATGTGATTCAGAGGAGTTTTATGCTGGGAGGTTAACATGTTCAGACACAAACAGGGGAAACAAAGAGGGACAGGACAGGAGAGAGCTTGTTTATCTCTGTATCAGATTCAGCTGTGGTTCTTTGACATTATGTATGAAAAAAAAATGAGGAAACGTTGGTTCATTCCTTAGAGCTGCAGTATAAATTGACAGAGACTATCTATGATTTTTGGAGGAAAATAATAATTACATATTTCTATGGTTAGATGAAAATAGCAGCTTTTTATGTAGAAGCCAAAATCAGAGGATATGTTGTGTTAGCTGCTTTGAGTTTTGATGTTGTCTTCTTGCCTGTCTTAGGGCTTTAAATATTTCCATTATTTTTATCTATATTTTGTGCTTTCTGTTCAATCTCTCCATGAATCTTCACACTGCATGCAGTGCAGACAAATCAACAAGCATAAAAATGCAAACCAAACCTGTAAAACTGTTGAGAGTTGAATCTCAGCTGCAGGTGTTAGACCATCTCAGTGTACTGCATCATCGCAGGTAACTCTAAAGGATGGGCTGATCAGGCTGAGTTGTCAAGTCACATTCATTAAAGCTGTTAACATTCTTTAAATTTAATGACAAACTGTTTTTCTGCACTAACCGGTGCTGTCACTCTGTCACAATCAACTTCCAAGAAGTTGGCTCGTTGAGTTGTTGTGAAGCTGATTCTGAGAAATTCACCAATAGATAAAATAACTCTTCTGGTCAAAATCAGTAATTTTCCTGATCTTTCCTTCTTGTCTGTCTCCCCAAGGTCTTTTTCTGGAGGTGGTTTTTGGTTATGTGACTGCCTTTGCACCCAGCTATGAGGTTTTTGCTGGGTCCCGTCTTCTTGTGGGGCTGATGAACGGCGGCATCGGCCTGGTCTGCTTTGTTCTCACTCAGGAGTATGTGGGTAAATCCTACTGGGCCATGACAGGTAAAAACACAAACATATTCATCAGTGTCACCTTGTTGTGGCTGCTTGATTTCAGCTTTAAAAAAAGGCCAGAGTTTCAACTGTGGCAGGTTATGGATTTTTTTTTGTCTTTTTCACAAAAATCAAAATGATCATTGTTTTTGTTCACAGGACAAACTTTGCTGTTCTGTTGGATTGATTTTCTGTTTTTCCTCAGGCACATTGGCCAGCATGGCCTTTGCCATCGGTATTGCCTTGTTTGGAGCCCTGGGATACTTCATCCAGCCGTGGAGAAGCCTGGCCACAGCTGCAAACTCATTGGGTGTCCTGTTCTTCTTGCTGTCTTAGTGAGTAGAAACCTCAAATTTACGGGTTGATACCAAAACATGAATTAGGACATAATGGTAACTTTCAGATACATCCTTTTTTCAAAGTGATTCCTTTAAAACGTCTGGTACTGGATCAGTAAACAGTTAATGCCATGTTTCCACTTATGTATACAAGTGGTGTCTATAGATCTGTAATGAACAGATGACACTTCTGATCTTTTTAATCCGGCTAGCTCACTTGTTGATTGACAGTGGTCTTTGAATCAAGGGAAGTTTGCAAGTTAGCAGCCTGTTATCTAAGCTAACACACTGTCATGGTTTTAATAAAATCTGCCTGAAATTATTTTTTTAAACATATTTGAGGAAGCAGACTTAAGACAGAAACATGATGGAGGGAAGGAATTTTGCAGTCACATGGGGACTCAGAGATTTGAATGGACTTCCAGTTGCCTCACCTCTGTTGCCTCACATAGGTGGATGTGAGATGTAGCACTGCAGCAGCATTGACTCACTGATAACACTGACATCGTTCAAAGCAGCTGTGTTACATGTTGTTTAAACTCAGTGTAAAGAGAAGCATACATGGTGCACCCTGTAATCTCTTCTTTTGGTTTCTCCAGCAATCTCCCAGAGTCTCCTCGTTGGCTGTACTGTCAGGGCCAGACCCAGCAAGCAGAAGAGGTAAATATTTGTAGCATCAGGATTGATTACTCTTTATAGAAATACTCCACTTTGTTTCATGTCAACGTTTCCACCAGATTGGTTTGAATTGATTTCTAGTTACAGATTATGTATACAAATGTAGCACCCAGGGTTGGGATCAGAGTGTTCTGGTTTTAATTTCATAGCATAAGTAGCATCATCTGCTCGAGTGTCAGCTGGCTCTGACTACACAGATAATCAGTTCTTTGGGGGGAGGGGGGCACCATCAGTGATGATGAAATCACATTGTCTACAAGAATTGTCCACTGCATGACAGTTCAGAAGCAGATAATTGCAGATAAGTGCGAGCTAAAGGTCCCATCTGAGATGTTGTTTCTACCCATGGAGTTAATACATTTATGGAAGTCTTGTCTAAGAGTCCATTATTGCTAATTACTGGCTATACAAGCAGCCCGCAACATTTTGCTGCCCCTCTCAGAGGCTACTGATGTTAGATAACATTTGATTGAATCCAAGTTTGCATTGCATTTTGTATTAACGTGACTACTCTTGCTGCATTAGTGTCTGTGATAAACTAAAGTCTAGAGGATGATGATGTAATATGGCTGTTAAACACAAATGCATGACAAATACAGATTAATTCCATTTGCTTCAACATTTCAAACTCAAAACAACAATGAAGGGACTGGTATGCCTCTTGTCCTAAGTGTAAAGAGAAACATCAGATACATCTGCCTGTTACATCTGTGTGATAAAGTTGTAGCTCTGTGTGAATTAACTCCTGTGTCAACAATGAACAGCAGCGCAAACATATCCAGTCACTGTCTCATCTTTTAGGTTCTGCGCTACATGGCACAACAAAATGGAAACGCTGCCCCAAACCTGATGTTACAACGTGTCGTCACTTCTAAAGTTGGTGTCCCCGACAATAAGGGCACCGGCGTTATGCAGCTGGTCATTCATCCTGTCCTCCGCATTAGGACCATGGTGCTCATGTATGTCTGGTGAGTTCACTGTGATAGAGGAACAAATTTGTTTGCAGCCACAGCCTGAAGCTTCTGAAAGGGGCAAGAGGAAACGCATTTGGTTGATTGACTTCAATGGTAGGCGGCAGCAAACTCAGACTTCAAACTTCAACTACAGGACTTCTGCAGTTGAATGACTATTTCTGTCAGGTTTCATATGCCGTCACTGATGGTACTGCTGCTAATTCAGTGCTGCTACTGAGAAAAAGTGAACTGGAGTTTTCTGAGTTGGGCGTCTTACAGCTGCAGCATTTGTCACTAACGTTCATGTTTAACACAGGACTTGGGTGAGCTCACAAGTTTCTTGACATTTTGCCGGGCACTCAAAACTGATAAGAAGAGGAGGAAATTCACTTGAAGTGGTTAGCAGCCACTAATCACACCAACAACTGTAAATGATTGGCCCCTGCTAACCGCTGCAGCTGTGGGTCTTATTCACAAAGAGGAATGTACCGATGATATCCATGAGCTAAAAAACCCATAAAACTCTGCAGCTCTTTGCAGTTGACTCAAGTATTTTTAGAACAAGCTTGATAGGGGAACTCCTAACCATCTGTGGGCCACTGCATGACAGATGTGTGAAAACATCCGCACATTACGCCCATCTCACTTCCTGGAGTGAGTCAGTACAGAGCGGCTCATTCAGATAAAGGAAAATAATTATAGTACTCCTACGTCAAAGGTCAAAGATTAAAGGTGACTTTATTGTTCCTACGGGGTAATTTGTTTGCAGCTAGAGACAGACAAACGCATAAACAAGACAAATAAAGACGTCTAATACTCCTCCACATCAAGTACATTTAACATGAAACATGAAGCCCAGCAGAGATTCTCCAGCAATGTGATAAGAAACAACAAGAAGATAAAAAAGATAATAGAAAAAAATGATAAAGTGCAGTGCAAATAATGTGCAGTGCATGGACAAGCAAGATTAAAGGCAATTTAAGTGACCACTAGCAGCAGGTAGGAATGAAACTCGATGCCTTTTAGTCTTCACCACAGGTAGTCTGTTCTGTTTGCCTGAGAGCAGAGCAGAAGACTAATTTAATGTAAAGGGGATGATCTGAGCTCTGCAGGATAGAAGTCGGCTTTCTGACCATCTGCCTGCTAGAGGTTGCTCAGCTGGACTTGGCTCCTCCCCGCATTCTTGCTCGCCACTGTAACCAGACTACCAAGTCTGTTTTTATGGACTAGGGCCATATCACCATACCAGGTAATAATACAAAACTTAGAACCTCTTCAACAGAACTTTAATAAAGGAGGGTCATCGTCTCAGAGGACACATGTGTAAAGGGACAGCTCTTCAGTGTGGGGGTTGAGTCTCACACAGCTCCATCTTTAACCCCTGATATGTTTTATTTTTCTTTTCCTGCTTGATTGATATGAACATTAGAGTATCTGATTTTGGTTTGGTTTGTCCCACACTTCAGTCACCTTTTTCCATTGAGTACAGGGCTTACTGTAAACAAACTCCTCTGCAGGGCGAACAGCAAGATATGTGCAGATAAAAATCCAAGTGAAAATCGCAGAACAGTTATGTGAGCTACAGAATCATGCTTTTACTAAATCATAGAATATACCAACACTGCAAACGGCTGAACCATCACTCTAACCCTCTACTTGAGCTTTGTTCATAGTCAAATCCTCCTACGTGCTCCTAATGCCTGTGTTTTTATGTGTACTTTGCAGGTATGCCTGCAGTCTGGTTTACTATGGTCTGACCCTGGGAGCCAGTGAGACGTCTGGCAGCCGGTATGTGAACGTAGCAATGTACGGCCTAGTGGAGCTACCCGCCTACCCCCTCTGTATATACTTCATCAACAAACACTGGTGAGACAGACAACAAAATGAAACCAGGAGAGACAGGTCACAGGGTTTAATTCTTCTTGTTCTCCCTGCAGGCAAACTGAGGCCACAGCTCTCCTCTTAAAACGTCACTTGTCCTATATGGAAGTAAAGAAATGTGTAATTTTTCATCAAAAGCAGTGGTTTCTCATGTACTGCTGGAACTCTCAAAGCACTTTGTTTTCACCTAAATAAAGCGTGGTCGTTCTGCTTACAGGGCGTGAGGCTAAGCTTCTTCTCTCCTCTGGTTGAAACGGTTGCTGGATGGGTGCAGGCTTTAAATTCAGAGAGTGAATTTGTTCAGGTGGTTGGTGGGTGGATGATTTTGACAGATTTAGATGATGTTGGATTAACAGAGGTGTCCTCACACACCTGTGTGTTTCATCTCTGTGTCTGGAATGGTTGTCGATGTATGTAATTATAAGCCGACCTCGGTAGACTTAGTGTTTATTAATCATTATTTTCTGAGGCTCTTTTCCTTGTTGTTCAGATAATTTCTTGTAGCTGGGGTTTGTTCCTCTCATTTTTGTCCACTCTTGCCTTTTTCTCTGACTGACAGACACTATATTTAATTTGTGTGTTGTGTCACAGGGCTGGGAGGAGGAAAAGCATGGCTAGTTTCCTGTGTCTGGCTGGCTCCGCCTGCCTCTGCACCATGCTCATCCCTGAAAGCACAGGTGAGACACTGAGACACGTCATGATGAATACTTCTGTTACCAATGTGATTGGGCTGAAATTACAGGGGTAAAACTTTCCTGTGAGTTAAACTGGATTTCCTGTTTGGCTTTCTTTCTTATACCCCTTACACCTTTTATGTTAAAGCACGACAGTGAGAATATGTGTCACTAATGATTCAACAGTATCAGGTCATGATTGTGCAATCTGGACTCTTACCTGCATGGATTATACAATTGGATTTATTTCTGTTTTTTCTTTTCTTTTTTTTCATAAATTTAAACTTCTAATTTAACATGTTGACTTCTGAGAAAAACACTCACCATTGTGCCAAGAGTGAACCAAATCTACAGGTGTTCTCTGACTCTAGACAAGAAAGTCACCATCAGGGCTGGAAACGTGAAATCTGCATATGAATAAACAACAAAAACAGGTTGCTTAAATGTTAAAAAGAAGCCAGATCATTATGTGAATACTACTACTTGAGCAGTTTTCATGGTCTCCTCTGAAAGGAAGAGTGACATGTTCAATCCCACAAAAATCCTGAATAAACAGAATGTTGAAAATCAAATACAAAAAGGAGGATTTCTTCATTGTGTTACTTTTGTTAGAGCTTTTAGAAAATAATTATCCTCAGACATCCAGGGCTGATGACGTGATCAGCATCCAGCCAAATATTCACTCCTTGGGGGTTGGGATGGAGTCAGTACAACAGTGTCAAAGGAAAGATGTTGGCTTTATTTGTGTTTGTCAGGACTGAGTGTGACGTTATTGGCTCTGATGGGAAAGCTGATGGTCAGCGCGGCGTTTAACATCGCCTACGTCTACACCTCTGAACTCTACCCAACGGTTATCAGGTGAGGCAACCATAAATGAGTGTTTTAAAAGTGTGCTTTGAGTTTAGGTGTTAAGATATTTCCAGGTCTTTTCTTAGTGTTTTTAATTTTCTTTGGTGTGTGTTGTAGAAATGCAGGTCTGGGAGTGTGCTCCATGTCTTGCAGAGTTGGGGGGATTATTGCACCATTCGTTCCCTCCATGGTAAGAGCCTTTTGATTTGTAGTCTAACATCAGCTCACACTCTCTCTTTGTCTCAGTTTGATCTGATATGAAGTTTAGGAGTCATCTTTAGTAACATGTGCTTTTAATTAACTTAAAGTGGGCTCCAGGAAAAATACAGAATGACTCAGAAATTTTCCAAAAAACAAAAAAACAGCAGAATGTGAGCACTCAAGGTTAGTTTTCACAGCTGAGCAGGAACTGAGCAGACAGAACGAATGGTGTTGTCTTTCCTAATAAAAATGACAAATATTGGTCACTTCTTTGCAAATGTCTCATTATAAAAAAAGCAGTTTATAGTAGGAGCATGATAGTTTATATAGCTCAAAGCCACGCCTCGACTGCCTCATTCAGAAACAACAGAGTAGCAGAGTAGTAGATCCTGTTTTTAGAAAAAAACCCAGTGTTTCATAAAGTTAAAGGAAATGTGTTGCTCAAAAAAATCCCTGCATTATCAAATAAAGTCAGCAGCGGCCAAGGCCATTTGACTGGGGAGAGCAGGGGAGTTTTATTACACAAGACCTTGTTATCACAGGGAAAAGACAAAGAGTGCTATTTCTCCAACCCCTGTTCCTCCTGTTCAGCTGGAGTGTAGAGTCTTATTCTCTCAAAAAACTTCTGATATTTTTAAGATTAATCCAGGAGAGTCAGGTCCCGATGTCATAGGGTGAAGTTTGAGTTTCTGTGTTCAAGCATTTGATCCAATGTCAAACAATAATCTGACAGACTTCGCTCTTTTTTTTTTGCTTTTTTTTTGCTTATTGATGAATACGGAGAAAGAGTATCACCTGAAATAAATGCTTAACAAAGTGTGTCTGTGTGTGTCTGTGTGTGTCACACAGAGGGCTCTTCACACTTCCATGCCCTTCACTGTGTTCTGTCTGAGTGGGCTGTCAGCAGGCTGCCTCGGCCTTCTGCTGCCTGAAACCCTGGACAAGCCTTCAGCGGAGACACTAGAGGAGCTCAGTTACCCCACATACAGCCGAGTGTTGGAGAGCAAGGTGACAAACACTGTTGTGATACAGGGGAGTAAGTCAATTACAGCAGCTTGTCTGATCTCACTCTGATCATGTCGTACCTTTTTTGTTCACAGGCTCTTTTGCGCGAGGATGATTGATCAAACCACAAAGAAAGACAACTCATTCCTACTGAAACTGCTGCCTCAAACTGGTGTACTGTGCCTTTAATTAGGCAGATGATCTAATCACCATCACTTTTTATGTCTGTTACTTTGACATTTCCAAGGCTTTGACAGGGACCAACGCTCTTTCTGCAAATACAGGACAGAGCATGTTTAAAGTGACTGTACCTGTTGTATTTAGTTTCATTGAGAAGAAAAACAGTCGACTGCTGCCTTTATTCAATTATCTGAACATGGTGCTTGTGCCTTGTGTGGAAATAGAAAAAGGAGACAGAGCACAGATACAACAGGACAGATTTATGCCTGACATTCCAGAAAAGCTGTAAAGCCTAATCATTTAGTTTGCTGCTGGCCAAAGTGCTTTGAAATAGTATGACTACTCCAGAGCATCACAGACTGACTTTTATAACACAATGTAAAGGTGGCATGTCCATGACAAGTCCCTAAGAGCAATGAGGCATTAAGAACAATGGATACTGAATAAATGTTCACCATAGTTAATATTGTGTAATTATGTATGAGGCTGCCTCTTGATTCAATCAGCAGCAGTTAAGCAGCAGGCACTGTTTGATGAAAATTTAGCTGAGTGTAAACTTAACTGAACAAGTTACAAAACTACCCATCAGTATTTAAGGATCACATTTCATTGTGGTTGTTTTCATAAAGGTGCCAAACTGTCTATGAATTTTGCCTTCTCTCCCAGACACCCGGACCTGTTAATGAAACTAGTAATAACGGTTACAAAGCAGTTTCACTGCAGAGCTCAGGGTTTGTCTGATCTGCGGGGAACCTTGGTCTATAAGAGAAAGCTGGTATCAGGTGTATTCACTCACACTTTCTTTTTCAGTTTGATGCATGGACTGCTCCAGAACTAAAAGGGCAAAGTTCACTTTTTCTCATGAGTTTATTGAAAGCTAAAAGAGAAAGTCTTTTTTGTTGTTGTCGTTCCTCACTATGGGATTTTAATCACAGACACACAATTTCCAGGAAGTGCTAGGTTGAGACTTAAGATGTTTACACAAAGCAAAAAAAAAAAAAAAAATACAGTTAAGTTGTTTACAAAGCAGAACTTTTATCTAGTTCATGCTGACCAATCCAGTTTAGCTCATGAGTTTTTCTAACCTTGAGTCACACTTTAGATGTTGCTTGTCAGAAAGGAATTCCTGAGACGCCCTGCACCCTCAAACTCCCACAGGCCTGTTGAAGAGAAAAAGTGGCTGCATGAAAGTTTAACATACACCAGCAGATCAAAAACACAAGCACTAACTTAAATGAAATTGCCTTTCAATGGCCATATTTTTTCTCTTTTTAAGCTTGAGTTACAACAAGAGACACTACAATTGGAGGGTCCGCCAGGAAAAAATAAACTAAACTGTGAAGCAAAGATTGATGTATTTGTAGTTTCTTGGTCATATAAACAAAACCAACATGTTCCATCTCTAGCTGCAGGTTTTATGTTTGGTTATCATTGATCAACATCTTGATTTCTTCTAACTAAAACTCAATACAGATTAATGAAATCTATTGCCTTCGGTGCCTTCAACTGTTCAGTAAAGATATTTTCACATCAGTTGACGAGTATGATTGTGTTGTGATTTCAGACATGAAAAAAGTTGCCTGAGATGTTTAAAAGCCTTCATTTTGTACTGTCTCTTCAATCACACAACAGTGGAGATCATGTAAGCTTCACTGCATGTACTTTGATTTTGTTTTTTTAAATGTTCAACAGTCTATTTATGTGACAAGAAGTAAAAAGTTCAAAACATCCTGTTTGTTTTATGATGTCTCATTTTGTAATCCTAGGTGACATCAGGTTAGATGCATCACTCACTGTTGTACTGCCATAAAGGGTAATGTGTAAAGTCTAATATCAAGCTTTAGTTTGTTTTCAAGGGATCTTGATGTCAACAGTCCAAAAACGTTTTGAAATTTAATTTTAAGCACTCAAATAACCATGGACATGTAACATACATGAATTATATCGTTTTTTTGCTGGAAAAAGTACATACAGTAAGCTTAAGCCACATATTTGTGACACCACACAAATATGATAATAGTGAATGTGAATACTGTCAATTTTTGTAAAAAAAAAAAACACCCATTCTCTTTTTTTTTTTTTTTTTTTTTTTTACATTTTATAAATAACTGCATTTAAACACAGCCAAGCCTGCTTGTAGGACATAATTTATTAAATCAGTTATATATTGAGAGTTAAATAAAATGCAGACTGTGCATTTCAGTTTGTTGTGACACTCTTTTCTGAAATTTAAATGCTAAAGGTTTTCAGTAAAAAGTAAGCAAGTAAGAAACAACAAGTTTAAAAAGTAACTTTTGTACTTGTACAATTTTAGCTCAGTTTATGTATGGATCTGCATTGAAGATGATATTCCATATTAAGTTTGATTAAAAGGTTGGTTTGTTACCAAGGTGCCAGTTCTGTTACCTAGTGTATGTGAAACACACAACTTACAAAACAGCCTTTTTTAATTTGCATGATTCTGCTCTTAAAAGAGTGGTACGTTAACCAACAAAGGTCGTTCAATACCGATTAGCTGTTCTTCACAGTGGGGTCAATGGGGTCAGGAACATCTGTTGCAGTAACATGTGGTGACCAGTGGGCGTCACTGTAAGCCCTCAGTGGATCAAAACAGACGGCAGCCAGTTGGAGGGGGCTGTTGACGTCATTGTTGGGGTATTTTCAAGATGGCGCTGGACTGTGGCCGGGATGCCGCTGCTGCAGATAAACGTTGAGGGATTTCATTAATCTTCAGACTTAGCATCGACTTTAACTGCGCAAGACTGATCAAATACGGTTGTTTCTGATATCAGAAAGTAAGATGTCACATCCAGTGACTGTCAGGTAACGTTAAGGTATCTCTGGCTAAAATGGTAGCCCCTTCCTCCAAGAACAACAAAACCTGCTGCTGTTGCTGCTGCAGAGCTCGGCCGAAGGGGCAGGAGGACTCGATGCAGGTTTTCATGCCGGGGCCCGAGGCTCGCCTAACAGACTGAGTGGTCATGGAAATGACAGGGGAAAACGGAGGGTCGTTTGCTGTTGACTTGAACGAGAACGAAGAAAAAGAAGGCCGTGGAGGAGGGGGGATAGCGGGTAATAAACCTCACATCGCAGTCAAAGACCACAGCAGAGCGCTGCTGGCCGGTGTCAGCGGGGGTCAGGAAGCCGGCAAGGGTCGTATTTACATGACCGGTAACGGGAGGAATGTAAACAGAGACTCTTCAGTGCAGCCGCCTCCACACAAGAGGGAGATAATGTTGGATTTGGTCGCAGGGGAGACGTATCTTCCAGGGAAGCTGGCTGACGGCTGTGTGATTTCTGGGGTCTGTGAAGACCACGGCGGCCTTAACGGGTTTACTGAGTCATTCTGTGAGGTTGAGCCGACAATGATCGGACTGGAAGGAGGAGGTGTAAAAGAAGGGGAAGGAGAGGGAGGAGGGCCCGGTCTCGGAGGGACCACAGCCGCTTCCTGTCCAGCTGTGCTCGGGGCTCGGGTTTCAGTGGAGAGGGACCGACAGATGCGACAGCAGCCTCCGGAGGAGAGGGAAGGGGACACCGCAGATTCTGACGACGTTACCCCGGTTGAAGTGACTCCTGCACTTCTTGATTGGCTGCCATGCACGGGGAGGCACAAGCGGAACTGCGCCTGCACCGAAGCTGATCTCGCGGGTCCAGATGTCAACATGCCCAACGGGGATGTTGACAGCTCGGGGTGCTGCGATCCAGAAGCGGATATAGCTCACTGCAAACTAACGGAGATGTTTTCCAGCCAGTTGCTGGGTGAGAGACTCGGTCTATGCGACGTGGACTGCGAGGAACTGAAAGTAGCCAACGGTGGTTTACACATCGTGACAACCGCCAGAAAAACATGTGACTGGTCCGACTCGGACTATTTGCCCGAAGAAATCACAGAAACTGATTTGGGCCTTGGGCTGTGTCAGGAAAACGGGGCAGAAGAGGGGTTTATTTCGAGGAGCAGAGAGGCCTTCAGCGGGACATTGGTTTTCCAGTGCCCGGGAGAGGATGCTCCGGCCTCGGCAGAAAATAATTGCTCCATCGATTCCCCAGCCCCTTCCCCGGCCAAAGACTCTCCCCCTCTTGAATCAAGTGCCAAACTCCCCTCACCTTGCTTGTCCTCCTATCCCAACGTGAACGGCGACAGCCCGTTATCTGAACCCAACATCAGGGAGGATGAGGAGGACTTCCCAGATCTTGGTTTACCAATTAGGCCCCAGACTTTGAGGACTAACCTCAACCTTGCGGTGTCACTCAGCTGCGATGCTACCCCGCTGTCTCCCGACGATGATGGTGGCTTTTATTTTGGAGACGAGTGTTACGAGGATGACTTCCGGAACGTTTTGGAAGCGGGTCGCAGGCAGAGCGCCCCGGACAAGCTGCCAGACCTGACAGATCAGACTGACAGCTCGGACCCCAAGCTGATGCCAAAGAGGTTCGGCATCGCAGATTTCTTCACCAGGTACGACCAAGTGTCCTCTCTTTTTTTCCTCTGACACTCTTGCATTCCCAGGTGTTAAAACTTTAAGCACACAGTCCACAGAAACTAACCAACCCTTCAAACCACAATTGAAAAAAGCTGACACAGAAGGAGCCTTCATGGAAGGAAACTGACCCTGCATCTTAAAAGAGGGACTTTAGGACACTTCTGTATTTCAAAGTCTAAAGACACTTTCCCTTCGTCACACTGGTTCATATTTCTAGGAAAAAGGGGCAGAGATGAAGCCAGAAAAAATGAAAATACCCACTGCTCTTTGTATCCATCTCCTTAAACCTTGAGGCTTTTGGAAAGACAATTTGTGTAAAAGTATGTAACATTAGCACACCACAAAAGGAACAAGTATGCTTTATTCCCAAGCACAATGGTTTGAAGGCAATTGATTGCATTTACTTGCACAACTTGTAAGTTATTTTTATATTTTTCTACTTTTTGAGCAGGTTTTTACATAGTAGTCTTACTTCCTCTAAAGTTAGGATTCCACTCTAAAGTAAGAAAAAATACTAAAGTGAAATACTTCACTAAGTCCTTTTCAGTCTGTTAAGATCTCATTAAGCTGTAACAAAACAAAGTATGTTGATTTTGTATCAAATGAAAAAACAATCATTTTTGTGATTACAGTCATGAAACACGTGCTGGATGTACAGTCCAGACAGCAGATTTATATATATCTTGGTATGTAAAGTATGTTTGCCTTTGACGCATGCAGCTGCGTTTGATTTTAGGCGTAGCAGTGTGTGTGTAGGTTAACAGTCCGTGGTCAGACATAAACTGATGTTTCTGTTCAATTAAAGGGGCAAGACGTTGAAAAGTATTCAGACCTTAACATCTGAAGCTAAAGCTTTAAATCGTATAGCTTATTGTTATGCTTCTCCATCTCATCCTCACGTCATATTTCCCTCATATAACCTAGAAATATGAAGAAGTACTTTCTGAATGTCAGGTTGCTTCAACCCTCTGTGAAACCAGCTGTATGCATACCTCACAGGTCAAAGATCAGCTCAGGAGTATAGTGATCTGAAACATTTCTGAGTCAGCGTATTAAACAGGTTTCAGTGAAAGTCAGTATTTTTAGAAACAGGAGCGCCTCCACTTCAAACTGGTTGAAATCTGTACAGTTTGGATCTTCCCTTTCACCGTTGTCTTCTACCCTCTCTGCCATGTTTTCCCAGCTCCCACCACGTGTCCTTCTCCATCTGGTCCGGATATTATTAAATCAAAACAGATCTCAAGTTGTAATGAGGATCTGGCATCTGTTCAGCAACTGGAATGTGACAGGTTGATAATATTTGGAGACGCTTGTGGCTTAAACTCTTAACTCTTGGATGGTGTTTTTAAATGGCCTGTGTTGAGGTCAGCCTGGTAAGAAACAGATGATAAATCATTGGTTAAAGTTGGAGCTCATAACACTTTGTATAAAATCAACACTCCTTAAAAATACAGAAACTCCTGATCCTAAACTCATTTTTTAATTCCAAGTATCTGCTGATATTGATTCCTAACTTGATACTTGTGCTTACTAAAAGAGTAATGCACTTTTATTTGTCTTACTTTTATTTTATTTTTACAATACTAAATTAATATAAAAACTAAACAAAGTCTCCACCATGTGCTGTTGCTAAACTTGTGTATAAATCTTAACAGAATGATGTGATAGCTTAATTTCTCAACTCATCCTCTGCTTTATGAGACTGGTTTACATGCAACCCTTGCTCTTCAACTTTTAAGAGGAAATTCAATCCAGAAACCATTGAGGCTAAGAAGTGTCAAAATATCCGCTGTAAAACTAACAGCAGTCCCTCCAGTCACATTTTAAAACCACCTGTTATGCTGTCACAAATTGTGCAGCTTTGGTAAGATAAGTCTCAAGATGGCAGGACGCATGGAGCCATAAGATGAGAAACCTTCACTCTCCATGAAAATGGGCTGGTTGTCCATAAGCGATGGATTCAGCCACCTCTTTCGTAGTTTTTATTGCACTGAATATATTAGAAGTTGCCGTTGGACTGTTCCCGATTCCTAGTTCAGAGAGGAGATAATATGCTAACAATGTCATATTATAAACACAGATACAAAGTAACAATTATGGATCTCCAAAGTAAACGTGCATATTTTCAAACAGCTACATAGCAATCCTGAAAGCTTTCGGTAAAGTGCCGAAAAGTGTTCTATAAATTGCACAAGATCATCTGAAATCCTCACAAGACTTCCTGAAATGATGAGCTTGCTGCATTAGAATCTCCTGACTGGTTCATGACATGTTGAAGGGGTGGGCCTCAAACACCAAGGTCTGCCCGTAGCCCTGCCCCTAACATGCCTCTAAAAGGCTGGCAAATCAAATCAAATCAAAAGACCAAAGGGGGTTGGTAGAGTGGGGAGCTTTAAAGAAACAGCAGCTAAAACAAAGTTTTTCTGAGGCTCAAACAAGTGTTTTCTGAAAAAAAAGGTGTAAGAATAACATACAGTTTTTAGTTGTATATCATGTAAAACTACTACAGTTGTACCAGAAATGGAGTATGATAATAGTAATTGCAGCATTTTTAATCTTTGAAAAAACGTAGTAAGAATAGTTAAATACTCTTAAAACGTAAACTGAAGCCCCAGTGTGATCATTTGACAGCATTTGTGACGCTGGGTGACCCACGTTTAATCCCAGTTTTTGTCATAATAGAGGGATTAACCACTGTGGTTGCTGTATGACTTGAACATTGGACATGTGCTTCTTTTCATAGCGTCTCAGAGCTGCAGTCTGGGGCCTATAGCTGAGCAATAAGCTTCATGTTAATCATGCCCCAGTTCCCTATATGTGCAGAAAGTGATACAGCAGGCCTCAGTGAGCATTGACTCAGTGAAGAACTCTTTCCTCAGGGCTTAGCCCACATTCACTGCTCCCCCTGCTCTTCTGCTTTCTATTCTGAGGCGTCAGGCTGCTTCATCACACCATTTGACCTCTGCACTGCTGCTGCCACGCTGCAGCACCAATGCTGTGACAGTACGACTGCTATGCATGAAAATTATTGCTTTTCGTAGCTTCCTGAAGAATTTTCATTTCTGGCCCTGTCACAGGGGAACTGTGAGGTTCATGCTTCTCATTGTGTTGTCTTTAACTGGAAGCTTAGGTGAGGCTGCTGATGAACAGTTTTTCTGACAGAGCGTGTTGTTTTAGTTTTGAAATCATGTTTGTGTTTTTCTATTCACTCAGTGGTATCTTTCTATTCAAACTGTGTTCAAAGAAAAATCCACGGATGTTGCCAAGCTTTTTTTTTTTTCAGAAATCAGAGGAGAGTCAGTCAGGTTGGTTGAGGACATCAAAGCCTATCCTGGAGGCAGAGGGGTCACTAATAGTGAAGGGCCTGTTTGTCCAAACTCAGAAAACCTCAGGAGGGTCTGTTTTATAGCCTCAGCAGTGATCTTTTCTGCCAAATATTGTGGAGCACTTACTTTTTATAGGACTGTTAAAAAAGTGAGAGAAGTTTCAAAGAGGTTGAAGAGAACTGCCTTACAGTGTAAAATGGCTCTTTGATTTTCAGCATTTGACCTTTTTTTGGGCACTGGCTGTACAGGCGTCCAAATCAAGGGCAATTTGCTCTGATGCTGATCTCAGTCCTTTGATTCAGAGTCTAGGACTTCTTAAGAAGTTGCCATGGGCTTCATCTCTGTCATCATTCTGCTATGTTTTGATCTTATCTCATCCTGATAGTTTTGAAAAATTATTACTTACTATTCGAGATCTTAGTATCCAGAATGTTGCCAGGATCTGGATCGTACTTTTATATCTGTCAGAAATTATGGTGACCTTGTTTTGTATTGTTTTGCAGAGCAATCAGACCTTTTATCATGGAGCTATATACACATATGATGAAAACGGCCCTATCTCACAATGATAAAGAATCCTTTGAAAAAAATCCTGAATCCACACGGTGATCCGGATCACCTCCAACATTTAATCACTTCTTCCTTATCCCATTTTGAACATTTTCTGGAAATTTCATCAAGATCCACGTTTTACTTTTTGAGTTATGTTGTTCACAGACAAACAGAAAAACAAAGTCCTCCAAAACATAACCTCCTTGGTGGAGGTAATAATAGTTAAGTATTGTACTGTTTGCAGGAACATCAAATAAATATACTGATATTAATTTCCATGGCAGATTAAGTCAACAGGTCTACAATAATGATAACAGTAAGGATTGGAATTATACAATCATGGACATCATGTCATGTCAGCATGTCTCAGTCTCATTAAGGAGCGCTTCATAAATTCATTATTAGGCTTCAAACAGTCTGCAGTGGTGTAGACCAGACAATTGCGTCAGACATTAGTGATTTGCAGAACAACAAAAGCATCAGTCTGACTTTATCAGTCACTGTATCCGTACCTTTTTATTAACTATTAGCTAAAAGTTTTTTCATATCTGAAACCTGTGTTGAATTAACAAGCCGTTTGTCTCATCATAGTAAAGACCTAGATCACAACATTTTAATCAACATTGATTTTTCTGGGAGTTTTGATACAAAATTAAAAAGAAAAAAACAAACCAACACAAGGCAGACCTTAGTGTTTAAAGCCCACCCCTCTAAAATGTAATTAACCACTCTGGAGATCCCAATTGATAACCTTATCATGTCAGCAAGTCTCATGAAGATCTCAAGTTGTGCTATTTTTTTGACCAGACCATTTTGAGTAGTTCATAGGCAGATTCAGGGATTTCTTCAAAATATGAATCAGTAGTTGTTTGAAAACCCACGCGTTATCAAACAAATGTTAAGTGTGTTCATTCAGTTAAATTATTTCCATGTTTGAAATATGGAAAAGTAGAATCCCTCTCTTTTAAATTTTCCCTCCTTTTTTACATTTCTAGACATTTAGCACAGCTATTAAATGAAATTGAAAATGCAAATAACAACAAGTACAAAGTGCTTCATCTCTGTGGTCTGTTTTGATGGTTTCTTGTGATACCTTGGCTTCCTAAAGGCTTTAAGTGGGAGTAAAAGTACTGCCTAGTGCCTACACACCTTCTACTTTACTAGAAGCCTTCATCACTGGTTCAAATGCTGAAAAACAATGTCAATATTTGGTCATGAAGTTTCTGAGACATGAAAAGTGCCGGGAGGAGAACTGCACCCTAACAGCATTCCTTCAAAGACGCATGAGGAAACAAAAAAGGCAAAGTGCAGCTACAGCTGCTCTGTTCTGATCATGTTTGAAATTTAAATGTTAGAGACAGCAGCTTAAGGACAAATATTTTTTCCCCCTATGTGTTTTTACTGAGGCAGTAAAATCTGGCTTGACTGGCAGGTGTAGGAAAATTTCCGTTAGTTAAATCTCCGTCTGTGTCAGGTCCTGTTTTGGATTTGGACGCAGGCCTCAGCAGCTGGCTTGAATGTTACAGCGTCTGAGAGGAAATCCAGACAGATGGAGGAGAGAAAACAGCCCTGCTGGAAAACCTCCATGCTGGCTGCTCGGTTCATAGTGCTTGGAGCAGGTCAGCGAGGGTCAGAGGCAGAGAGAACCAGGACAAAAAGAACCAGAAATGCTACTTGATTAAAACAACATTGTCCTCCAGCATTTTTACAGAGAAGTTATTCTACTTGGCTACCAGCATCTAGTTTTTTATCAACATTTTGGCTTAGCCTGACCACACTCAAGGATTCTATTAGATATTGGGAGGCATGGCAGAACTCAAGGCTTGTTGAAACAGATTATTTGTCTGAGTAATCCTCAAGTATGTGGTATCAATAGAACTATTTTACCGCTGCACATGAAGTTGGAGCTTTTCAAGCCTGGAGTCAAATACATCAAACCTATTTGATATTTAAAATTTCAGGTTGGACTCTTCCAGACATAACATCTATATCAACCAATAATAAAAAGAAGCTAGGAAGGAACCCCTCACAATAGTGAACTTAAACACAAGACCAGCCCTAATACCATCTTCTGAGGCTAAGATTGGTTACACAAGTTTCTGTGAGTTCTTGTGTCTGTGTGCTCTGGTCTAGTGATCATAAGAAGTTGTCAAGTGTGTGTGTCCTGAGAATTGTCACGCTAAAACTCAGCCAAAACTGCCCTTATGTGTTCAGTCTCTCACAATTCTAAAATTTCTCGTGTGCGGTCAGCCGTATTCACAAACCCACAACTTCTTTTAGGAGCCAGCGTTGAATGCAGCTGTTGTTTGTAACATGTGATTCCAGCTGCATCTGCACAGATGTTCTCACAAAATTGATTTCCTCTGATTTTCACACAATGGACCATTAGATCATTTCCAAAACAGTTTGCTCCAAAGTATATAAAATAAATTCAAAACACTAACAGTATTATCAGTAATGACGTCTTTTTTATCTAATGCAGCTGATTCTGCAGTGATTAAGGGAGACTTGATCAAGACAGTCATCGGTAAAATAACTTAGACTTCCTTTTATTGCATTTGTTATAAAATTATGTTGTATGGCCACTGAGTGGTGTCAGACAATGTATGAGATATGTGGGTATAAATATGTGGTATATGAAATGAACACAAAGAGCTATGAATACAAATACTATTGACATAAATGCTTACATGGGATATTGCACTGACCAACATAGCAACAGTGATTTAAGTTATAACTAAATTTAAATACTGGGGTGCCAGATTTGAATAATAATGGGTATCTACAAGGAAATATGTGCAGATATTTCACATATTTCCAGGATTTAGAAGAGAAAAATCAGAAAAATGTGTCCATGCAAATGTGGGGATGGATAGATAAGAGGCAAAATTGTCTGATTGGGCTTAGGTGGGGTGTTGATGGTTGGCTGATTTGATGGTGGTGGTGGTGACACAAAGATACAGACTCATAAAGGACCAAAGGACAACATACAGGCTCTAAAACTTTCATTGCAAGATCAACTAAGAGTCTGATGTGAATCCAAGTTACCCTTTAACAGCAACATCTGCTTTGGGTTCTTTCATTTTATATTAAAAAAGCATATAGTGCCACCAGCTCCAGCTGTTGTTGTTGTTTGCACAAAAACAGCAAACCAACAGCAGTGTAGTTTTAGCGGTGAGTCCAATGTCAGTCTAAGTTATCAGAATTTCAACAATCAGTCAGTTTTCCATCATTATGCATGATGTTTTTGAAATCCCACTGATATCAGATGACAAAAATCTCCAGTCTGCCTATCAGAGTTGTTAATGGATTTTTGTTATCAAAATATCTTTAAATAAAGGTAGAGTTGTAGTCAAAGTTGGACTTATTTGTTTAATAGTATTTAACTGAAGTCCAGGAGCAAAATCCATGATCAGCATCTCTGAAAAATCCACAAAGCCACGTGTTGTGTCTCTTGGAGCCTCTTTTGTTCACTTCCATTAAGCAAGCACTTAATTCACTGAGCTCTGAGCTCTGGTCACTCCTGTGGTTAATTATTCACACACACACACACACACACACACACACACACACACACACACACACACACACACACACACACACACACACACACACACACACACACACGCACACACACGCACACACACACACACACAAAGCACGCTAATTATGTGTGTTTTCTCTATGGCTTTGATGATTAACAGCAGCTACATGTGATGCATTTGTAAATGTGCTTCTACAGGTGTTGTGTTCCAGTGTGTGCAGCTTGATGAAACCTACGCAAAGGGAAACGCTGTGCTTTATTTTTTATCATGCTGGAGGAGTATGAATAATGACAACCTAATCTGTTTTTTTGACCTACTAACACACCAACACTTGAAAAAAATATTTTAAAAAGCCTGAAAGATCAGATGAATAAATTTGAGCTCTGAGGTCAAGCTTCAAAAAAAAAGAGTTGAAAAAAAACAGAGTTGGTTGTAGAAAGGTTCAAGTTTTTGTGTTTGTGTTTCTGCCATCTTCTCAATCTAGAGTTTCTAGGGTGCGGTGAGACACGGCACAAAATAAAAGATTAGAATGAAATCAAGTAGTTGACGCTAGTTCTGACACCAGGGTGGCTTTTTACACACAGAAAGACTCGAAAGAGGAAAAAAAGCAGAGCCTACAGAGAGCTGAGGAATAATATTTGCTTGGCTGTCTGCATGTACGTGAGTGTGTATTTGCTCTTGTTCTCCTTCGCAGCTCCACTTCCCTTTTATAATTCCTTCAGTTCCCCTCCTTCGTTCCCTCTTTTTGTCATGCCAACAGCAGACTCTTCCACTGAAATGAATGTAAAAGTGTTGATTTGGCAACTTTTTTCCCCTTCCAGCGTAATTACAAAAAGTGCTGCATCTGCATGGTTATGGTTAAAGGATGATGATCAGGATGAATGTACTGCATTACGTCTTCACTGTTTATCCCCGCCTGCTTGAGGAGTTTTAGGGAACTCAAAGTTCAAGTCTGATCTAAAAAACTTTTTTGGAGACCACAAGACCGATACTAAAACGATCTGGTCAGAGCATATTAACTATGTTTATAAGAATGGAACATTGTAAGGATATCTGACAGAAAGTTCTAAGACACAATGGTACAAGATTTAAAACAACAAAAAAGAGAAGTCTGTCTGCTGATAGAAAAAGTTCAAACACAGATAGTCAGCTCAGATCATTAGAAGACAAACAGGTATAAACCAGGAAAGATTGTCCATGTCCTTCATTGTATTGGCTAAATGTTCAAGAAAAGAAAACATGTTGAAACAATCATCAGCCCTTCACTGGGCTGTGAAAAAGACCACAGACTGAGCTCTGGCCTGACCTATAAAGTAGCAACAAAGTTAGAGAGTCAGTCACGTGTCCCAGATAACTCAGTGTGTGAAATGGGAGGATGTTAATAAAATATGAAAAAAAACCACATCAAAACTTACCCATACTCCACAAGCAATGAGACATATTTTAACTAGAACAACAAAAACATATTCTCTACTAACAGCTTACTCCTGGACTTGAATCAAATCTGAATTTTATCACAGGACCGAAAGTTAATGTGTGCCAGTTGAACTTGTCTGGTTTCCATTCACACTGTGGAGGTAATTTCAAAAATTGTGCCAGTTTTTATTTTCTGTCTTGATCTTTTAAAGGCAGACTATAAAACCTGTAGAACAGTGTCACTAACAGACTTTGATACTGTCAGCATATACATAAAACTGATTCAGAAGAATAGGAGGAACAGAGGGGAATAGTTAAATACAAGTTAGAATGTGTAAGTACTGTACTGACAGCTTGAACCTTGAAGAGGTGTTTTTTTCCCCCAGCTTTATACTGTTCCAATGGTATCCCTATAGAAGCTTTACATGATTTACATGGCTTCAGAAAGACTGGAAGTCACTTACACATACAGCCCAAAACACAGGCTTTTACAGCATAAAAAGCATATACATTTTAAAGCTTGTGATTAAATTGCTAATTTTGCTATCAGCACTCACCGTACAGGGGGTGAATATTTTTCTAAGTCAGCGGTTTAGAAGATATTAGGATCGTCTGATTGTCCAATCAGAGACACACCTCAGCTCGCATGACTAACAGGCTCCCTGTAGCTGTTACAAAGCCTGCTTCATATCCAATGTGGCTGTGTCCATGGATTGGCTTCATTTTACTGTTTCAGGAACAGACAGGTGACGTCACAGACTATGTTCATGTTTTATTCACTATGATTAGGTCCCTTTTTTTCCTCAAACTGTTGTTGTAGAAAACCCTTAGTTCAGCCTCTCTCTGAAACAATTAGCTGCTGTCTCTTTAAGGCTCCCTTGCTCCACCATCCTGATTGGCCAGCTCCTTGGATCTCATGCTACTTTATGAACAGACAGTTTTGCGAGTACAAACAGATACAGATATTTCAACAATGTATGAAAATCAGCACACATTTAGTGTGGACATCCTGCATTGTTACTCTATACCCATGTTTAAAACAGTGGAAAGCATAAAACACCCTCTTTGAAAACGTATGTGTGACATAGAAGTAATAAACAATGCATAGATCAAGTCAATGTTAAAAGGCTACAAACAACACTGGGCCACTCATTATCATTGCTCTGTTGATTAGAGGTGTTCAACAGGTGTCTGGCAGCAACATGTGGATTGTTTTCTGCATCAAAGTTTTTCAACACTGCTTTTTAAGAAAATTCTGCAGATATTTTCCATAATGTTCAGATGTGTCTCTTCCTGTTAAAAAAGAGTTTTTGCAAAGACTCTATCGTTAGCACATAAATTAAGTTTTGAGTTCTGTATTCCATTCAACATGTCTTTTTAGGATCACATGCTTTGTAATGGTGGTCGGGTTTATGTTAGTCTCCTGAAGCTTAAAGAGGAATTAAGAGAAAAATGAAATTATTATGCTGACATTTAACCTTGTTCCATCTCTTTTTTTTATCAGGAGCCTGTTTTCTAGGAAACCCAAAGAGCCCAAGGCGCTGTCCCATAATGCAACAGGGTGGCGACTGTTTGGCAAGACCCCAGCCAGAGAGGATGATCACACCACAGACCCCACCTCCAGAGTGTCCACTCAGCAGGTTGGCTCTTTGAACACACACTGACATCATCCCTGACATCACCCCTTGCAGGGTGGTAACGTTTCCTATCTGTTGTATTTCCTGCTTGAACATCATGAGGGTACTGGCAGTTCCCTGTCTTCATGTTTCAGGCTAAAATCTACTTTTTTCACTATTATCCAGTATATCAAGCTGTAAATTGTAAATACACAGGCGGCTCTTATTAAATTAGAATATGGTGTTAATTTATTTCAGGAGATTAGTTAAAAAAGGAGAAACTTGTAAACTGAGAATTAAATATTTAAAGCATTATTTCTTTTAATTGTGAAGATTATGTCTCATAAAATTAGAATATCAACTCTGATTTTTTTTTCATTTCTAAGCAATCTCTTTTTGTATGAATTATTTCATCAATGCAGTGTGGCATAAACAAAAATCAACCTGTGGCTCTCCTGAGGTGCTATGGAAGCCCCTATTGCTTTTAAAGCTGCCTTCAGCTTGTTTGGGTTGCTGTGTCTGATGTCTCTCATCTTTCTCTTGACAATTCCCGAAGATTGTCTGTGAGTTCACTTTCCGTAATGTTGCTGGCCAGTTATGCGCAGTAATATCATAATCTTTATCCAGCTTCTGGTGTTTTTGGCAGTGTGGGCAGGAGCCAAGTCCTTCTAACAAATTAAATTAGCATCTACATAAAGCTTTTCAAGCATTATTATTATTTTTTTATTGTGTAGAAGAAGATGTATTGCATCTAGATTAAAGTTTTTTATGGCCTTCTGAGTTTTAAATGCAGATGCTTCATTGTTTTTTCCATGGTTACCCCACCCTTTAAGTCAACGAAGGAGGATAAAACCAACAAACAGAGGGAAGTGCAGGCTGTCATTAAGCCTGTTAAAGGTCTGATTGGTTAGCCTGATGGTGCAGAGACTCCAGAAGCTAATGTTGTTAGCCTGTGTCTGTTTACATGCATGGCAGTGGGTATGAGACTGTTAAATGGATTTGTGTGTGTGTGGTGTGTGTGTGGTCACTAGGCAACCTCTGTTTGCAACTTAGTGGGCAAATTATAAAATTGTAACCCCCCTTCCACTACACACACACACACACACACACACAAACACACACACACACACACACACACACACACACACACACACACACACACACACACACACACACACACACACACACACACACACACACACGCACACACACACACACACACACACACACACGCACACACACACACACACACCCTCATGCTCACATACAAACAACCCCTCCCTCTAATGAGGACCTGCCACAAATGATACACATGAACACTCAAGCACACACACAGAGCTGCTTCCCTCTGTTGTCATCAGTAGCAGGTGGTATCTTTGAAACATACACTTGCAAACACACACACAAACAAACGCACAGACTTATACACACACTGGATTCGATTTAAATTTCATGTCAGACAAATAACAGAAAACTGTCGTGATGCAGCAGCAGCGTCAAAAATGGCACATGTATCTGTTTCTTTACTTTCCTGTCAGAGGCCTCGACACAGTTTTATCTCGCAGTAATCCCTTTGAGTGAAGACGTACAAAATGCCCCTGACCCGACTGCAGTGTTCAGACAGAGAAGACAAAAGTGAAGGCTGCTGGTGTCTGCAGTCGCTCTGCTCACATGATGGCAGCCAGAGTCAGATGATTCATCAGGAAAGGAGCCTGCCAGATGTGGTTTGGCCTTAGTTGGTTGACACGTCAGACACAAAGCTGTGTGGGAGAAGTAAGAAGAAGGAGGAGGAAGAGGAGGGCTGACTTCATTCAAATAGTTTTCCTCAAATATAGTCTTTTTCCTTTTTTGCAGTAAAGCAACACTTAGCTCAGAGGCTTTGAGGGAATACCAGCGATTCTTTCTACAATAATAACTCTGATTACGTATATTTAACCTCACCATCGGTGTATATGATTCCTGTTCTGTTGTCTGCTCCCATTTTTGGATGTTGATATATTCAGGGCAAGAGCTGTTGTCAATATTTGCAGAGGAGTCACGAGACGCTCTATAGCCTAAAGTGTATGACTACCTAACATCAACCTCAGGGTGGAAAATTTAAGTCAACTTTTAAGTTTGAAAACACTGGAGTTTGTCAAATTGCTACTTGAGATTGGCCCTTAAAGCAAGTATGTCCCGCAGGCTCCATGTTGAAATTGCCAGTTTTAAAGAAAAAGTAAACACTCATGGTCCCTGAAGCTGATTTTCTCCATAATGACAGCTTCACAGGAGTGAATTTTGGTGTATTTGACCTGAGGTTGTTCATAAGGAAGCTCTGAGCTGGGTAAGGTAAGGTTAATAACCTTATGTGGCAGCAATAAAAAGCATGGGCTGTAAAGTATAATTTTAGTTAGAAACAATTCTTTCAATGGCAGCAAGAATCCTAGCAATGTCAAATAATCAAAGTGATGGTTTTTAAGAAACTTGGTTAAAGAAAAAGGTTGATTTATTTCTCGTTAGCTCCTTGGTCACCACGGTTCACATTTTTACAGAGTGTTTTCTGTCTTTTACTGACACTCTGTAATGATACTGTGAAGTAAAACAAACCTGAAAATCACATGATTCACACATATGACTTTCACTTCTTCTCTCAGCTGATGACCAAGCAGCTGCAGAGCTCCACAGCCAAAGAGGAAACTCTGACGCCCTCTGCTGGTGCTGCTCAGAAATCTCTATATGAAAAGACTAGTTGTTTTGTTGACCCACAGCTGCTCATGAATGAACACTTTATTGTGAAAGCTCTACAGACACACACACACAACAGAAACACACAGTCTTATTACTTAAACCGTTAGACCACAAATGCACAAGCACCGACTCGCACATGGACACAAACACTGACATTTTTTAAGCTGCTTTCTAAAGTCCATGTATGTTCATGAAAATTCTTCCTGCACACATGCTTCAGAGCTTTAATGATGCAAGTCTTCAAACACACACACTTTCAATGATGTAAATTTATTCAGCATCAGCAATTCAACGTCCCAGAGCCAGAGCTGGTAAACAACCACTCCATTTGTGTGTATGTCTGCGTGCATGTTAGTGTGTGTGTGTGTGGGTGGATGTGTATCTGTAGGTTGGTTGTATAGATGTTTGCAGAACAGAGAGCTTCTGGTTTTCATATAATGTCTCTATTGTTTGTATTTTATTCATTACAAACATTTTGTGACAGCAACATCTTCCGTTGGTATATTAAAATCTCTCAGACTTTGGTCACAAAGATTGTAGGAGCAGTGGTAGTTCCAGTAGTGAAAAAAAAGACAAATAGCTGTATAAAGTGTGAGTTTTTCTGTGAAATCTTTGCAGATTAAAACAGGCATTTTATTTATGGTGGGTTTTCTTTGTTCTTTCTTAAACAAAGGTAAAGATTATGAAATGATTGCCCAAAGTACCAGATTCTTAAAGTTTGTTGGCACCGATAAACACCACCATTAGTTTATCAAATTTAGTGACAACCTGTTACAACTGTTAGTTATCACACCAGACTAAAGATGTTCAACAGTCTAGCTTAAATGTTGCTAACATTAGCAGCAGATAATGCTTTTCGATGACACTGAGCCTTAGATATTTTATTCCTTCATTATTATTTTTAAGCCTTTAGCTGTGAAACATGTAGTTTGGGTAAGTGAGCCGTGCACATTACAGAATTGGAAAGCTGTTTGCTTTATCTCACACACACATTCATCTGAAAGCCTTCCTCTGCTGACAAAGCTGGCTCAGTTTTCATAGACTTGTAGGTTTTTAAAGATAAATACGAATCCAAGCTATTTAGAGACATCTTTTTGGCGTTTGATTTTGAAGACTGAAACTTCATTGTTTAACTTAGAAACAACAGTTGCCCGACTAAAAGTATGTCTATGGGCTTCCTTTAGAGGGTGTTTTGGATTAAGTTTTTAATGAGCTCAGAAACTATTTGCACATATACAATGCTATGAAAACAGGGTAAACTATCTGCTGAGGAAGATCAGGTCACGGAAATAATAGACATCTGGGTGGGTAGCTATGGTAGTTTTTAAAGACCAATTGTCAAATTCAGATCTAAAACTAAAAACAACGTTCCTCACCTCATCTTTGCTGTCACTGGAAGTCAGTTGACTTTGTGGAATTGATGATGGTTAACGTTCCCTTAGCAGCTGACATGTCCAACCTTGTAGAAATCCTGGCAGCTTGTTTTAAGGCTAACTTTGTTAATATAGGCTGTGTGCATTTGTACTTGTAGTTATACACTGGAACTGCTTTATTGGGGGTGGGAGAAAAAAATGCAAATTGATATATCAACATTTTTTGTTTGACAATATCAAATTCTGGATTCTTTATCCCCAAATTTTTTTTTTTTCCAAATTTAAATTCTTCATTTCAGTCTTTGTTTAAAAACTGGATTGAAAAAAGTTGCCACTTTTTCCCAGCAGAGGGTAAAATGTTTCTCTGTGACTCACATAATGTACATTTTATGGGAAAATATGGGTCTCCTGATATATGTAGAAATCATCATCATCATCATTCAACTTTTTCACATGGTCTGGTGTTAAAAAAGCAAACTAAAAACCGCAAAAATCATAAATATCAAAGAATTGCAGTTTGTATTGAATCGGCACCCCGAAAATCCTAACTAAATTGAATCACAAGAACAGTATATCGTCCCAATGCTTTATGATAAAAAAAACACTGCAATTTGTAATCCTTACAGAATGGGGCCATTAAAGAAATCGTATTGTTATGTTGACCCACAGCTGCTCATGAATGAACACTTTATTGTGAAAGCTCTACAGACACACACACACAACAGAAACACACAGTCTCATTACTTAAACCGTTAGTAACTGCTGTTGATGTAACTGAGTCTTTCCTGGAGGAGAGCAGAATTTTCAGCCTTTGAAAACCTCCTGTCTTTGTTTAATGTTCACAGGAGGTGCAGGAGAAGGACCTCGACATGTCCCCAAGTTCCCAGCTCCCCCTGTCTGCAGGGAGGAGGAAGAACCTGGAATTTGAGCCTCTCTCAACCACAGCTCTCATCCTGGAGGACCGGCCAGCGTAAGTACCAGTCAAACACATGTTCATGACCTTTCCTTTATAGAAAAGACTTACTTAAAGAAACTAACTAGAATGGTGGCGCCATATTTTATTTTATTTTTTTTAAACAACTCCGTATTTGCAGATATTGAGGGCCTTGTGATGTTGGGATATTTCTTTAGAGTCTTCAGTTTGGTGCCAGAAGAAGAACAGACAAGAAGAGGAAAGAGGGGTTAAAAAGCAAGATTGAAGGATGAATTGGCTTGGGATGGAGAGTGACTTGAAACAGAGGGATGGGCTGATTTTATATACTACTTATGTGAAAAATCCTTCATCATGTTTATACTATTCATTTTTACCTTGTTTTATTTGGGGTGAAAATGGGTTATAAGATCCCTCTCAGCCTGTTCAACCACAGCCCTGTACTCCAGCGCTGTTAGGGGCTCTTTGAAAAGGCTATTTGTGGTATCTTAGCAACAGTGAGCATCTGGTGAGACCTGCTGACTCCAAACACACAGAGTCACTGTGTGTATGTGACTGAACACCTGACAGGAAGAAAAGTGCATCTGCCTCACTGGCTGACTGCCTGTTTACGCTTCCATCTGTCTCTGCCTCTCTTTAAGAAACCTACCTGCCAAGTCTGTGGAGGAAACTCAACGGCACAAAATGGAATACGAGGAGATGGTGGCAGGAGCCAAGAGGAGAGGTATTGACTCTTACACACACACACACACACACACACACACCCTCGAACAGCACTCCAAAGAGGTGATTGTGTCCAGTGCTTGAAATGATCTCTGCCACATGGAAAAGAAAAGGGACATTTTCCCATTATTTGAGGCCACATCAGCAACAGACAAATACATTGGCATTATACACTTTTAAAACAATTCTATCAAACCCTAACTCTTCATAAAAACTTTGAAGATATATATATAATATATATAATATATATATATAATATGGAATACAGTCACATCCATGTGAAAAAAAAGGGGAATATCTTGCACCAGAAGTCAAAATCTTGTTTCATGTACTGTTGACACAAGGCTGACGTCTTTTGGTGTCACAATGTTATTTTGTGATCTTTCTCTCCCCAGAGTTGAAAGAAGCCCAGAGGAAGAAGCGTCAGATGAAGGAGAGACACAGGCAGGAGGACAGCATCTCTAACGCCATGGTCATCTGGAACAGCGAGATCCTGCCGCACTGGGACACCATGTATGTCTCCACAGCTTTGTGTGGCTTATAGGTTTTGTCTGTGCTGAAACTAAAATTTACTTCTGTGTGTGTAGGAAGGGAACTAGGAGGGTCAGGGACCTGTGGTGGCAGGGACTTCCCCCCAGTGTCAGAGGCAGAGTGTGGAGCCTCGCCATCGGCAATGAGCTCAACATCACACCAGGTACAAACTGCTCCATTGTCATCAACACAAAGCATTAATTAGCCGCTGCACTGACACACACATTATGCTCCTATTTGAACCCCACCTTGCTGTCATACTGAAAGTAGTCCCAGCAAAAATACTTTTTCAATCTGTCTATTTCCAGGTGTATTTCAATGGAAATAAAATAGTTATTCAGGCCAGTGTGTTTATTTGTGTTTGTAAACTATCTGCATGTGTCCTTGTATATATGAGACAAGTAGAGAGATACTAAGTGATGTAATAACATGGCTCTTTTGTGGCCCTTGCTTGTAGAAAAGCTGCCTTATTCCTAAGCTGAACCAATTCCAAACTAGCTCGAGCATCCGCCTTAACCTAGCACCATGGCCTCTTTAGGAAGCAGAACTACTCAGAGATTTCAATGTTGGAACCTGACGTCGCTTTTTCTTGTGCAGAGCTGTATGAGATCTTCCTGTCCAGAGCCAAAGAGAAGTGGAGGAGTTACAGTGAAACCAGTTCAGTCAACGACAACGAGAGTGGTACGATGCAACCCACATGTGCAAATCGAATATGTAACTGTTACAGTCCAAACTCTGACTTTGATATGTACATAAGTTTGTACCGTTAACAGACGGTGGTGACATAGACGTAGAAGTAAAAACATGCTCAAATGCTCTGTCACATTTTCTGTCTTAGATGGAGGGGCTTCTCTTGCTGACAGAGAGTCCAGCCTGGACCTAATTAAACTGGACATTTCCAGAACCTTCCCCTCCCTCTTCATCTTCCAGAAGGTAACACATCCAAGCGTCTTTTTCATCACAGCTTGAGGCTAACAAAAACAGTACTAATAGCACGGCAGTCCCAGTAGATGATGGGTGCAACACACATTTTCCCAACCCCTCAAAAATTCTTAAGTTTTAATTTGTTTGATCAAGATATTTGTATGTCAAAGAGGTGCGTCAAATGCAAACATAGATTGAAAACAGACAAATTTATTTTTTATCAATTTGATTATTTGTTGTGATTAAGTTCAGAGAATGATTCTGGGACCTGTCTGTCCTCATGACTCTCTTCCTTCTCTCTGCAGGGTGGTCCTTACCATGACCTCCTCCACAGTGTGCTGGGGGCTTACACTTGTTACAGACCTGACATTGGCTATGTGAGTTTGTTTTCTTTATTCCAAACTTACACATTTTTATCCTATGATTTTACAGAAAGCTCCATATTTAGTAGTTTTCAAACAGAAATGGACTTTTTAGCTTAAATATTTGGATGCTCATTTTTGACTGTTTCTCTTTGCATTGTGACATTTAGTGTTTTATATTTAAACTCAAGTATTTTTTGACTAAAGTGTTTTACTGCTTTATCAACCAGCAGACAAACTGTGTATGTAGCATTATAGTGACAGGGACTGCTCTGGCTCCTTTAAAAAAAATTATCCTTGAGATCATTTGTGTGGAAATTTTTTTAAAAAAAGCTCTTGGTAGAGATTTTATTGTAAGAAACAAAGCTAAATTTCCAGATCCTTGAATGTTGAGCTATCCAAAAGTTAGCAAAGGTAAAAAGCTATAAAATGAATTCAAAGTTCAATCAAAAAATCTTGAATAAAATTTGTTGGCAAGTCTTACAAGTTAAATTTTACCTAGAGATGAACTTTTCTCAGACTGAAGAAAGTCATGTTTAAAAAGGGAGTTTGACATAGTTTACCTGGAAAAATGTAAGCTGACTTGCATGATTGAAAAGGTCTCAATGAAAAAGAAAAAGAGGTGAATAGGACGCAGCATGTGACACTTAAAGATTCACTGGGAATTGTGTCATGATGACAAAGCTGCGGCTGTTTGGCGTCTCAGGTTCAGGGCATGTCTTTCATCGCTGCTGTGCTGATCCTCAACCTGGAAGAGGCTGAAGCCTTCATCACCTTCGCCAACCTGCTCAATAAACCCTGTCAGATGGCCTTCTTTAGAGTGGACCATGAGCTGGTAAACACACACACAAGCACACGTACAAACACACACTCACTAGCTGTTATTTATGTTTCAAGTCCAAGTTCCTCCTTCATCTCCTTATTGCTCTCTCGTCCTCTCTGTCTTCTTGCAGATGTTGAAATATTTTGCAGCCTTTGAGGTTTTCTTTGAGGAGAATCTGCCTCGCCTTTTCTATCACTTCCAAACAAACAACCTGACCCCTGACCTTTACCTAATCGACTGGTGAGTCATTGAAGATTATTCTATTGAATTTAATGTTTTGGTTCTGATGGGAAATCAGCAACCAGTGTGTTAAATACTGTTTTGATTTGTAAAGTTATCCACCAGTACTTTGTGTTAGTGTTGTATGAATTTACATTTAAGCAGCTATCTGTGGTTATTAGTCTAATAAGTAAATCCTATAGTACCATTCATCATTTATTATGACAGCAAGCTGAGGTTTCCCTTAAAGGCATTATTACATTATGTAAAACTGTCAGACTACTTTTGACTTGCCTATCACTTCTGAAAGAATATTATAAGTCTATTTGGCTAAATTTAATTGGCAAAAGCTACAAGTTAGATTTTTGGATTGTTCTGTAAACTTAAAATGAACTGATGTACTTTAAACAAGCACAGTTTTACACAGTGGATACATGATTTTATCCGTCTCCATACAGGATCTTCACTCTGTACAGTAAGTCTCTTCCTCTGGATGTTGCGTGTCGGGTTTGGGATGTCTTCTGTCGGGACGGGGAGGAAAGCTTGTTTCGGACAGGCCTCGGGATCCTGCGTCTATTTGAGGAAGTCCTACTCCAGATGGACTTCATCCACATAGCTCAGTTCCTAACCCGCCTACCTGAGGACCTGCAGTCACACACACTCTTCACCGCTATGGCCAACACACACATGATCAGCCGAAACCGCCGCTGGGCTCAGGTCAGTGTGACACCCAGAGGTCATGTCCAGAGTTAGTGGTTATACCTTAGATGATCTGGATGAATAATTTCACATCATAGTGTTTGTAATGTCCTCTTTTTCTCTCAGGTGTTTTCTGCATTAATGAAGGATGGAAATAAAGAGATGGAGAAGAACACCAGCCCTGCTTTGAGAAGCTAACACTGGCTAACTTTGATGCTATTGCCATCGTTCTTCAAACTTAACTCAAACACTCAAGCTGCCTAGCCTGAAGCGTAACACTCACTCCAGGGACTCAGCTACAAAGCTTGAAGCAAACATGAGCCAGCCGTGAAGGTGGATGCCGACTCTAGAGCCTAAAACCAGCCTGGCAGAGCAGAGACATTTGGGCTGGAGACGAGCTGCTGCATCCAGTCAGGGGAAGAAAGAGTAAAGTCCAGCATCTTCTGAAACCTGGGTTGGAGTCTGTGTGGTAATCAAAAGTGGTCGGTGAATTTTGTCCTTCCACAGCTGTTGTCGTTGTTTCACCAGGCAGATTGTAGCTTAGAGAAGGGATTTGTGTTTGATAATGCCACCGTTTTCCAACCAGGAAAATCCAAAAATTCCAGATTCTGGGATTTGCCCCCTGCTGGCTGGCTTATTGTCATCCTGCATCTCTGCTGGGAAACAAACACCACTAACACTGAGCACTACGCCCTGTGTAATTCTCAAAGACTCTAAAAAAAAATCTAATTTTTCGGTGCTAATAATTTTATCAAGGCCTCAGAAATGATCTCTGTGGTTAAACTATTAATGTAAGTCTGTGTGGTTTTGTTTCACACTATTATTCATTTGCTGCATATTTTAGTTTAAACCAGACCTCTGGATCCAACAATGATGGGGATCTGCAATAGCATGGCTCATGCTAATATTCTGGCTCCAGCTGGTAGATTAGATTCCCACTTAAACCTCTGAGCTTTTACATTTCCATCTCTGAGCAGACAACACTGAACATGGGACTAAACTATAGACACTTTTTCGACTAAATAAAGTTGTATGATGTAGTTTTTTAGGAATAAGATAACTCACATCTCATCCGTGATCTGTATCAAGTCCAAACCAACTGTGACAAAAACATTTTCCAATTTTGATGTTTTACAGGAAACTAATTATTATATCCTCTGTTGGTTTGATTGAGTATTTTCTACACGTCCTGAGTAATTTAAATCCATCCTGCGTATAGAATCGAAAGTTAAGGGGATTTTTTAAGTGCATTGTTGATTGTGGATATTTAAAGTCAGTCACTATAGTAGCCAGACAAGCTTTTTAGATGCAATAGAGCAAAATATACTACTAAGGGTTCAGCTTTTGATCATGTTTAGGTAAAAATCCTCCCATAAAATCATGTGGAATAACTTTAAACTACAGTGTGGAAAACATTGATGTAGATGTAGAAATGAGGAGCCATTACAGTCTCAAATCAGTGCTTCAAGGATCCAGTTTCCCCACAGAGCACTTTATGAATGCAGCGCTGAAGCTACACTATAAACACAGGCTTTTCAAAGAGGTGAAAAACTACAAAAGAGTTAGTTTAGACTCAATAAACAGGGCTTTAAGTGGGTTAGTGTTTCTTTTGTTAGATGTTACAGGGAAATCAACTGAAGGACCAACAATACTAGTCAAAGCTGATGGATCGAAACATAGCATGGCATACCATGCAGATACTGAAGCAACAGAGGCGGCTCGTCTTAAAGCTTTTCTAGAGTTGAAAAGCCAAAGAATGACTCTTCTTAAATTTGGCAGCAAAACGTTTCTACCAATTACAAAAACTCAAGAACTTTCATTTTTATGTCCACACTCCAAAGATTTCCACTTTACCTTCAGAGGGGAGAAATCTAGAAATATTCCATCTTAACAAGCTCTCATCAGAGAGTTTTAATCACTTTTCTGGAAACACAACTTAGTTGATAATTTCTTGCAGTTGTAGGTAACTCTTAGACATCTGGCTGGACTCAGGAAAACCTTGTATTTCTTAAAAAGTCCATCATTTTTAAGGGAAAACAGGTATTGACTTGAAGCCTTTAATATTCTGATTCTATTATTACTTTTTAACGGTAAAAAGAAAAAAAAGGCCTTTAAAAACATCCCTGAGCTCAAAGTAATGCCTTCAAATCGCTCTTTTTATTCAGCAATTCTTAAAAACTCATGACTGTTGGTGTCTCAGAAATATTCAGATCTAACCAAACGAAAAATTAACCTACAGGTTGCGTTATCGCCTTCCAAACAGCACTCCACACATATTAAAGAGACGTGATGCACACTTTTTGTAGCATGTGCTCTTCAATATTGACTCTAGAAATGAACAGGAAGTTGGTGATTTATTTCTGGGACCCTGAGTGATTCTATGTTAGATTTGGGATTATAATCTCACTGATTGTCATGCTACCCCCACAGGTCTCCTGGCCTGTATAAGTGCTTTACTTCACCTTTATCTCTGCCCTTATGATGTGTTAACACTCCTTTGATTTACTCACACTCACTACAACATAAGATTCATCTATGTTTACCCACACCTCTGGATTTTACACTCACCCACCAGCAAATGAGCAGGCCTTAAAATGTCGCTCAAGCTGCCACTTTGTAGAGTTTTCACGGTATTGACTGCTGCTTTCTCTGGTCACTAAAGCAGAAAATTCACAGGACGTGTTGAGAAGCTTTTGGAGGGAAAAGGAAGTGTAGGCGGTGAGGAGAAAGAAGACACAAGTTAGACTACAGCCTAAATTTCTCTCCATGTCTCCTTACATGCATCCTAGTCTCTCCTACTGAAGATGCAAGAAAAGGATAAAAGGAAAAGAAACAAGAGGCAACACGCTTTCAACACATTTGACAGTGAAACAGTTTAACTCAAGTTAACTAGTTACTCAGAATAGATGTTAAAACAATAATCTTTCTGTGTTGAGGATGACAATAAAGCACCAAATCATCACAACCACCTCTTTTCTAGAGCTCTAGCTCACTTCTCCGATGAGTATTTTTGTAACACACCAGTGTTAAATCAAATGACTCCATAACTACAAATTTGTTGTCTAGCATTATTTTTGTTTACACTCTACACTCAAAGAAGTAGTTTAGATCGAGTCTGAAATAGAAAACTTATTGTATTGCATTCTAAAAAACAGCCTAATAACCTTATAACCTTTCCTTTTTTAGTGTGGGTCCTTTTTTCTTATTTGTTTTTCTTCAATGAAAACTTGACCAAAGTATTAACTCAGCACTTGACTGCAAAATGCCAACATTTGGAATTAATTTGGACTTTGTAATTAGTTTTTAATTCAGGTGTTGAAAGCAGTGTGATTTATTATTATGATGGGCATAAAGATTTGCAGCCCAAAATAAACATCATCAGAAAAATTAGGTAAATAACCAATACTCATGTTTGATCACAATTGTTCATTGCTACTAAAATCACTTTGTGATTTATAAAGTGTTTCAAGGTGACTGCAAGTTTTTAACAGCTTGATTAACAGCTTCAGTGTCTGTCTTGGCTGATGTTTCTTAAGATCAGAGGAGTGGACAAATGAGCACCTTTATTCCCCAGATGAATGAATTACAGCAAGTGCAGTGATTGTCAAAGGAAGAGGGTATTATGTTTTTCCATATTTCAAAAGTAGATTCAAAATAACAATGCTGAATGTTCACTCTAAATGTATTCAAATGCTGTAGAAATCTCCTAATTCTGTCAAATGAGACTTTCTAAAAATAGCACAAGATCTTTATGAGATCTTCCCCTGACAGGCCACCAGAGAGCTGGCCAGTCAGAGGAAAGGGTCTTTGTGACGCAGGGAGTCTTAAAGAGACAAGAGTTAAAAGGAAGCATTCCAGACAGAGACTACAATGAACGTTTTCTAAAACTACAGGGGTACCAGAGGGACAGAATAAAGATTAAAAAAAGGCAAAACACCCTTTCTTCCATAATGAGCTCACAGTAACAGAAAGACAAACAGTGGTTGGCTGTTCATTTACTTCCCCAATAAAGCAATTACTTTAATGAAAAGCTGGTTTGAAAAAATATATACACAGAAAGGATTTTTCTTCACACAAATTCATCATTTACTCACATTAGATCTTTTCAGTCCAGACCTGAAACTAGCATCTGTGATGAATAATGTAACTGTGAAGTGGTTCTTATTTCAACTTTATGGGAGTTTCTCATGACCAAAATTGAAAGTGTAAACACCCCAGACAAATTTGATTTTAAATCAACTTTGGGGTAAAATTGGACTTAGATTCAGGAGTTTGCTCACCAAAAATGAGCGCTAATTAGAATGAAGGGCTAATCCAGGTATACTTTGCATCAGTGCTGTCACTTTAAAAGGCCAGATACAGTAAATCAGTGTTTGTCAACTGATGTTGAAATGTGATGTTGAAAGTGTGATGTTCATATGACGGTTTTCAGAGAATGATGGTTTTAAAAGACACTCCAACATATTAAACTGTCACAGTGTTACAGAGCTGATGGGATAAGGTGAAACATGGAGGAAAAGGCAAGTTTTCAGGTGATTCTTCTTCAGTGTTCAGTAATGACCCTTACTCATTCTGACAGGACGAGAAAAATCAAACATCTGCTCTCATCAGCTCAGTGTTTGGAAGCTGAACACTTTGTCATCTATAGAAAGACTCAAAAAAGTTGAAATGGAAGAGGCTTTTACCTTTATATTACTATTTTCACTCACTGTAAAACAAAGTGCAATACAGTCTGTGTTTAGACAGCAAAAAAATCAACACCATCTAGAATCTTCTTCAGGTCAGTGAAACACTCCGTCATCACACTTTGCTCCAGATTAGGATGAAACCTTCAGAAAGCTGCAGAGGGAACATGAGATTAATGTGATATTACCACAACAAACTATGTATTCCTTTTATTTAAGTGTTATCGTTGCTCTTGGTTGTGTTTTATACTTATGTAAATTAATTTAGCTTCCTTTTTGTTTATTGATAAATTTCAGTGTACAGTTTTTTTCATGATGCCTTACAGGTGATGTAAATAAACTGTAAAAATGTTCTTTCTTTTCATATAATGGCCACTAGTACAATGTGTAAATAAATATCTCAGCAAACTGAGTTCTGTCTGTCTTACATGGTGGTTGGGAATGAAGGATGGATTAAATCAGGGTAAAGAGAGTCAACAAAAAATACATTTCAAAAATAAACCATAGAGAGAAGTCGACACATTTCACTTTTTTCTGAAGTGTTTGTACCAACAGAAGTAGCTACAAACATGGCAATGCATAGTATGGGGTGGTAGGGCATATTAATGACCTCTGTTGGGTGTTTGTGTGTACATAACAGCGATGTGACAACTGATGGTTACTTAAGGGCAACAGATTTTTCAGTACTTTCAGGACGATTTCAGTGCATTTATTTGAAGATGTTTTGATTATTTTTTAATGCTTTTTTTTTTAATGAATTTGAATGAACAGTGTTTTTTTCTGATAAAAAACTTTGTCAGGAGAGGTAATTGTCATAAGATTGAGGAAAGTAGGAGACAGTCCATGGAAACGCAACCAGATCTTATCACACTCAAAAAATGAAACATTGGCTTCAATTAGATGTATTTTGTCATCTTGCTCTTTTTAAATGTATTATGTTAGTTGAAAACAATAATTTTAGAGTCAACTAAGCTGAGCTTAAAATGATTGCTTTCAGCTAACCTAATACATTTACAGGGAGCCTGTTGACACAATAAATTTCATTAAAGTCATTGTTTAATTTTTCTGAAGGCATGCTTTTATGTGTACACATGCTGCATGTATGGCAGGAAATCAACAAAGCTGACGTAAATGTTTATAAAAGCAAACTACATTCATCATACATGAAGAGCAGTTAAAATAGCACGTAATTCATTATGTACAACTCAAAGTTCAAAAAGTGTTGAGTAACTTTCCACCTCTGATTAGAACTACAAACCTCTGTGAGGACACAAATCTGTCTGCTATGTACACTTAAGACCACTAGAGGGAGTCTGATGACCATCTTCACTCCAACCAGTTCATTCTCCTGCGGTAAGCTTATCATCAGGTTATTGTTAAACACAAATACACATTGAAAAAGGATACCTGAATCTGTATTGCTTAAGTCTTTCATCTTATTTTTAATTCAAATGTTTAAGTCTTTCTTGATACAGTCCAAGTATCCTGCACATCTACACTGTTCTGTTTGTGCAGTCCAGTCTCAGTGCAGTATTCTGATCTCAGAAAGCAATGGTTGCCCTGCTATTTTATCCCGTCCTAGAAAAAGAGTAAGTGAATCAAACAGATAAATTTAATCCCCCAGAATTACAAGTTGGACAGGAAAAAAAATGACGTGATATGATTGTTACATGGCGTGCCTGATCTGCAACTCTACAACCCACCTCTAGCCAAACTGGTAGCTTTGGTTCATGGCTATTGCATGATGCTATAATGCTCAGGTATTAACCAGCATAGGTGACAGATGTCATGTTGCAGCGAGGCTTGGCAGCATTTTGATCCAGAAAATGCAGATCAAGTTGTATGCATGCTGTATCTGGTCAACCACTGAGGAATATGCTAACGTTAGCCACAAAGACCATGTGATCCCGTGTTAAACTTGTGTCTCGTCTCACCCATAGACTGTATAATTAATGGACGTAGTCTCCCCAACGTCACTTGTTTGTTTCTGAAACAGATTTTTGAAGCATATCAGCTATCACGGCCATATTGGAAGTTGCTGGGGCACCTGACAGTCACATGAGCTGAGCTTTGCCTCTTATTGGGCGAGCTTGCAATCTTAATACCATCTCAACTGCTGAGTTAGAAAAGAATTGACCCCCTGCACAGTACGTTAATTTCTGCGGCAAAAATGGCTTTTTTTTTTTTTTTTTTGGCTTGGTGTGTATGTGACTTCAAATACTTCGGGAGCATGGCTCAAGCAGATTTTTGGACTAGGTTTAAGTCATTGTGCTCTAACTGATAAAGATAAGCATTCACTATGAACTGATTGAGCAGTGATCTCAGTCTATGCATGTACATGTGCGGTTTGAACCTCACATGAACCTGAAAGTGAGTTTCAGTCAAAGCGGTGCAGAGAAACTGATGGCCACTCTCGGGGGTCTCAGGTATTTCCGAGGTCTGGAGTGGAAGTGAGGAGAAGCCAGGAGGGGCCTCTAGTTGCATCCGAGCAGGAGGAAGAATCCATGGAGGTATTTGGCCGCAGTCTGGGGGCTTTCCTGTGGAGGTGGGGCTGGAAGGGAAGAAGGAGCCTGGTGCCCCAGGGGCCTCTGGGATACCACAGCAGGAGGTGAGGAGGAGGCCGAGGTCAGGGCAAAGGGGGCTGCATGGAGGAGGAAGGGATGGATGTTAAAAGAGCAGAAAACACACCAGCAAAAACACACTCTCAAATCATAAAACAATAGATACATTGATCAGAACGGATGGTAAAACATCAAAATACAGTCCAATTTGGTCAACGTCTGATGTCCCATGAAATTAAAACTGTGCTCATCCTACCTTAGGCTCTGGAGGGAGCATACTTCTGCAGAAACAGCATGACAAGAATAGAGAGAATTCTGATTTTTTATCACTCTAGTGATTCTCGGTTATTTGCAGGTTAATACCTCTGTATTTAAATATTTGCTTGTCTATTTACTTATACACCAAATGGTAACTTTAATAGGTAAACATGTGCAACTTACTGCACTTCAATTGAAATATCTAAACAGCCAATCACATGGAAGCAACACTATGCAGTTAGTCATATAGACATGGTGAAGAAAAGCTGCTGAACTTCAAACTGAGCATTTGAATGAAGGTGAAAGTTGATTTAAATGACTTTGAACTTGACATGGCTGTTGATGCTAGATGGGTTGGTCTGAGTATTTCACAATCTACGGATCTGCTGGGATTTTTACGCACAGCCATCTTTAAGGTTTACAGAGAATGGTCCCAAAGAGAGAAACTATCAAAGCCACTCAAAGTGAGGCTGAAATTCACAAGGGCTAACCAAAACTGGGCAATAGAAGACTGAAAAATGTTGCCTGGTCTATTGAGTCTGGGTTTCTGCTGCCACATCAGTGTTTGGTGTGAAAACATGAAAGCATGGATCCATCCTGCCTTGGATCCACAGCTCTGGCTGCTGCTGTTGATGTAGTGTGGGGGATATTTTCAGTGTCTGATTCCCAGTGTCTGCGTCCAGTCAGTAATTGAGCTCTGTTACCCAGCACCCAAAAGGCCCAGACCAATTCCAGGATGAATAATTTCTGCATTTCCAGCTTGTTTTTCTGGGAAGGTCAGTTGGCTGTTTCAGTCTGTGCTTGTCAGCCACTGTAGATATCACACCTCCAACTGAAACGTACCTTATACAACCTAACCTAAAAAAGAATTGACTCTTTTTATCCCTTTACACTAAACTTCAAAGTTAGAGATAGTCTGTGGTGAGGTGTAGAGTGTAAATTTTGTCTAAAGCTATCTCATTACCCTTTTTATTTCATCTTTGTTTTGGCCAAACAAGGCTGTCCACCTTTAAAGGCATCTAGATTTCACTCCCTGAAAACATGATCACTTCTTTAAGAATCTTTCAAATGAAATAACACCTAATAAGTGTTGCTTACAGTAACCTTACTCTAAAAATGTTACTAGACTTTCCTTCATGAACTCAGGATGTATAAACACCCAAATTTGGAAAAACCTTCATAATTTGTATAATAGAGAGCTCAGGAGGAAGTGAAAAGGAGGTGGTTGGGGTTGCAGACTCTGGGTCAACACGCTGCTTCCTGTCCTCTGGGATGTCTGGTAGCTCTGGATGACTGGATCACTCATCTCTCCTCCTGAACCCTTTCATCTCTCCCGTCGCTCTCTCCCTCCTCCTCCACTCATCACCCCGTCACTACGAGCTGTTTGGTCTCAGATCACATTGACCTCTGCAGAGAGCTGTCCAGTGATCCCAGCACTGCTGCCATGACTGTCACACTGTTTGATTGACAGGTGGGGGAGTCACATGACAGCTAACTCTGAAGAGCCTTAACTTCAATTCAGTTTGGGCTCGTTAAAGCTCACAGGGTCACCTGGGCTCTGAAGACGTGATGAATGCAAAGATTAGAGACATTCATCACAGACACAAATAAAAAACACCAAGACACTTTTTTTAACAACACTAAACCTTCATGGTTTTTCCAATTTTTTTTTTTCTATATTAGAGATTAAAGACCACAGCAAAACAGTCTCGTCCTTTTTTGGGATAGATATGTATGATTATGGAAAGTTCGATGACTCGTGTTATTATTTTTGGGTTCTCCTTTTTCCTGCATGTTCAGTACAGATCACTGCATGAGTCTGTATTCATAAAGAGAGGTCTCAATCTCTCTCTTTTTTTAAATGAAATAAATAACTAATTGAAACTCTATGCATGTATATAAACCAGCACAGTAAGAACGTACAGTAACGATGGAAACTATGTTTGAGAAAATTATATTTTTATGGGAATTTGAATTTATAGATTGACTCGTGTTTCATATGTTAACATAAGTCAAACTAGCAGGCCTCCCTGTGTGTGCACCTACACCTCTGCAAAGGATTCAGAATGCAGCAGCACGTCTGGTCTTTAACCAGCCCAAAACAGCACACATCACCTGACTGTTGAAATCTCTTCACTGTCTTCCACAGGCAGCTCAAATCAAATTCAGAGCTCTTCTTCTTCTTACAAAGAAGAAGAACGCCTCCTGCCTACCTGAGGTCCCTCATCCAGGTCTACACTCCTCCCCGCCCACTACACTCTGCTTGTGAAAGATGCCTGGTGCTCCCAGCCCAACACGGCTCTAAATCTCAAGCCAGACTCTTGTCTACTGTTGTTTCCAAGTGGTGAATGAATTACCAAACTCTATACGATCCACAGAGTCCCTTTCTACTTTTAAGAGATGTCTGAAAACTCATCTGTTCAGGGAACGCTTCAGCACTTAATCTGACCCTTCTCCTCTTTGTCTTCAGGGGAAGAATGAGCCAGGAGGTCTCAGACCAGCTGTCAATGAATATTTAGCACTGATTACTGAATGTTGCTAAAGGTTAAACATTATTGTTAGTAATGATTTTTAGTCATTGTTTGCTTTAGGTACATTATTTTAGATGGAAAAAAGTACTAGATGGCAGCACCTGTAGCCAAAATAACTTGAAGCACTCCATCACACTAGCTAAGGTTTTCCCTTCAGTCTTTTTGTTGCTTTGGATCAAAGCATCTGCTCGATGAAATTGTTGAACTATAAATGTAGAAGGGGCAGTGTTTATGACATTCTGCAGCCAGCCAGTCGGGGAGCTCTAAATCTTTTGGCTCCACAGTGAGTGAACACTTCTATTCTCCTTTAATGCACTGTCTGTGTTGAGTACTTACAGATTGCAGCTGAGAAAATCATCTAACTTGAAGGCAGTCTGTAACAATTATATGCAGGGCCCTGTGTTGTAAAGGAGCAAAAAATTATTGTGCATAAAGGCCCTAAGACATGAGTCCATACAGCACATGATGGAAACAACTTAACCATGGATGCAATAAAAATAAACATTAAAAGGTTTTATAAAGCAGTTTTTTTAACATTCAAAAGATGTACAGGATTGGGATCTTGAGTGTCCCACCTGTGGATTAGCACAGGCCTCCAACAGCATCAGGACCTCACGTCCCAGGCGGGTTCCTATTTGGTCAGTGGTCGCACCGAGAGGCCAATTCTCTTTAGCTCCCCTTTCACTGCTCACACACCAAATGCTGTCGGGTCAGACGAAGAGAAAGCCGCTAGGCGCCGAGTTGCAATTAGACGCTCCATTATATAAAGGCATATTCAGATAACAGGGGCACCAATGAGGTCAGTACGTGCCTTTTGTTGGGGGATTAATGAGATTTTTAATAAAACAAAAAAATGCCCCCTTCCTTATTGTAATGACCTAATGAGTGAGCCGGTGGCGCCGAGCCATGTTGGTGGGAAAGTACTGTGGTTGCACCAGTCTCTCAGTAGCCCCCCTCTGCTTTATCTCTGCACCTGCAACCCCCCCAGTGCTGCCCCGTGCTTTCCGGACCCCCCTTCCAGTGTTTGTATTCAAAGCTAGGAACCAAAGGAGTGTTTAATTACCATAAAATGCTATCGGCATTTGGCCCTCTGACACAATGAATGGCAACATAGAGCTCATTGAGGTTATCAACAAGGGGACCAGTGGTCAATTGGGTCATTGATTTGGATTGTTTGACAGACCCGGAGCCAAGGCCGCAGGAGCGACCAAAGTTCAAAAATCCCACTCAGTTGAATCGAGAAGTTTGTCACAGAATCTGTTGGAAGGAGCTGTCAGGAGCGATTAGGGGGCATGAAAGGGCTCAGCGATCAAACGGGGCCTATCCCAACGCTGCACATTTAATTAGAATTTGCATGTCTTTGTTCCTGACCCTTCAGCAAGCATGATCTGATTACAAGGGTGAACAGTTACCACCAGGGGAAAGGGGAACTCGCAACGTGCAACCAAACTTATTTGTACTTTGTTTTTAAAAATGAAAACAAATCCTCAGCCTCACTGATTCCCCACACCGAGCTGAAAGCTCCACAAAGCTAAGATGAAACAGCTGGTTGATGGTCAGGGAAAGGTCTTACAGAAAGGATCACTTCTCCTTCTGAGTTTTTTAGTCTTCCCCTGAACTGTGGGAGTTTGGGGAGTGGAGAGGGGGACGCTTGCTGGCTCATTAATTGGAAGGCAGAGGGCCCTTTGACCCCAATGATGCAGGGTGACAGGGGAAACGAGGGGAGGCGATTGGCTAGCGGCTTCAGCGGTTGAATGTGCCACCAGTGGTGTTCCAGAGTGGAAAAGGGCAGCATGAAACAAAACACTTCTCTTTGTTTTTCTCCTGAACTTCTCCTTCTGTTCCTTATCCTTTCTTTAAGTTATATTGTAAACTTAGAAATCTTTCCCTCTGTCTTTCTAAACTTACACATAATAATGTTGAGTATCTTTTCAAAAGCTAAAGTTTGTATTTGGGTATGCACAGCACCTGTTGTTTGTCTGTTTGAGCTGGTCTCTTCAAAGATGCTCATTTAATGACATTAATTAAATAATTATGAACTTGTGATAATCTTGATTTATGACATAATTCAAAGGGTAAATATTTACACATATTTGCATCTGAAAATTAAATTTAAACTATTAATAAAAAAAAAAATTTCTTAAATTTACTCTCTAAACCTACACTAAGAGCACATGGAGCTACTTATGAATTTATGTGCCTATTGAGAATTTATTGAAAAAAGTATTTAGGGCATACAACAGTTGAGATAATGATTTTATCCCAGAAATGACAAACAAGCACCTTGAAATACAGTTCATTAATAAGTTATCAACATTTTTTTTGTCTGAACAGTACACTGTTACAGTGCTCATGAATCAGACCTCCAACACTACCTAAGAGAACAACAGGTTAAACAAATTAGGAGTTAATCTCATCTGGCTCCAATATTTATCCCGGATGAGCCCCTGTTATTATGTTACAGCCGTTTAAAAAAATAACATAATAGTTGACACAACACAAGGGTTTCAAGTTCTTAGGTCTTCGTTTAGTGAAAATTAAACATAATGTACCTGAAAACCAGGAACAAAGTAACAAACAAAAAAAAATGCTCAGGTGCTGAGGGTGGGCGGGACAGTGGTTAGTCGGAAAGCCTTGTTTAAATAGACTCAGCCTGATTGTCTGCAGGAGCTGACTGACAGTCAACAAAAATAAAACAGTGATGTAATAATTATATGCTAGAAACTAGAAAAGCACTCAGAGAGCACAGACCTCTGCCAAGCATGTTGTGATTCTCACACAACACTTTAGTCCTACTTTAATGTTATACTTCCTTTCATCAGACTGTCTGCTACAATTTGGTGTTAGTTGCAGGTTTGTATTAATAATCTGTTTCCTGACAGTGTTGAAAATTATGATGACCCAGTACATATTTTATAGTCCAGATCATAGTATCCAGAATATTGCCAGGATCTGGATCGTACTTTTACATCTGTCAGAAATTATGACGACCTTGTCTTGTATTGTTTTGCAAAGCGATCCGCCCATTTATCATGGAGTTACATACACATATGGTGAAAACTGGTCTACATCACAATGATAAAGAAGCTTAAAAAAAAAATCCTGTATCCAGACGGTGATCTTGATCACCTCCAATATTTAATCACTTCTTCCTTATCCCATTTTGAACATTTCCTGAAAATTTCACCAGGATCCGTTTGTTACTTTTTGAGTTATGTTGTTCACAGACAAACAAACAGACAAACTCTCCTAAAAACACAACCTCCTTGGTGGAGGTAAATTTATTACATGGGAGTAAATTTTTCTCTTGTTCTTTTCTTTTACTGTTCCAGACTCCAGAACATTTTTTTTAAACATACGACAACTGTAGCTCATTAACACCAATTTTCTCAAACCAAGAAATGTCAGAAATAATGGCAGCAGATCTGCAGGGCAGTGGGCTTGGATATCCATTTCCAACCAGAATATTCATTAATTTATTTATATTTCATGGGATTTTGAAATAGAAGAACTCTTCCAACATAAGAATACACGCATGTCCATAAAAACACTGTCTTTCTTGCTTTGTTAAAAAAAAAGGTACTATTTGACATTTTAATATGATTCTTTCTTGGTAAATCAATTAGTTATTATTATTATTATTATTATTATTATTATTATTATTATTATTATTATTATTATTATTATTACTATTTTAAATTAAAAATAAGTTGCTCTGTTTTTTTATGAATTATTCAGTTCCACCTCAGTTTGGTCTTTTTGTAAATGAAATTATTTCTAAAAATGCCCTCAATGAGAAAATGTTAAAAATGTTGAAAATCACTGAAGCTAATAGTCAGACATGATGTGTTTATTTTGGTATTGTCCTTTTGTTGCACCGTTCAGGCAGCAGGTGACAAATTGTCTGACTGAACAGGCAAGTCTTTTAACTCCATCCTTCTACAACATCGTTTGGGAAAACAAAACAATACAAAGCTGAACACCATTGTGGTATTTGGAAAATTTTATGTACTAAATACCCCAAAACATCTGGCTTTAACAAACTTTAATTCAACTCTACAGAATTATGAATTTGGTCATAGCTGTAGGATACGGAGGTAAAAATCATCTTATGTTATCAATAATTATTTTCTGAAGAGGTTGAAAGCCACTCACTAAGCTCCTCTGGTAGAAAACGTTATCATTGTATTTTATTGATTTCAAATATATGTAGAAAAATGTATGTATGCTGGATGTAGTTAGATGTATTTATAGCTTTTTTGTATCCATGGAATATTATTTAACATAAAAGTAATAAGGATACTAAAAGCTTTTATTGTGAAGCTTTTATTGTGTTATGTCTGTTTTGAGAAAAGCTAAAAACAAGCCCAAACAATTACTTGATTCTGATTGGATTGGTTGTAACCCATGTAATCAGAGATTATTTTTTAAAAGCTAATGTGTCACCATTGATTATCTGATCAGACATTGTATCAAATCAGCCTGTGTAACAGAGCAAAGTGTATTCTGCCTCGGCCTGTTGGCACTGTGGCAAAAAACAGTCCCAGTTTGGGGATTGAGATCTTTGCATTAGGGTCATACTCACCCTGTCAGGATTGGAATTGGCATAATTCCTGTTGATTTCATTACTGACAGCTTCTTGGCATACCTTTTGTAGTTCTTTTCTCCAGAACTGTAACATTTTCCCTCAAAGTAAAGTTTTCTTTGTAAGTTCTTTCACCAGTCTACATCCAAACCGGGACACAGTTCACAGTGCTCAGTTTGGTATCAGAGAGGAATGATGTGATTTGAACTGAAAGATGCATGTGTTTGGTATGAAACTTGTGTAATTGTCAAGCCTGTTTTGTGTGAGCTGGAGGTCATTAGTGTGTTACGTTTGCATGTCGTCTCCTCTCCTGTCTTTGTTGAAGTGTCTCCAGTGTGTCTGGGATGGAGGCACGCACCCCGTACTGCTGTCCTGCTCCCACATGTCGCATTTCTGCCACCCACCTCCAAAATACCACCTCCTCTGTTCCCCTAACCACCTCTGTGCTTGTCTGATTCCTTGTCCTCTTTTTGAAATTTACAATCAGCATCCAAATCTCTGTCATATTCCTACTAGAAACTAAGAACCAAAATGTTGATTATCTTTCTCAATTTTTCACCTTTCAGTTGTGAAAATCTGATAAATGACCGATCATTTGAACTGTACTCATTTCCAAAAGTAATCAGTCTGCTTCCCTTGTTACTTTTCTGTCACTGCAGAAAATAAAAGCGAAGCTATTTTCATTAGAGTTTTCCAGTTCTTATGACCTAATAGGTTAAGAAAAAAATTACCAACAGGGTAAGAACACTTTGCTTGTTAAATGTCTTGTATTCAGACATCTTTTAACATTCATATTTTATATATATATAATAATAATAATAATAATTATTATTATTATTATTATTATTATTTTCTGGACTAGTGAGGTGGGAATTCTGATACAAAATGTTTTTTGTTTTTTTTCAACACTTGCTCAGATTTCACTTTTTACAGTGTAAAGCAGTTTGGCTCCCAGCTGTTGGATCAATCAGCTCCTGAATGTCGTATATTCCAAACCCTTCCCCCTGGTTACAACTTTTTACTGCCTTTTAATCTTTTCTTCATATATTCAAAGTAAAGCTCTCTCAGTTCATTCATTCATTCATTCATTCATTCATTCATTCATTCATTTTCTTTACTGCTTATCCTGTTCAGGCTTGTGGGTTCTTTCAGTTCAACATGCCTTCAAACCTATTCCCTATTTTAAAATTGGTGTTAACCTCACCTGCAGACTCGGACAATTAAATTGATATTTATTAGTTATCTGATGTAGATATAAAAGCAAAGGCTTTCTTTTTACACCTTTTTCCTTTCTTTTAATCTTTTCAGTTTACTGTAACTTATTCAATTTAATCTGCTTTTTAATGGAATTTTGTCATCTTTTAATTTGTTCCGTCTGTAAAGCACTTTGAAACTTTCCTTGCCTAATTAAATTTCTGTAACTTTGACTTAGTAGTAGAAAAGTTACTTTGAAAAGTGACAACACTTGTTTCCATCACTGCAGATTGTTGTGGTTTAAAGTACAGTAATTCATTTAGTGAGAGGTGACTCTCAGCAAAGATTGTAAGAATGGCGATATTTTGGATCTTCACTGTCCAAGAAGTTTTCATCTGAAGTACTCTGTAGAAAAATGATGTTTTAACCACTTTAAATCTTTCCCTTTTTTTCTTTTCACTTCTTTACATTTAATTTTGCCTAAACTACTTTTTTCTTTTTGAATTATTTCACTTCTGGTTCTTATCCTCCGACCTCCATAGCTACCTTGCTATTACTATTATTACTATTTCTGACACACTTTTGTACGTAGCATCTTTTTTCTGAATACTCCAGCTGTAAAGTTTTGTATTATTTTCCTAAATTTAACTTTAAATTTACCTTTAAGACAATCAACTTTCCTTTATTAGACTTCCCCGCGTGTCCTTTGATTTTTTCTTTTCTTGTCTTTTTTTAACTTGAGTCCTGTTACTTTCAGCTCCTTCATTTCAATTTCTGTCCTATCCTCTATTTACCTAATTTTGAGCTCCAAAACAAATTATTGAACTTTGTCTGTTGTCATTTTTTTGGTCAAGGTGTGTTCAAAGATAAAAAAATTAGGGTTAAAATATGATTGTCTCAAACTGTCATTTAGAAAAAGAAAGACAAAAAAACCCACAATTACTTTTATATAATACTGTACTGTACAAAAGCTAAAAAGAGAAGTAAATGTGAATATTTTCATTGTAAATAGTTATGTATTGTTCTTTTTGTGTCATACAACCCCACCTTTTCATTATCATAGCTCTAAGTTTGCTGACGTATTCCCAAGATTTTCGTCACTTGTCCAGAAGAGCTTTCTCTTGTTTTCTTTGTTGAAATTGTGTGTAATGAATATTTTGCATGGTCACAATTTGCTCTGTCTGGTTGGCAGTCTGGTTGAGGTCAGACAGATTTGGTCCGTTGTCTCTCCAGAGTCTGCTTCCAACATCGCTAACCCTTGAGTTCAACAAAGAAAACGTCCGCACAATTGTGACGCACACAATCTTGTCTGTTATGACGTACTTCATCACAACAGAGTTGGCAGCCTGCTGCTGTATTCAGGAGGTCCAGGTCAAGTGGTCATCTTGTACTTTAATTACATTGTTTGTTTAATAAACTTTTCAGAGGAGGGCGAGACAGCAGGCCCTGGGAATCACTTTATAACAGGTCATTTTCCAAATGACAAGGGCTGACGTTGGAATGACGAAAGTTGAAATGATATGATTTCGCTCACCGAGCGCGGTGCAACGAGGCAGAAAACGTGCTCCTTTTGCTCGGCTGTGGTTTCTGTACTCTCTGAACCCTGAAATAATGACCGTTCCTTGTTCATTAGTGTCTACTCGGTCAATCATAACACATCAGAAATGAGTTTAGCATTCAGGCGCAGGACAATTGACCTTGTGTGTGCCCTTCCTCACCAGCGAGCTGTCACAGGGCTTCATCCAAATTGAGGCAATTAGCTGCGATGTGTCTCCCCCATTAAGCTGAGTGTCTCCACTGTGTCCTAATGACAGCAGCAGGACATGGCCTAATCAGCCCCAGCGTCTCCCCAGAGTTCACATCCACTTCTAGCTAGCACACCCACAGAGAGATGAGAGCTGGGCACAACAGATACAAAACCATCTGCGCCTAGGCGGTGTAAAAAAATGTTGGGAAACAGTTGAGCAACAAGTGGGGTCAAACTGTTTTCACATGTATGAGTATCTGAAAAAACTACAGTCTCAAGAACTATAGGGTTGGATTTGGGGGGATTTCTTTTCTTTGTACATTAAAACCATTAAAACCCTGCAGTTTCAGAAGTTTCTTCAACTTCTTCTTAATTGTCTCAATGGGAAATTTTGTTTTGAAGGTAGGGTCTGCAAGATTTTCTTAAAAAATAAAATGTCAACTTTTACAGGAATAATCCTGCTTGATCGTCTCCTATGGGCCTCTGTAGATGTATGCCAGTGTCAGTGTCTTCTTTAACCCTCCCTTCTGTCCTCTGATGTTATGGTTGTATTGGCACATTTCTGGGTAGAGAGTAAGTGTGGTTACGGCAGCTAATCACAGCACGCCCAGTGCGCAAGTGACTTTGGATTGCAAGAATAGCAAGTGAAGCACGCCACCCTGAACAGCTAAGACAGTGGACATAGCACAGAAGAAGAAAAACACAACCAAGGTGAAACGAAATGCCAAACAGTTAAAGCTTTTCACTAAATGAGGGTGAAGCTTGGCTCAACATTCACTCGCTTTCAAGCACTTGAAGAGCAGCTCAGGACGAAGAACAACGTGAGCTGGCTTTCTGCTGACCAGGTATGTGTCCAATACCCGTTATTAGCTAACATACCAAGTCAGATGCACAGCTCTTGAGTCTCTCCCTCTCTGTAAAAAACATGCTGCTGCACATGGTTGCTGGGCAGGTGAATGTGTTCATATAGTCATGGTCAGAGGCTGTAGGTGTGTGCTGCTGCTGGCACTGAGCCCAAGAGGAGGAGCTCAGTTTGATTGTTGTGTTTACTGACAAATAACGAAAATTTCAGCAGACCCTACCTTTAAGGTAATATAGTTAGTCAACACAGAGACGTTGGCCAAAAAAATTAAGGAACAATCCACATAATAAAATCAAACAACTACCAGGGATTAGGAGAGTGTAGAACTGTAACTTTACCATCAACCACTTATAGTTAAATAAGAATATATTATTCTGTTTTAAAAGGACTTGTCTTGGTAGTCTTTATTTACTGTTCTTTTATGTAATATTTCAAAAATATTTCCAACTTTTAAAGTGACATTCATGAACCTGATCAAGGAAATGTTAAACCTATGACTTTTCACTCTGTATATGGAGATGTGATCTGACTGTATGTGCGTTTCTATGAGCCAGTATAGCCTTTACTTCATCTGTCTTTTATCAGCTATTTGTATTGATGACACTGTTGACACTCCCCTGCAGTATGTCTCATGGTCAAAGAGAAGATCATGCAGATTTAGATTTCTGTTTATAGACACTTTCGCCTTTGATGCTGCTGCAGATCTGGGAGTTTGTTCAGTGGATGGTTTACCTGCAGTGGTCTTGGTTGCTTTGATCAAGATGCTATAAAACAAATAAGCTACAATAAAAGTTGAAAACAACAACAAAAAAAAAACACTTCAAGATATGACTGATCAAGCAGTTTGGAAAAGAATAGCAGCTATTCACTGCTTTGGCGCTGAATTAACCAAACCAAGTAATTGGGTTGAAGGTGGTGGATGACTCTACCATGGAGCCGTGGCCAAGCAATGGAACTTAGAAACCAGAGACTAAGGACCTGCTGTAAACCCAGTGCTTCCACTTTATAACAGGGAGTCACAGGTCAAAGACTAATATTGAAAGTTTGTTTTTGGCACTGCATGCTTGCAAAGGGCACAGACACTATAATACAGTCACTCAAGTAAAAAAAAAAGGATAGATTGATTTCACTGCTCAGAAATACAACCAGGAAATCAAAGTTTTATTCTAATTTAGTGAATATGTAAAAGTAGGACAATAAGAAGATGACAAAACAAAGCATCAATAGACTTCCCCAGAAGCATTGGGTTTATATCTCAGGCACGTTGCTCAGGGGCACCTGAAACACACTGTCCTGACGCTCTGTCCTAACTGGGGGAATTGAACCGTCAAAGTTCCAGACTCAAACCAACTTCTGTAACCTTGAGGCCATCGCATGAGTGCCTAAATGGGATCTGCACTGATGAGATTCCCGTCCAGTTGACCTCCTCTTGTCCCTGTTTGGTTGATACATCCCATAATGCACCTCATTTTGTCCTGACTGCACGTGGTCCGAGGTTGTTGGGTTATGTAAGCTCCCTGGACTGAATCTGCATGCGCAGATCTTTCACTGGGTGGCTGGGACTTTTTGTAACTGGACTAATGTTAATGAATTAAACAGTGGCAGACAAGCTACTGATAAAATGAAGTTAACGAAGCTAAAAGTTTAACTCAGCTTCACTAAAGCTACCCCGGGAGAAATGAAGCTAGCTAAGCTACAGCGGCGCAGCAGAAGTAGCTTGCTATGCTAAAAGTGTTTTTATTTACTGTGCTAAAGCAAAATTATTTTATTCTCCTTCTTTTTGGAACCGTTTTTATTATTGCCAAATTATTTGAAAGTTTGACTACCTCTGTTCTTAAATCTAAAGTTAATTACACTGAATGCAGAAAACTACTGAAAAAAAACTTCATTTCCCTTTAAAAAGTACGTTTAACAACTTATTAGCTGATTTAGGTACATTGTGATGGAATAAAATGTAACATTTTATCTGGTAAAAATCTTACTATGAAAGCTAAAAATTAAGTTTTTGTTAGTAAATAAAATCTCCACCTATGTGCTTTATTCATTTTTTTTCTCCTTTACAACAAATTTATTATGCATCTCTTGTTGACTGTAAGCAGTGTCGATGGGGGCTGGGGCAGCTGTCGAAAAACAGCAGTGCTAACATCAAGCTACCAGGAAATAAAATTAAATCACTTACACCACTTTTCATTGCTCCATCATTTCTAGAAATTAGGGTTAGAACATATTAACCTTAACTTAATTTGAAAGAAAAATCAAAACAAAGCCAAAACAGATATTGACAGATCTCTTGTGGGGAAATGTTTAGTCCAGTTAATCAATATGATTACTCAGGTAATTGTGCCACTGTGTTTGCTGCAGTGTACAGTTTGTAATTTTAGAAATTTCCCTCGAACTTTGTTACTTTTGTCAGAACACCAACTCTACCAACTTGGGCTGTTTTAAGACATGAACTTTACCTGATACAGTAAATATAACATATAGAACATGCTTTTCATAAGCTGTGCTTGCTTTGAGCAACAGCTGGGCTCATTTTTACAATGATGTGATAGTCATATCAGCTTTGTAGTTTAGCTAACTGAACCTGACAGCTAAATTATCCATCATGTTATAAGAACATGGAACCTAAAACCATGTGGAGTGAGATAGACAACAAACTGCACTTATGTTGCGAGTTCTTGTCAGGTGCCACAAATGGCATGAATTTGCACAAATTAGGCTATCTACCCGTGCCGACTCCCGATGCCTTCAACCCCTTACACTCCATTTGCTACATTTGTTTATTTGTGAGTGTTAAAAAAATTTGAGGTTTAGTGAATCCCTGGTCTTAAATCACTGAAAGGAGCCATGACACCTACGTTTTCAGACATTCAGACTTACATCAATAAACAGATGGTGGATGGTGCTATTCAAAGTACTGATCTGCCTAGCAGGACTTACTTGATTTGTTCACAAACACATTATTCAATTTCTTTAAACTTGGATATGTAGGTTGTAGGAGCCAATGACTGAACCACAGTTTGCCAAAGTGTCCTTGGGCAACACTTGACATTGCAATAGAGTGAAATCTGATCAAGGACAGGAATAATTAAAGGCATAACAGGACATCAGTTTAGCTTTAACATTTCAAGGACAGGAAGTGAAAAAAATGCATCTTATTAAGAACTCCAAATGATTATAACATAGGGATTCTATAATCATGACCAGCCTCAGTAAAAGCCATATATGCAGATTAGATCTGGGCTTTACAGCAAGCATATAAGGATAATTTAAAATAAAGCTGATTTTGAAGAACCACTGACCACTATGGCCATAGCTTTGATATATTTTTCATTCCCAGTAATGTGGATGAGATATCATTAATCACCTGTCCCTTTCACCTGAATGCATGTTTATATGATACCAGAGTGACACTATGATCATGTCTGTTAAGTTAGGTGAAATTCAGACAGTATAACGGAAAGATAGTACTATATATTTACAGTAGCAGGGAAATAACCATATGAATGTGTTAAGAGCTAGACCTCGATGGTATGTGTGAAATTTGAAGCAGATTGGACCTTCTTTGGAAGTAGCTGCACCAAAAAGATGGAACAGTTTACCGTTACACATAAGGTCTGCCCCCACAGTTGAATATTTTAAATCATTTCTTTTGATTTTAGTTGATTGTTTTATCACATAAAAATCCTATGATTTTATTTTTACTTGTAATTTTAGGGTTTTATAGGTTACTGGTATTTAATTTCATTTTATGCACCAATATGTCTTTTTTATTTGTGCTTTATTTCTTTATTCTGTAAAGCACTTTGGTCAAACGGTTGTTTTAAATGTGCTGTATAAATTGACTTTGCTTGACTTGGAAGGAATTAAAACCATTTCCAGGTTCATGGTGAGACATCAGAGTTTAGCAATGCACCATGGACACACCCTTTAACTGCAGGACACACCCTGATTAATGGTGCTTTATGTGGTTTCAGAGCTGAGTTGAAAAACGAGTTGAAAATTATATGTTAAAAAATTGAGGAGTTTTTAACCACTGAGTGAAACAGAAGACTTCTTTCTGACAGTAAGGGGTGCTGTAGTTTCAGGTAAAAAGAACCATATAGATGCACTCAGGCTGAAACACTGAGCATCTGTGTGACTTTTGGTCTCAATCAAACATTGTAGAAGAGAGCCACTAGGGTTTTTATTTAGTAAAAAAAATGGTCACGTTTGGCGGTCATTTGAGGCCACGCCCATTGAGTTAAAAAAAAAAAAATCATTTGACAATATTTGCAAGCCAAGTTTGGAGGTTTTTTTTTTTTTTTTTTTTACTGAGGGTGCACTGTGGAGCAGCTGGATTCATAGATTTTTCACCATGACAGAATTTGTGGCATGTTTTGTAAAGAGAAGACTAAAGCAATATGGGGTTAAAGATGCAGACAGAAAGAAAGAAAGAAAGAAAGAAAGAAAGAAAGAAAGAAAGAAAGAAAGAAGAATCCTTAAAGTTCTAAGAGGACCTATCTCACACCTGCTGGTCTGGTCAGGCTGGGCCCAAATTTCAATGCCCAGGATCCCTTGTAGTCGGTAAGGTGAAATTGAAGTAATTTTTTTCTTTTTTTCTTTTTTTTTTCTTCTTTTTTTTTTCTTTTTAATTTTATCTTTTACTTAATAACCATGAAAGAAATCTTAAAAAGTGAAACAACAAAAGGACAAAGAGAGTTAGAGAGCATGTTAGTGTAAAGCCATTCGTGCCTGTCTTGTTTGTGTGTGTGTGTGTGTGTGTGTGTGTGTGTGTGTGTGTGTGTGTGTGTGTGTCTTTCTGTGAATGAAATAAAAGCTTGTCTTGTTTAGCGGGCTGTGTACAGCGAAAAAGGCTAATAGGCCTGACCTGCCGTTCACCCCGGAGCTGCAGTAACAGAATGAGAAAGAAAAACAGAGGGAAGAGGAGCTGGTATTCTTCTTGTGCACGAATGAGAAGGGTGAACGAGGGAACGGACCAGCGCCGGGTGGCAGATTAGTGCAGGTTGTGCCTCTCTGAAGAATGGAGGGAGACACAGAGGAGGGAGGAGCGGTGGAGGGCAGAGAGAGGGGCTGGGAGGCTCCTGTCAATAGAGCTGCTGTTGAGAAGAGAGGAAAGAGGAAATGTCTGCTCGTTTTTCTGTTGAATAAAAAGAATAAAGAAACATCACAAGGACAGTTCCAAAACCAACAGCATGAACTGCTTTTTACACTGTGAGAATTAATCATGCATACACTTATTGCTGATCAGTGTGTGGAGAAGGTCTGACATAACTGTTGAGTACATGCATGTCAGTACCTAAGCAGTTCACAAATAAGACACACAAAAATTCTCACCCTTACAATAATAACACTTTTTTTTTAAATCAAATTTCAAACACTAAATGCAAATAAAGATTTTTAGGCCACTGAAATACAACTGAAGTAATGTGAAGACATTACACTTTTAAGTTCAAATGATGATGTTTCAATTGAAACCAACACTTTTTTTTACAACCCTTCAAGATGAGATAATTATAGTAAAATCTACTAAATGTAATTTAATCCAAATTACAAGTATCTCAGCGTATGTTACCCTTACTGATATAGAATTTAGAGAAGAGGTGCAATACATTTCCATATATAAGAAATGAATCTTTCTGTAAACTGCTCAAAACAGTTTGTTCTAAAAGAGGCATGAGACCTTCACAAGATCTAAAATAGGGATCATTACAGGGGTCCCAGAGGGACAGTATTAAGCCTGAAAAAGGACAAAAAAAATCCCTGGATTTGCCCATACATTTTTAATGGACTTTTTGGAAGACAGCTGCACACACACACACACACACACACACACACACACACACACACACACACACACACACACACACACACACACACACACACATAAAAGACTGTAAATAAATATGGACGTCATCTTGCTTGGCTTGCTCGAAGTGAGGTCTCCACAAAATCTACCCCCCCCTGGTGGCTGGCTGCTGTAAATGTAAAAAAAAATCAGACTCTCCAGTCATTCCAGATGGGCTATGTTCAGACTTTAAGAAATGAATTCACCTTGTAGAAATGTTTCTCACGTCTGATTAATTGGGTGATTTGAAGGTACCATTTGGCTGCCTTGTATTCAAGTCCTCTTTGTTCTGAAGGGTTTCGTTTCCAGTAGTTATAAGAGGTTAAAACAAGGTTTTACGTCACGTTGACAGCTGCCGTTCTATTTTTTTCGGGGATTGTAAAATATGTCAGGCGGTAGAGTCAGGAAGTGATAAGACTCTCAAAAGAAAAAAAAAAAAAGATTATTTTTGTCACCCGGCTCCACTCAGATTCTCCCAGAATCCCTCACAGTCTCTACTGCATAGACTCTGGGTAGACAACTACCAATGACTGCGCCTATGACAGAGGAATTTTGGCTTCAAAACCGTACAATGGTAAATGGCGGGGCCATGCTGTCCACTCTATATACAGTCTATGGTACGCATACACACATACACCCACACACACACGCAAGCACACAAGCAAGGAAGACACTTGGGCAAAGCATCAGGTGGTGTGTTCAACTCTTTTGACAGACCCTACTACCCTACTCTCTAACTTCTTTTAACTTCTTTACTCAGAAAAGGAGGAAGTTTATATCTTTTAATCCTGCTTTGTATTCATTGTTTTCTTATGACCTTTCTAAATAAAATAAAAATGTTTCATTATTAGGAAAGGCTTTAAAGGATCAGTTAAAAATCTAAGAGAGCAGGAGTGGATTGTGCAGCAAGAGGTTAAACTCTAATTTCAGATATGTTGAACAAGACTCCCTTCAGCTGTTGTTTATTTGTTGTTCTGTCCTCATCAGCCCAACACATATCTGAGGTGGCTGGCGCCTGACTGGCCCTCCTCTTTGGTAGTTTTAGTTTGTCTCTTGCAGCAGGAAGGCCAAACCAGGAAGTGACACCTTATAATAATCACAGATCTGTTGTTGTGGAAACAAGCAGTAGTGCTTGCTGCAGTCTTCTCTTCATCTTCTCTTTCTCTCCTGCAACTGCAGCAGAGCCTCGCTGCTTTCATCACCTCTGAGTCTGAAAGAGCAAGAAGCTGCCAGCTACTGACAGAGAAGGGACAGCCTAGAGTGTGTGTGTGTGCGCGTTTGAGTGTGTGTGTGTGTGTGTGTGTGTGTGTGTATGTGTGTGTGTGTGTGTGTGTGTGTGCGCGTTTGAGTGTGTGTGTGTGTGTGTGTGTGTGTGTGTGTGTGTGTGTGTGTGTGTGTGTGTGTGTGTGGTTAGGCACGTAGTCAGGTTGGGCCTGTGTTTGTGTGTGGTCAGTGGACAAAGCTGATCACAGGGCTGCTGCCTCCTGTCTCAGTGATTTATACACCCTGATCCTTAACACACACACACACACACACACACACACACACACACACACACACACACACACACACACACACACACACACACACACACACACACACACACACACACACAAATCCTTGATCAAACAGCCAGCGTCTTATAAAACTGGATGAACTGAATTAAAAAAGAAACTCATTTTGTTATCTTCCACTATCACTATTAGACAACACACTGTGTTTTTACCACCTATGTTATAACTTCTATGATTTTCTAAAAGCCTATTGGGCTTGAACAAGGTTTTTGTTAAAAAGAGGGTTTTGGGCTTTTTCAGGCTTTATCTTTTCCCTCTGCTTCATTTCTAAACTGGATGTTGCCCCTTGGCTAACAACAGACCTGACTCTAAAGTGTCATGAATCAGACAGAAGATCCTGCTGTGACGACACCATCATTCCAGCAAGTCTCAGGAAGTTCCCGTGCTACTTTTAGAACAGACCATTTGGGGCAGTTTACCAACAAATTCAGGGATTTCTACAACAAACAAATATGTAGTGGTTTTAAAGTCTGCACACTTTTAGTATGGGCTTCCATCATTGTTAATTAATATCTTTGTTTAAAATATGTGACATTGTAATACCTCCTCTGTGATGTGATGGGTTCTTTGTCTGTTCACCCAGTCCTCTTAAGTACATGGGCCTGCCTGGTTGCACTGCACTAACATAGCCTGATCCCCTCTTCCATCCAGGTCACAGTTACTTAGAGATGCTTGAATTCTTTGCTGCTTCATGTAGTTTTGGAGGATCCATTGTTGTTGACATTGCCAACTGGACCAGAGTTTTCTAATATCAAAACATTACAGATATCAACATACTCCATTTAATCAAAACATTCAAATACCATCAGGGATTTTACTGGCATGCAAGGACATGGTGACATGCCAATGAGAAGTGCCCTGATTCAGTTTCAATTGATGTGAAGGGAAAGGTGAAATACTTAATTCTTGGATCTGATATACCAAAACTCATCCTCAGGCCAGAATTTAATTTTTGAATTGTGCTTAATGTATTGTATAATCCTCCTGAATTGTCAGCTTATGTCATATCACAGAGGGAGGATTTAACATATACACTATCAAACTGTCTGTAGCAGCCAAGCAGCAACCTCTGGCTGAAATACATGAAGCCTATGAAAAATGTTTAAAACCTTGGCTTTTGGACACAGCCTCATGTGGACACTTGAAGAACTGCAGTTATTTCACACTGACATTCCGGCTTAATTATTTGACAGAAGAGGTTGCAGCTTGTTCAAAACTGATGCAGAAAATTCGGAGCTCACCCCCCACTGCTCTACAAATGTATTTCATCACATACATAAATAAAACATGTGGAGCATGAAGACAAACAAGCATTTTCAGTTTGACTAAACTCAGTTCACAGTTCTGACTGAATCATATTAACCATATCATATAAAAATTTCAAGCTTCAAACACAAGTCAAACAGCTTTCCTGGCATATATATACTAACTCCTATGCACACACACACACACACACACACACACACACACACACACACACACACACACACACACACACACACACACACACACACACACACACACACACACACACACACACACACACACACACACACACACACACAACCCTGTGGTTACCAGGCTGGCTTACTGGTGCGGAACAGAGGACCAGTAAGAAGGTCTAAGATGCTAACTGACAGTCCCAGTGTCTGAAGGGTTTTGGGGAGGGGGTGTAGGTGGGTGTGGAGGGGTGGGGGTGTTCTTATTAGGCAGCGCTGCGTGGGCTTTGACCTCTCACACACTTTATAGGCTCACATAATAATGAAGCACTGAACTTCAGCCCCTCGGTACCTTTTTCTGTCTCACATGAAGACACCGTTCATCACTCAGAAGTTCAGAGGTTTTTATTTTTGAGCCCTCAACAAGTTAGGAAACCTGAAGCTTTAATTGTGAAAGTGAAGAGTCTGACACTTTTAAGTGCTCTGAAATACTTGAAATATTTTAATGTAATTTTTTCTTCAAATGTCTGACTGATATTCTAACTTGAAAATGGAATCAAACATGGTATCTGCATTACATTCAGTCTCTGTTCAAAGTATGTAAGGGATAATGTGGTTTGCAGGTAAATATTTGATATAGAATCTTAACAGGGTTTGACTAGACCCAAATGTGAAGCTGAATAATGAGAACAACACTAAAAAAATAATGTGTTAATTCAACTTAACTCACTCAAATCATCTTGTTGCTTCATGATGAGACGCATACCGTGCTTGTTGGTTATACACTGTGCTGGTTGGATATACTTATTTATTTATTTATCTTGTGCTTTATTGTGCTTCTCAAAATATGGTTATGGTTAAAGTGCCAACTATTTCATGTATGGGAGAGAAATAGCCGTACAACCAAGCTTGGTAAGGTTGGAGTGTTTATTAAACAACAAGCAGTTTGTGAAACCCCAGTATCGTGTGGTCCCGAGTTTCTGCCTGTCGTTTTCCTCTTTTCTTCACTGCCTCAACCAAGCTGCACAGACCCAAAACCATTACAGTGTCAACAGACAGAGGTATCCTGGACTTTTTTTTTTTTTTGCAGATTAGATTTGATGATGTGTGATAAGGTTGTCTCTGGTGTTGTGTTGACTATTGAGATTAAATCTTTGATGTTTTGATAAGCTGGTTAATAAATAGTTCTCTTATTGTAGATAGTTTTTGTCCCCCCTTTACCAGAGATTTCATCGTGTTCTTCATGTTGCTGCTGAAGCAAAATCAGAGAACATGTGCCATGGGCACATAAAATCCTATTGACTACGGATAATTTGATGGATCAAGTTAAATTGAGTTAAATTGTGATCTCACTGCTGAGGCATTTCCTACACTGCAAAAAACGGAAATCTTATCAAGTGTTTTTCTATTTTTTTTTTTAGTAAAAATATCTTTTTAGACTTGATATGAGCCCCATCTACCTCACCAGTCCAGAAATTGTCTTATTTCAAGTTTTTTTAGAGTCAAATATATGGTCTAAATTGCCTGTAAGAAGTAAAAAAAAATCTGCCAGTGGGGCAAGAAAGATGTGCTTGTTAAGATAAGAGCAATGTCTTAATACAAGCACATTTCTCTTAACCCACTGGCAGATTTTTTCTTACTTGTTACAGGGAATTTAGACCTCATTTTTGTCTTTAAATAACTTAATACAAGACATTTTTCTTGACTGGTCAGGTGAATGTGGCTCATGTTAAAAGTAAAAGGACATTTTTATTGAAAATTAGACAAAAAAAAAAACTTGATAAGATTTCAGTTTTTTTGCCGTGTAATCTTATTCATTACCATATTATGACAGGTCCTCTGTGAGATTAAAATCTAAAACCCAACATGCAGAACTTTCTCCAGGTCAGCAGAGATTTTTTTCTCTCTCCTCCCTCTCTATCTAGACCCCCTCTGTGTTAGTGGGGTTATGTCGGCTAAGTACTAAGTTTGCTATGTCTTGTATTAAAAAGGACTTAGCAGCATGCCAAGTCCTTCAGTCTACCGCCATGGACACCGCCATGATTGCTCTCGACTGGGGTGAAGTATTTAAATGTGTGCAGGTGATCATGAATTAAAAAAAAAGACATTCAGTATCATCCACCGGCAGCATGACAAATGAATTCATTTTACCTTAGTACATTTTTAATGTTTCATTGAAATATTCTCCTTGTTTCAGCACTGTGACCATTTTCGTTTCCAGAGAGTGACACAAAGGAATTCATCAAGATGACTCATTGCATTGTATTGGCACAAATTACAACTTAATTAAGCAATCAGAGAGAATCTCTTTGTGCAAACAAAGATCTGCAGACATATTTCTTTCATATTTACTATCATTGTCATTTGATGATTTGTGATCCAGACAGTTGGCAGCTCAGCTCTCCTAATTTATTATTTTAATGATAAGAGTCAGATATCTGTCTAATCACTTTGAAGGGCTCATGTGTAAAATGCAGAGTGACACGATAAGACTGGAATGTTTCATTAAAGCCAGCTCTTCTTTAATTTGCTGCAGGGAAGAGGTGGGAGGGTGATAATCATCGCAGATAACTGATAACAAAAAACTCTGTTCAGCTCTGTGATGCACGGCAACTGGGTCGAAAGTGAGGAAGAACAAACATGAAGAGAAATAGAAAGCGTTAAAGATGATTGATTTGATGGCTCAGAGGATTTAAACCTGAAATGAATGATGGTGGCATGTTGATGGACTTGAGATATTTGACATTATCTTTAATGATACCAATAAAACCAGCACTAAAACTTGATTTATGTAACTTGAGAGCAGACTTTGCAAAACAATTTACAGAACAGCAAAGTCATCATTAAACTGAATTCGCTGAAATTAAAAATATTAACCACAATCAAAGAAGAACACATATAAAAGACAATAAAATAAAAGCTTCACCTTTATAAAAGTGTGTCAGACAGTCTGCAGAGCTGTTTGACGTCAGTTTTTAAATCATGTATCATTAACTTGTTTCTCACTTCCAATCCTGTAAATTATATGTTCTGTAATCCTTTGGTTTACAAGTCAAACAGCTACCTTCAGAGGGACACCATGTTCATTTCCTTCAGTGGTTTGAAAGAACGATCATGATGAATGTCTTTTATAGCAGCAGTCTGTAGCAGCACAAATGAATGAAGCTTGGGTTTTAACCACATACTTCAAAAAAAAAAAAAAAAAACTCAGCTCAAAGTTATCCACAACAAATTTGTAAAACAACTTCAATAGTCTTTTGGAAAGTGTGAAAAATTTGAGTGTTCTCTCATTACCTAAGTACATTTAAAGCAAAAGGTAAGATTTTTCTGCTCATTGTTTAACCTTTGTTTAGATGGATTGGTCCCACTGGGGTCAGAGATTTCTTCCTCAAAGGAAACCTGGCTAAGTACGGCAGCAAAAAAGTTTCATCAATATAAATTTTGAGAAGGACAAAAAAAAATCCATAGAAGAAGTCAGAGGAATATTTAGACACAGAAAGCTTAGATTCCAGACTTTGAGGATTTAAACCTCACACCTCACAAGAAAACTGTGCAACTACAAATTTGGAGTGTAGATTACACAAGAAAGGTAATCATTGCTTTGTCAAAAAGGCCTTTATAAATAAAGATATATCAATAACCAAGTCTGCTTTTACATACAGCATTGCAGATGGCTTTGGAATATAAAGATAAAGTACAAATGTAAGAAACAGTTCATAATAAATGGTTTATGATACTAGACTGAAATAAATGAAAAGACTATATCAACTAAAGCAAGAAGACCATCAGTGTGGAGACAGGCACTGGGTCAGTGTCATATAATGTTTTACACAGACGCCGCAGAAACAGGATTCTCAGCCATAGGTGGATTTGACTGGAATAAGACAGCAGGACATTATTTCTTCATCCTAAAAACACAATGAAAGGGCAGACTTAGCCCATAGCAACATATACAAAAGCTGGTCCAGACCTGAGCTAGCCGTAAGGAGAAGTAAGATAAGTCTATCATTAAATGTTTAGTGATATTTTGCTCATGTACTATGTTCGCTCAGTGTATTTTTAATCTGCTTTGTCTTCATCGACTAAAGTCAAGAACACAACAATTCATTTTGCTAACATTTTACAGCTTCCTTTTGATTGGCTGAAAGATTTGAAACACTTGCTAAAAGGCGGCTGCAGGTAAGGGATGACCTCAGCCTTGACGTTTCATAAAAGGAGCTGAACTTTCTTTGCACTCAGACATTCACTGCCATCAAATTATAGGCTTTCATTCAGATGTGGAAACTGGCACAAGTAGGTGTGTGTGTGTGTGTGTGTATGTGATGAAGTTATAGTTCAGCAGTATGAATTCTACCTGCGTTTTTTATTTTGTGCTGATCACAGATTATTTAGTTTTGTTGTGTCCGCATGAACAGCATGTGTGTGTTAATTGTGTGTGTGTGTGTGTGTGTGTTTAAATTTACTTTGTAAGTGCTTCTTTGTTTGTGTAGCCTAATGCCGTCATTCGCTGTTGTTATTTGCCGCTGGCTACAGGTGTGAACTTCTGTGCCCCCAGTGTTGTGTAATTCATCTGTAAGGCTGTGAAGAATGGGTGTGTGTGTGTTTGTTGTTGCTAAAAGGAAAATAAACTCAGTGCATTTAAAAGCCGTTCTAATATACAGCACAAGTAATCCATTAACTTGTTAGGCAACTAGCCTTAATGATGATGATTTAAAATTACTCGATAAAAATGTAAGTTGTATATATTTATTTGACTAAAGTGAAATTATCATTGCAAAGTAAATTCACTGAAAGTCATCTGAAAAAAAGGGACAGTGCTTTTATTTTGGCTTCATTCCATCCCTCTGGGGCAACTTAACATGATTTACAGCTTAAAATCTGTCTGTAAATCCTCTGTCCATAACACTTTATTTTATCTGCCGTTTCTTTAAGGTTCCATGCTTCTCAAACCCCCTTGTCTCTGATTGGCCAGCCCTCTGGGGGCCTTCAGGGGGCAGACCTTAGTGTTTGATGCCAGCGCCTCCAACGTGTCATGAACCAGTCAGGAGGTCTTTATCCGATGACCTCATTAATTCAAGCAAGTCTCAGGGAGTTCTAGTGGAGACTTTTTTTTTTTTTTTTTTTTCAAGAATGGGCTGTTTTTTGAGCAGTTTACAGACAGATTTAGGAATTACTAAAACATATGAACATGTAGTGGTTTGAAATTCTTCCTACATTTAGTTTAGACATTCAGTATTGTTACTTCATATTCATTTTTACAATATGGGAAAGCGGAATACCCCTTCTATAAATCCAACACCTGTTCTAAAATTAACATCCAGTTTAATTAGTGAAATAATTCATATTTTAAAGCATAAAAAACATCTATGAGAAAGCAGTCATCGGTTTACATTTCTCTTTATATTTTTCACCATGGGTATAACTTTCATATCGTTTTATATAATTTGTTGAGCAAACAAAAAAGGTGATTTTTTTTGTATGGAAAGTAAAGTAATTACAACCCTTTTCCGAATAAAATTCCACTGACTATTGAAGAAAGCTATTCTTGTCCAGTACTTCACATGCACACAGAAATGTGTGGCATGGTTTTCAAAACACTTGCACAGTGAACTATTTCAAGCCATAATTCTGAGTAACAAACTTGCTGTCAATCAGTACAACCTGCTGGGCTTTGCAGAACTTTCACTTTATTGGAACAACTTTATTTGAAACTTTATGTATCAAGAAGGATCAGAGATTTTAAGATTTCACCAAAGTCAAAATGTCTCCTTTCTAGCTTCCTTTTCTTTCCTACACTGGCATCATGACACTCCGGCCTAACAATGTGACCTGAAAACACAGGTGGAACAATCCAGAATGAAACAGGTTTGTCGAAGAATCAGTGTTAAACCTGCATGTTTGTGTTTGTGCTTGGGGTGCGTGTATATGTGTGTTTTGGCACAGATCTGTCAGCAGCGGGGTTTCCGTCCCTAAAGTCCAGGGGGATTTGGTCCCCAGGTTTGTTGACTGACCAGTAGGTCTCAGTCCTAAATCCTGCCGTCACCTTTGACCCCAACACTAATTACATATCGTCAGAGTGCTGACGGCTATAATACACCCAGGCTGAATAGAAAGCCTCCCAAGGTTGTCTACAAAAGACACGGAAGCTGCAGAGCCAAAGACGCCTTGAACCCTTTAAGCCTGGACGGAGACCCCGGACCATGGAGTGAAATAGTGATCACTGGAGGGATGGAGGCGTTCCTCAGAGCATTAACATGACCTTTGTTCTGCTATAATCCCACAGACAAATAATGATGTCAGTGATAAGGTGGCGATGGGAAAGCGGGTGATGATTGTTCAGGAGCAGAGGGGTCATGGCTTCTGTTGGAATTCAACGTCTTGTTAAAAAAAAATTCTCATGCAAGTAGAAATGAATAACACCTGATGCTAAAGCTCATCTCAAATAAAGTAACCAAAATGATAAGAATGTGTGCAATTTTTATAATATTACTTGTAGGTATACTCTCATATAAATATACACACAAATAAAAGAATACCCATCCATCACAATATTGTTTTCTTAATTTGCAGATAATTCTTTGCAAACTGGGTAAAAAAACCTCAGACGACATTTGATTAAAGCCATTTCCTAAAGCAAAGTGTATTTACTCCTGTATTTGGACATTTAAAGTGTGATCACACAGGCAACTCCAACAAGTTCATTCATTAAAATACAAAAAACAATGTCAAAAAAGCCTGCTTTTACCTCCGTCAAGGAGGTTATGTGCTTGGGAGAGACTGTCTGTTTTTTTTGTCTGTGAACAACATAGCTCAAAAAATAAACGGATCTTAATGAAATTTTCAGGAAATGTTCAAAATGAGATAAAGAAGACATGATTAAATTTTGGAGGTGAACTGGATCACCATCTGGATCCAGGATTTTTTTAAAGGATTCTTTATATCTGTGAGATGGGACCGTTTTCACCATATGTGTGTACAACTCCACCATAAATGGTCAGATTGCTTTGCAAAACAACACAAGACAAGGTCAAGATTATTTCTGACAGATGTAAAGGTACGATCCAGATCCTGGCAGATCCAGAATATGAAATATGTACTGGGTCATCACAATTTTCAACCCTGTCAGGTAACAAATTATTTAACAAACCTGCAACTAACACCAAATTGTAGCAGACAGTCTGCTGAAAGGGAGTATAACATTAAAGTAGGACTTAAGTGCTGCGTCACAATCACAATATGCTTGTCGGAGGTCTACGCTCTCTGAGTGCTTTTATAGTTTTTTTCCCGTGACACTTCTGAGTGAAGCCAACCATATTTACAACCATTTTTTCCCTATTACGAATTAAACTCCTGTTTCTCAAATAAGAAATTTAAGCTTTGGTCAAAATTCAGCATTAAAATAGATAAATAAACAAAACTACAACTGCTAACAAGTATTTCCTAAGATAGAAGCATAAGTACTTTTCAACTGGTCCCAAGCTTTCAACATAACCATTCATTCTTTTGCAGCCCAAAGTTAATACTCCATTACTGGGCAGCATTGACTCTGTGATATGATAACCTCACACATTTCTGAGAAAAACAACAATATCAAAGAAGTTCACTCTTGGTCCCATTCCCATTCTTTGTTAATTAAATGGCCCCGCCATTAATAATTGTGATGGGACAAAGGTGCAATTTAACTATTCTTTGATCATGTGCCTTATCTACCTTTCTGAGTCTGTAATGCTGCTGCTTTGGTGAAGATAAAGACACAAATACACTTTTGGAGGGTATGTTTCATTCAATAAATAAGCAAACAAATGGCTCAGCTGTGAAGTCAAGCATAAGATACACTTTCTGTAAAACAGAATCAAAATATTACCAAAGTAATTTCAAGGTGAGACACAAAGAGCTTAACATCCAGGTGCACCTGTTGGACTAATGTCATAATAGAGCACTAATTTGGAGTGTCCCCACTGGTCTAAAGATGAAACTAATCTTAATAAGAGTGTAAAACTCTGTCTTATCTATATTTGCTCTCTACCATAATCTAAATGATGTATAAACACTACAGCTTTAGCGCAGCTAAGTTAATTTGACTTATTAAAAGAAAAGAACCATTTCATGTGACATCAACACAGATGCATTTACAGGTTATTGTTGCCTGACTGCCCAGCAAAGCTCATCCAGTGGTTACCCAGGACCTGAGCCCCAGAGGGTGGAACAGTCCGGCACACCCAGATTGTCACAATAGCTCATTAGGAAACAATCCCAGGTGTAGGCGTTTGTTTGTTTTCACAGTGATAAAAGCTTTCAGATTACATTAGCACGTAGAGAATTAAACTTGCAATCCAAAGTCAACATAGACAGCATGGAAAAAAGCAGACGACTGCTAGAAAAATAACATGAAGGAGAGAAAACTGAGATGAAGGAAGGATTTAAGGTGAGGGCGGATGAAGGCAAAACTCAAATCCAAACCCAAACAGAGGATAATTCATCAAACGCGATGACAGACGGCGTGCATCGCAAAGAAGAAGATTGGGAGGGGTGAGACAGGCAAACATTCAGGTCGTGAACTCACAACAATCCAACACGCTTTTTATGTCTGAAGGATCTGTGAGTCATTTCACACTGTTGACTTAAACTGCTTTTCATCATGCTGTCGTGTTAAAAAAAAATTATGATTGAGCCTCTGTGTGGGCGAGCACCCACCCTGCTTAGAAAGGAACACACGCCCCTCGCTGGGCCAGTGGAAAATACAACACTGTTAAAATTCGGCTCTTCTTCCAAAATCATTTTCATTCATATCAAGAAAGAGATACATCATGGGCTCTTGGAGAAAACAAACTCAAGTGATGTAAATGCTCAGTTTAACCGAGAAAGTTATCCACCTCATCCACAATATTTTGTATTAATTAATGCAACCCAACATGAATCCACCATGTAGCAAGCACGTAGCAACCTTAAAGGGGAGAAATCACAAACTGACTCATTAGTTTACAGCCATAAGGAGGACACAGGGAAAATACAGGCACAGATGGACTAACCGAGGCTGCTGCAGCCAAGTGTGAGAGAAGCTTCGTGGGCTCTCGTCTCTCTTCTTTCAAACTGAAACTGGATCCTGGGCAGACTCCCCTGTTGATTAAGTAGAATGTGAATTGTGAGTGTAAAACGTTTGAGGAGAAATAAGATCCCACTTCGGCCAGTGTGTATGTACATGTGCGAACATGTAACTGCATGTGTGTGTTTGTATGTAAAGATGAACACATGAGGCAACTTTACATGCATGTGTGTGTTCAACGTAATTGTATGGAAGAATGCTGAAAGTATGTCACAGCTCGTGTGTGTGTGTGTGTGTGTGTGTGTGCGTGCGCGCACGTGTGTGTGTGTGTGCGTGGCACATGTCAGTGTGTAGCATCCTGCAATGTGGCTGTTTGCAAAACACACCTCACAGAGCAGGTATGTGTCTTCTGCAATGGCAAACAGGTAAGAACAAATCTGCAGCCTCCAGAGGAGAAGTGTTGCCTCTGCGCAGGAATCCTTCACATTCTTTCTTTTGTTGCCACTGAGATGCACAAATACGATTTAAATCAGGCTGGTTCACACTGAATAAATACAAACCACTGTCCAATCTGATATATTTAAAATAAACTTTAGACTTAAGGTTTTTAATTAATTAAATGACTTTATGGTAACTTCTAACATTGGTTACATTTATCAATCACCTTTTTGCATGAACCATAGCACAGAGACAGTACTGGTGAGAGTTGTAAAGGTCCTCAGACATGGACAAAAATACGTCTCGACATGAGTGCAATCTTTGACACAGCAATTATTTAAAAAAGACAACACATTTTTTTTATTACTGGCACTGTTTTAAGCTTGTTTGAATCTACCTTTCAAAAAGTGAACTCATGCTACTAAACAGTATACATGTACAATGCCCCTCAAAGCTTTAGAAAGTAACCCCGCCCCCAGCTTTTGATTTTAGGTTGCACTCTTTCTAACCTGTCATGATCATGATGCCTCTTGGAAATGTCATCAGGAGCCATGGCACTGACTTTCGTAGCTAAGCTGATGAGACACAGGTCTACGTTGCTGTGTCTCCTTATGACCCAGGATCTGTTTGGGTGCCAGACATAGCGATCCAGCCCCAGGATGTGGAGCTAGAAACACTGCAATCTGTTGATTTGTCGACAGAATCGTCACTTCCTGTGTGACAGCGGTCATATAGAAAAACACATAACCCTGCCATGTTTAAATCTCATGTCGACCTTTAGTAACCTTGAGTAACTGGTTGTCTTCCATCTTTGCTCTTTGTGTACGGTGTCAAGTTTTTCTTCTTCCTTGGATTTTTTAGCGAGGTACACTGTGTTGCACTGCTTTGCCGTCATGCTAATACGCCGCTGACAGGCCTATCAGCAACTTACACGCCGCCTACCTTGATGGGCATGTAACGCCACATTATGTAATAACGCCCCAATATGTAATAATGTAATAAATTTTCAATTTATCATTTCATAATAATCTGCTGGATTTATTTAAAATTTTAAAATTCTTGAACACAATATGTGATAAACTTTGCCGCATTATGTGATAAGTTCTTACATATTGCATTACTTATTACAAAATGTGGGTTCTTGTATGTAATAAGTAATAACTTATTGCATTATGTGGCAAAGTTTATTACATATTGGGTTCAAGAATTTTACAAAATGCAGCAGATTATTATGCAATACATAATAAAGTGAAAATTGATCACTATTACATATTTAGAAGTCATTACATAATGTAGTGTTACAGGGCATGGTTGGAGGTGGAAATGCAAACAGGATCAGGCTTTTATCAATCCAATCTATACCAAACTGTACTGATACAAACCAGAACCAAGTCAGACTGTTTGGTGGAAACAGGGCTTTAGCAAACAGCTAGGTGACTTTAAGCTAATCAGTTTTTTATATCAAGTCATGGATGGTTGAAAACTTTTACAGCTCAACCAGAAAAAGGTAAAGGTTTGATTTATTAGAAGTGGACTTATGCACAATTCTAAATGCAAAATGACTTTTAACAAACATAACAGGTTCAGATCTTAGTTTTAAGCCACATTACAAAAAAAAAGCATTTTATTCCAATGTGCAACAGTTTCTCTCTCGAACCAAAGCAAACCGATCAAGAATTGACTTCTATACGGTCTTCTTCCTGGATTTCCAAAAAAGAACACCAGTAAGACCAAAAAGGCAACCCACATGACAACAGTATTAAAGTCTCTGCATTGACTGCTAGTATCTTTAAAAGTATTTCCAAAGTTATTTAATCAGGTTTGAAATCTCTTAACGGTCTTGCTCCTTCTTATTTATCAGATCTGCTTTTATCAAATGACTCTGTTAGGGCCCTCAGCTCCTCAGGTAATGGACTTTTAATTGTGTGAAAGGTCAAAACAAATAACCCATGTCTACAGGCAGCTTTCTGTCAACCTACCTGTAGACACGATGTATCAAAAAAAAAAAAAAAGCCTTACAAATAAAGTCTGGCTGATTTAAACCACCTTCAGGTCCTTGCAGATGTGACTGGAACCAGACTTGTCTTTTGTTTAACCACAAATATTGCTGAATAACCTAAAATATTTAGATAAGAGCATAATAGTTTTATTCATTTAATTTGTTTATGGTAAGTCAGCCAAAAATATTGAGACACCACGGATTTCATGCTTCAGATTTCATCAGTTAAATACCAGACAGACTGATGAAGGTCATGAGGTGAGCGAAGGTGCCACCTCACCTTCGCACATTCCAGATTATTTTTTTTTCAGCCTGTGTCATAACCACTTAATATTGCTTTAATTGATGTTTTTCTTTCCATCTTCTTCCTGTGACCTCTCTATTCATCGCCCCATGTTTTTTTAACAGGCAGGAAAAGAAAATTATCAGAAAATTATTAGATTTAACAGGTTAAATAAAGGGATGATAAGGTTAAATCTCATTCCTGGACCCCCCCTTTCAGTAGTTACCATATCATCGCTCTATCCTCCTCGGAGCCTCTGTATACGGTAACCTGCTGTGTTTCACTCCGTACTAATTTTATTCATGATTTTATCAGGACAGACACAAGTATCCCCCTTCCAATAGCAAACACACTCACACAAACACATGCACTAGTTACACATGCCCCCGGTGGTCTGCTAATTAGCCTATCAACACTTTATCCTACCCAGTTAGCCTGCTGTCGCCTGTTGCTAATTGAAGTTTGTTTTGTAAACATTTCAGCACCACCAGGCTGATTCAGACGCTCTCTGCACTCCTCCGTCCCCTGCCTGTGCTCTCATACCTTCACAGCTTTCCTTCACTTCTTACTGTTCAACTTTTTAACTAAAACGCAACATTTTTTCCTGCGCATTACGTTGAGTCTCTATCTGTAGTTTGTTGGCAGACATGGTGCAAATGTCAAGATGACTTCAGACGCAGGAGTGATAAAATATCTGGGCAGCCTACCTGTTATACTCGGAGCATTGTGGTCTGTTCTTATCTGCAGCTCAGGACGCAGAGCAAACACAGGCAGCTGACAATCATCAGTAACAGCTCTGCTGCTGATTACAGACAAACACACTGATATCTTAAACACACTCATTAGAGAAAAGGTTTAACAGTCGCTTCTGTTAATTTGTGGGTGGTTATTTACAGTGTGAGGGAGAGTAAGTCACCCAAATAACCATCTATTTGAGGAAAACGAACAATTTAAATTTTGACTTAGAGGAACTGTGAGGTGTTTGAAAGTGATCTTGAAAAAGTCTCTCTTTTAGATATACGCCTACGTGATCCATACTTTAAAATGAGATTATCAGCATCAATACTGCTGGTTACAGGTTATTTTACATTGCTATTTCTTAGCTTCCAGTTCAGGTCTACCAAGACTGGATTGATCTACGGCACGTCTTGGTCTCTATGACAACACCACGCCAGCTGACAAAGTTTATTAGTGAGAACAGATAAAACACAGAGATCTGTGTTTTTCTCTGCTAAAATAGCTATGACTGATTTTGTAGTGATGCTGGACACAGGAGCCCAAGTGTCAGACAGAAAAAGGACAGAAGAGCAGAAGAAAGATAAACAGGAGAGTGATGCAACCCGAGCTAAAAGCTAATTAGCCTTTAGCTCAGGCTGTATCACTCTATAACACAGGAGCTACATTGTTTGTGATAATGTTCATTCCAACCCATGGTCAGCAGTTATTCTGCAGTGGTCTGTTGAGAGTCTTGAGAGTCTATCAATAAAATGAAGAGTGAGGTTACGTTAGCTATGATTGGTAGATGACTGGCAGGACATGGCTAACCAGGATTTACTAAAGTTACAAATTATGTATGTGTCTTAGAGCACTGGACTGCTAGCAGCGCTAAATATAGACAGCTACTAAACTACATACATACTGACAGTGTTTACTTCACGTTAGCCTACAGACACGTTGGAGCACTGGGCTGCCGATGTTGCCAACATGTAGTTGGCTGCTACAACATTTGCTTGATGTCACGTTCCAAACCGTAGAGATACGGAATCGTACTGATAAATACCTTACCTCAGTGTGTTGTACCCAGTGAAAAGTTGTTTTGAACAAAGAAATTTTTTTTCAATCTGATCTCCATCTAATTCCAAAACAAATACACGCCTCACTAAAAGTAATTTACGACAGTGTGTGGAGACCCCGGGCCACAAGGTGGCGAGGAAGTGCAATTAAAACAGATCCTCATCATAGCATCTTTAAATATGACCAATGTTAGTATGAGTAATGTGATATAGTATGTGAAAAAGTGATCGTTCTGAGTCGAGGGCTATAGATTCATGCCTAAAATTGTTGTCATTCAACCCATTCAAATTCGGGTTATCCTCACCTCAATAGACTTTGGACTGCTCACATCGTAACATTAAGCTTACGAGTAATACAGCTGACGTGTCCAGATTCTCTTCGTCACTCTGTTTCCCTGTTTAAAATGAGTCTTTTCAGCAAAAATGTGCCCTCATGTCTGAAAAGTTTATAAATATTCCTCAAAAGTCCTCCAGTCTCTGAGAAAAATTATTGATTTTTCGAAAGTACATATGTTCTTGATTATAAATAAAAAGCCTCCTTTTCAGAAGTTAAATGAACCTTTGCTCCCCCTGATGTAATGCAGTGTTTGAACAGTATAAATGGATGAATGAACCACCTCGTGTCCATGCTCTCCACCTTGTCCACAGGACATCCTGTAAATCTCTGTCTGGTATCTGATCATGCAGGAAGGGTTTTGGAAGCTCAGGGTGGCTTTATGTAATTGTTTGAAATGCCCGTGGAGCCTTTAATGAGTTCATGAGCTGGTAATCAACGCTGTCTGCGCTATGAGTTTTGTAAGAGCAGATCACACACTGGTGGATGGGAAAATGTCATGAACATGAGGATCTAAAGCATACACAGCCAAATGCTTAGTGCTAAATGCCATTTCTTGTGATCTAGATAAAAAATGACAGTCTTTTATCACACATCAATCTTTGTTTCATACTATGAACACAGATTTAACCGCATTTAATTCGATTTCCAGCTTACGGCTCGATCAACCTTCTGATGGTGTGAAAGAAGTAAGGCTACAAAAAACATTACTCTGTAACTAACCCTGGATCCATCCGTCCATCCTTTCATCTCTCTATCCATCTATCCATCTATTATCTTTATCCAACCATCAATCATCAATCCTTTTATTTTTGTCCATTTTGTCCCTTTCCTCTGTTACTTATTCTATCAGTTCATCTATCCTTATGTGCGTCTTTTTAGATGTCCCTCCAACATCCTTTCATCAATCTCTCTATCATCTATCCGTCTAATGTCCTTCAATTCACCCATCTTGCCATTGTTACGTACATCTTTTGATTCATGTATCCATCCATCTCTCCTTCCATTCATCCATCTAGTAATTTGTATCTTCTTCCATGGTTTCTTCTTTCCATCCATCTTTTTCACACTTCATCCATGTTTTCATCCATGCAACCAACCATCTGTCTGTTTTTCCATCCATCCATCCATCCATCCATCCATCCATCCATCCATCCATCCATCCATCCATCCATCCATCCATCCATCCATCCATCCATCCATCCATCCATCCTTTCTTCTTATCTATTAATCTAATCCATCCTTCCATCAAATAATCAGGGGTTTTAACTTTTCTTCAACTCATTACTTTACAAATAGAGTCCTGGACTTCCTTCCTTAAGACTGAACCACAAACCTTCAAGGAGAAGCCACACATTGTCTGGACCTCAACGTTCGTCTTTCACAGCAAAATGAAACTTCTCTATGAGAAGACCGGGATGTTTGAGCCTCATACTTGAATAGCCAACAAGACTTGTTTTCACTGCTTGAGATTGAGCTTTTTATCTGGATGCTTTCCTTTCACTCATCTTCTGAAATCACAAACAAAATAAGTGATGGCAAACACCCACCGGGAATGCGTTTGCACACCCTAAACTGCACCACATTCCTTTCTACAGACCTGGCAGAATGTGCACACATCTATGACCCGCTGGCAGCCCTTCAAAATGAAGAGTTAGTTCATTATTCCACAACCAGGACTGAACTTAGATTCCTCCAGCTGTCTCTGAAGTTCAACAACTAGCAGGAGCCTCCTCCTGACTCTCCTGAATAAGATTTCTCAGATGAGTTGTGTGATTAAAAAAAAAAATAATAATAATGATGTTTTTTTTTGTTTGTTTTTTTAAGCGTTTTTATAAATGGGAATAAAGCTTCTGTTTGAGAAAGTTTCAGCGAGTTTTACAACTCACTGTATCAAGAGTTTTTGAATCAGAGAGGCTTTTTTCTGTATTGATGTCAGACTTACTGATGTAGTCAGAGTTGAAGGAGCCTCTAACTTCATCATCATACTTTTCTCCTAAAGCCACATAAGGTCACAGTTTTTGATGTGTGGATTAATTCCTCCCTATTGTCCGATAATTAGACAAGCCATCTAGTTTTTCTGTTTCCAGAGTCAGAGAGGAATTCTCAAGCACAACAGAACAATGAAAGTGCTTGCTCCAGTTTAGTGAGACTGTAAACATACAGTAACAACAGGCAGACCTCTCATTCCTTTTCTCTCCCGTAGACTTCCAGACCTCAGCTCAGTGACCCCGGTTAACGTTGTAGTTGTCTGGCTGGCAGCCTCTGTCGGCTTCCAGCTGAACGGTTGACTGGAGGGCTGAACCCGCCACACCGCTGGGCTCTAATCCTGTTAAGGAGGAAAGAGACAATTACTCTGCTTTGCCTCGGTTCAGTGCTCAGATCCGCTCCTGCAGACTGCTCAGAGCAAAAACAGTCACCTTCACCGCCAAGCAGCCGCAGGGGAGTACACTTTAAAAACCGCCTTAGTTTTAATCTTGTGTCTCCACTTATTGATTCTTTCTTTACACCGTACACCTTCATTCATACCTTCTGCTTCTTTCACCTACTTTACTCACTGAATCTTGATGTTCATCATTGACAAACATTACAAACAAATGGGTGCCATCACTGACACTACGTCCATACATCAAACACTATATTATACTGGATATCAGGGACCAGTGGCTCTTTCCGTGGATGTTTTTTTTGTATATCCCTGTCTTTGCTCTCTCAGGGCAATTTATATGACAACGGTTTTAGGGTGAAACGCAAAAGTACTGTTACATTTCGGACATGTGTCTCCACGGAAACAGCGTTACAGCCAACCTAAAAGGCAAACTTTTGAAAAAAGCTGTACTCTATACAAAATGAGCATCTGTTGATCCACTTCTGCTCTTACCATTCGCAAACACGCCAAATGATCGGCTCAACTCTTTTTTGGTGGAGGTCTACCAAAAGCCGCTTCTGGACAGGACAGTTATAGCGCCAACTACAGGCCTGGCATGCTTACGACAGCATTTTCAGCCCCTTGACATTTCGTTTTTTACGTTTCTTTTTTCACTGCGTTTTAAGGTTTCAGATGAAACGTTGTTGTGTGAACAGGCCTGAGAATCATGTTCACAAATTCACATATTTTTGTAAGCTTATGACTCAAGATGCAGCCCAGGGATGCCACACACACACACACACACACACACACACACACACACACACACACACACACACACACACACACACACACACACACACACACACACACACACACACACACACACACATTCACACTGAAACACAGGTGTTTCATTAAATGCAGCTGGTGTCGTTTTCTGGAACCAGAGGAGATGCAACAATAAGACATGAAGAGACACTGCAGCTTAGTATGTGTGTGTGTGTGTGTGTGTGTGTGTGTGTGTGTGTGTGTGTGTGTGTGTGTGTGTGTGTGTGTGTGTATTAAGGCAGGAGCACAGGGGAGAGAGAAAGTGTGACAGACAAAAAGGGGGATGGCACCCTGCTGCACATTGTTAGATTGATTGACAGCTCTGAGAACTCAGCTGGCAATGAAGTGCCAGCCGTGAGACACACACACACACACACACACACACACACACACACACACACACACACACACACACACACACACACACTCTTAGCAGCCTCACTCTAAGTAGCTCAATGCTAAACAAATTAGCAGATAGTAGTCATATTTCTCATTCAGAAAGGGCCGGTGGTCCCTGAGCGGCCCATTAATCATCATGAGTGACAGGACGGCCCATGATGAAAGCTACCTGTCGGGGAAAAAAGCCATTCACTTTAACTTCTGCCCTTCCTTTCTCTTCTTCTTCATCTTTCCTCTTTCTTTTTGCCCTTCTCCTCTTTCTCTTTTCTTTCTTTCTTCCAGGGTTTTGTTTTCTCAAGCTCTAGCAGCATCGACAGCACCCCCCTCCAACAAGAAGAAAAGACGTGAAGGAAAGACAGAAGCTCAGGGGGAAGGAAGGAATGCATTGAGTGAGTGTATGATTGACCTCTTCAGTGTATCTTTGTTGCTTTTCAGGGGCTGCATGTGTCAGCAGAGTCAGGGGCAGTGGAGGACAAACTGAAACTGTCACTGAAGAAGCTGCAAAGACCACAAATCTGCTTCTTTTTCTTTGTCTCACCTGAACTGGGAGTTGACCCAGTTATCTGCCTGTTGAGTAAGTTTGTGACTCAAACAAACCTGTTACAAAAATCAGCCTCAGAGAGGGGTATATCTTTTGTTTGAGTTAACACTGCTGACCACAAGGAAACTCTTTTTCTTGTGTTTATAAGGGCAAGCTAGTTTCCAACATTTGCTCCCCGAATACACATATATCTTTTTTTAATAAACATTCAGTAAATTCTAACAGCGTCACTGATTTAATTAAAAAACTTGAAAAGCACAGAGTGCAGACCTCCACCAAGCAAAGTGTGATTGTCACCAACACTTTAGTCCTTCTTTAATGTTATACTCCCTTTCAGCAGACTGTCCGCTACAATTTGGTGTTAGTTGCAGGTTTGTACAATAATTTGTTACCTGACAGTGTTGAAAATTATGATGACCCAGTACATATTTTATATTCTAGATCTTAGTATCCAGAATATTGCCAGGATCTGGATCATACTTTTACATCTGTTAGAAATTATAGTGACCTTGTCTTATGTTGTTTTGCAAAGCAATCTGACCATTTATCATGGAGTTATATACACATATGGTGAAAACGACCCTATCTCACAATGTTAAAGAATCCTTTAAAGAAGTACTGGCTCCAGACGGTGATGCGGATCACCTCCAAAATTGAATCACCTCTTCACTATCCCGTTTTGAACATTTCTTGAATATTTTATCAAGATCTGTTTTTTACTTTTTGAGTTATGTTGTTCACAGACAAACTCTCCTAAAAACATAACCTTGTTGGCGGAGGTAACAAAATAAAACATGATTTCAACCTACAGCAAATACTCAACCCAAGTGGATTGCAAGATGGGATCTTGCTCCAACATTCAGAGGGTTTGCACACAGCATATCCTCAGGTGGCCTTCACATCCATGCTGAGCATCAGTCGTTACTCCTAAACAGTCAGGACCAGTCTGACACACTAACTAACTCCAGGGGCTTTGTGAAATTTAAGTGAATACTTTTGGCGTGTTGTTCTGGATCATTCAGATGAGGGTGACAGACTTAAAAAGGGGACCAGGGTTGATCTGGAGAGAGACTTGAGGTCGATGCTGATCAGGCTGGAAGGAAGACACGAGTTGTGTCTGACCGCAGCAGAATCCATTGAGCAGAAGGTCAGAGGTTCTCCAGGAGCACAGAGGACTTGTCTTGTGGTTTGACCTCTGACCTACTCACAGTAGTCACAATGCTGAGAGTGAAACAAACAAAAATGTGTGATCAGCACTGTGATTACTGTCTGATCCAAGAATACATAAAGGACCTGATCATCGCTTTTCTTGTTTCTCCTTATGCCTCTGTATTTTCCCGCGTTTCTCGTTCCCCTGGCTTTCTGACATCTAATCTTCTCCCTTTCTTCATCCTCTTCCTCATTCCTGTCTTGGTCATTTGCCCTCTTTCCTTTTACTTTGCTGCAGTTTAAGTGTGTGTGTGATCAATTTAAACAATCCTGAGATTGCGTGTGAGTGATTTCCTACCTCGGTATCTAATGTCTTTTTTAACTTTGTCTGACAGATGATTCATCAAACTGGTTTTTAATCAGGTTACTGCAGAGCAGAGCCAGAGGTGAGGCAGAGCAGGGACTGCTTCCAAATATATGATTTAATGGAGGCTTTTATCCAGACACCTCACAGTCCCATGAGTGAATACATGGTAACTATGGTGGCCCCAGTGGGACTTAGCAGCCCCTGTATGTTAACCCCTGATGTACCCTGTGTCTCTTCTAAACTGTTGAAGCTCATAATGGAATAATTTAAGACTCATTTGTTGTGAGGCTGGTACACACTGCTCTGACTTGCTCAAAGGCAGAACGCTATGGATGTTTTCTGAATTAATTAGCTTAAAGTAACCTTGCTGTTTGCTTCAGCCCCCTTTCCGCCAAGTAGTCCGGTTTAGAACAGAACAGTTTGGCAGGACCTTGGGTTGGATCTGTAAAGCCCGATCCTGTTTGTGTTTCCACAGCCAACCGTACCCCCTTGGTAGGCGGCGTGTAAGCTGGATGCCAAAAAGAAGACAACTGCGACACAAGAGCAACTATGGGAAACATCCAGCAATTTATCTTCTTTGTGAATGACATGTGGCTCTTTGTTACAAAGCGCACTCAAGCTTTGTTTCAGAGAAGACTGTGTGCTGTAAGGAAAAATACAGTCACTGTCGCACAGTAAGTGACTATTTTTTTTGACCATTCAACGAACTGTAGTGTTGTAGCCCCGCCTTCTGGGGTCATATCAGTATGTCTGGCCTGCTTTGGCCATCAGGAAAGGTATCAGCCAATGCCAGGACTATTCAGGTATTTACAGGTTCAAGCTCAGTCTTCGTGAGCCAAAGGCTAATTAGCCTCTTTCGCTCAGAGATCTGTGTTATTCTTGGCTAAAAACTATTTCTATGACTAATTTTGTTGTGATGGTGGAGAGCAGAATAAAGCTAAACGGAAGAGTGATACAGTCCAAGCTAAAGGCTAATTAGCCTTTAGCTCGGGCTGTATCACTCTACAACACAGCAGTAAAGCTGTTTGTGATAATGTTCATTCCAACCCTCAGTCAGCAGTTATTCTGCAGTGGTCTGTTCAAACTTGAGAGTATATCAATAAAATGAAGAGTGAGGTTACGTTAGCTCTGCTTGGTAGATGACTGACAGGACATAACTAATGAGGATTAACTAACGTTACACATTACAGACATGTCTTCGAGTGCCAGACTGCCAGCTGGGCTAAATATGAACACCTACTAAACTACTTACAAACTGACAGTGTTTACTTGTTGTCACATTAGCCTACAAATACGTCTGAGCACTGGGCTGCTGATGTCACCACCATGTAGCCTGTTGCTACAACATTTGCATGATATCATGCTTCAAACCGCTACGTAACTGTACTAACGAGTTCCTTACCTCGGCACTTTGTATCCAGTAAAAAGTTGTTTTGAACAAAGAAAATTTGTTTCAGTCTGATCTCCATATGATTCCAAAACAAACACACGCCTTGCTGAAACTAATTTACAACAATGTGGGCCAAAAAGTGGCAAGGCAGTCCAATTAAAACAGATCCCCCTCATAGCATCTTTAAAGGGAAATATTAAAGATTTGATTTTTTCACTAAAAATTGACACATTGGGCTTTAACGTATTGATAAAAAGTACATCAACCAACCACAATACCATACCACACACATTGGATTA